>NC_135238.1:8209953-8521381 GCF_051348905.1 Ranitomeya variabilis
ACCATCTTCCCCTGACCTCAACCCCATTGAGAACCTCTGGAGCATCATCAAAAGGAGTGTCTGTGATGGCGGGAGGCAGGTCACATCTAAGCAACAGCTCTGGGAGGGGATTCTGTCCACATGCAAAACAATTGGAGCTGAAACCATCCAAAAACTGACAAATTCAATGGACGAGAGAGTTCAGAAGCTTCTTTTGAACAAGGGGTCCTACGTGCAAATGTAACATCACCTAGAATAAAGTTTTCAATTGAAAACTGTTTGATTTCATTTTGTAATAAGCTGATAATGCTTATAACTTCACAACTGACCATTTTTTTTGTTCAAAATAAAAAAAAGGTTGAAAACTCTGCTGTGCATAATAATTTGGAACATGCATTTTAAGTGTTTATTTAAAAAAAAAAAAAAATACTGTTCTCATAGGCAGTTTGTTCCAAAACATTGCAATTATACTAGAATAGTAGATGACTGGGAAATAACAATAACTGCAATTCAGATAGGTGATTTAGAGAAAATAGGAGGAAATATTATTTGTATAATAATTTGGAACACAGTGTAAATATATGAGGGGACAGTACAAAGACCTTTCTGATGAGCTTTTTAATCATAGACCGGTGACAGGGACAAGGGGGCATCCTCTACGTCTGGAGGAAAGAAGGTTTAAGCATAATAACAGACGCGGATTCTTTACTGTAAGAGCAGTGAGACTATGGAACTCTCTGCCGTATGATGTTGTAATGAGTGATTCATTACTTAAATTTAAGAGGGGACTGGATGCCTTTCTGGAAAAGTATAATGTTACAGGGTATATACACTAGATTCCTTGATAGGGTGTTGATCCAGGGAACTAGTCTGTTTGCCGTATGTGGAGTCGGGAATGAATTTTTTTCCCCATGGTGGAGCTTACTGTTACCACATGGGTTTTTTTTGCCTTCCCCTGGATCAACATGTTAGGGCATGTTAGGCTATGGGTTGAACTAGATGGACTTAAAGTCTTCCTTCAACCTTAATAACTATGTAAGTATGTAACCATACATGCCATATTATCTATATGATATACATTCTGTATAGGTAGCAAAAGAAGGGGGCATTAGATGTATCCACAAAGGCATGTGATGGAAAATGAATACATAGTCTAGATAACATCTCATATAGGACAGTGCCAAGCCGGCTTTTAGTAGAGCCTGAAATCATGCCAGATAGAAACAACAAGAGTAAATACATATCGAGAATACATCACCAAATCATCACCAAAACATCACCATCACCAAAATGCAGGCAAGTGCTGGCAGGTAAACGGTCCCAGTGCCCGCCCCAGGTTGACTCTGACAGCATGCAGGATGCTGACAGATTGTTAAATAAGCAATTTATTGAGGGACGTCTGTCTCACACCCACATGACACAACTGCACATCTTGGCCCTACAAAACCCTGACCTGGACTTTGCACACTTTAAAGATAGGGCCATCCAGGTGCTGCATGAACCAAATTCCAGCTGCACAGCGCCCCTAGGCGCCCAGCACTTACATACCATCAGGAAGTGGCATCCTTTCCTCAGGCCCCCGTTGAAGCCGACGTGCAGACCCTAGATAATGACCCTGCTGCAGGACTGCATCTCCCGGTCCAGAAACTGACCAAAAGTGTGGCTGCACTAACTAAACCCGTGCAGTCCATGCAAGTGTCCCCAAAGTAGAGGATCCAACTGGCCTCCAGTCCAGATGACGTCCTATGGAGACGGCAGAAGAAGATCCCACCAACCAGAGGAAGAGACAACGACCACTACAAACATTACGGACGACCCATTTGTCGCCACTGCAGCAAGGCGGGACACATCGCAAGATTCTGCAATTTAAACGAGTGACCCCTGGGCAGAGGGCCAACCCCCAGGAGTATTACGACCAGGCCCACAAAGCTGGCGAGCCGGTCCTCCCAATTGTGATTGACGGCATCCCAATGAGCTCTTTACTGGACACCGGCTCTCAGGTGATGACTATGCCATATATTCTTTACAAACGGTACTGGGCCAGCTCAGATATTACCCATAGCCCAGGTAATGATCTGATAATAGTCGCCAGCAATGGTCAGCCTTTGCCACAAGTGGGGTATAAGGAGGTAACCATTAAGGTGGGGCGGGTAGAGTTGAAAGCCCAAGGTCTGGTAATTGCCGATATTGATCGGCGAGATGTAACCCAATGATGACCTTAGGTACTAATGTAATAGAAAACGGTCTTGGCAAGGTTATTGTTTTGTTACAACATGTAGCCGAAACTGCTGGTTCCAGTGAACAACGTGTCCTGCAAAAAGAGATCAAAGCCCTGATGCAGAGACAATAGGTAGAACTGTCTGGTGGAGAAGTCGGCAGCATCAGAATGAGTGATCCAATCCCCATTGCAATACCCCCCAGGAGTGAAATGTTAATATGGTGTCTGGCAGCAATAGGTCTCAGAGGTAAAGACCACCAGGCCCTGGTAGAACCTGTGTATTCAGATAGTAGGCCCACGATTCTGACAGCCAGAGAAGTAGTTGATGTCCGCAAGGGGAGGGTACCAGTATGCATCCTGACTTGAAAAAGAGGTCCATTTACCCAGATATGCTACCCTTGCTAAACTGTCCACTGTCAGTAACAATACAATACAAGCAACAGAACCCTTGGTCCCGTCCGACCAGGCGGAGGACAATGGCTCTGCAGGATAGCTGGAGGATTTATGTCAACAGCTACAAGTAGGCACTGATTCCACTCCTTTGCACCAAAAGCATGGGGCTTACAGGGTGGTCCAAGAATATGAGCGGGTATTCGGCAAGCACCCTCTAGACTTTCGGCAGGTAAAAGGGGTCCAACACCATATTCCCACTGGAGATCACCTGCCCATTAAAGAGAAGTTCTTGCCTGTACCTCCAGCTCACTATCAATGTGCCAAGGGTATGTTATGGGAGATGAAGGAGGCTGGGGTGATCAGTGACAGTTGTAGCCCCTGGGCAGCTCTGTTGTGAACTGTGTTTCTGGGCTCCCTCTGGTGGTCACTAACGGTATTGTGTTAGGCATGTCTTGTTGCAGGCCTGAGCTCCAGCTGTGTCGTTAAGCAGCGGGTGTTCCCTATTTAAGTCTCCTCTGGACTCAGTCTCTTGCCTGGCATCGTTGTATCCAGACCTATATGGTCTCCTCCAGATTCCTTTCAGTCTGTCTCATGCAAGAAAAGCTAAGTCTGTTTTGAACAATTTGGATAGTTTGCATTTTTCAGTGTTTTTGTCCAGCTTGCTTTATATTTGATTTTCAGGCTCGCTGGAAGCTCTAGGGGGCTGATATTCTCCCTCCACACCGTCAGTCGGTGTGGGGGTTCTTGAATGTTCAGCGTGGATGTTTTTGTAGGGTTTTCTGCTGACCGCATAGTCCACTATCTATTTTCTGCCTATCTAGACTAGTGGGCCTCACTTTGCTGAATCTAGTTCATCTCTACGTTTGTGTTTTCTTCTTGCCTCACCGTTATTATTTGTTCGGGGCTTTCTATATCTTTGGGGTTCAATTTCTCTAGAGGCAAGTGAGGTCTTATTTTCCCTCTAGGGGTAGTTAGTTCTCCGGCTGGCTCGAGACGTCTAGAACCAACGTAAGCACGTTCACCGGCTACTTCTAGTTGTGTGTGTTAGGATCAGGTATGCGGTTAGCCCAGTTTCCACCTCCCTAGAGCAGTGTTTATGTTTTTGCTATCTTGCCGGAATATCAGAGATCCTCTGCCACTGGGATCATAACAGAATGCCAGGCCAAAAGAAAATGTTTAATGCATCGCAGAGGCGGGATTAAAAAGAAGTTCTGAGTTTTTTTTTTTTTTTTTGTGTTGCTGCAGTTTGCCTGGCTTCTTCCATCCCCTTTTTCTCTGAGTGGCTGAAACTCTGCTGCAGATATGAATGTCCAGACTCTGACTTCTAGTGTGGAGCAGCTTGCTGCTAGGGTGCAAAGCATTCAGGATTTTGTTATCCATAGCCCTATGTCTGAACCAAAAATACCTATTCCTGAGCCGTTTTTTGGAGATAGATCTAAGTTCCTGAATTTTAGGAATAATTGCAAATTGTTTCTGTCTCTGAAACCTCGTTCCTCTGGTGATTCCGCTCAGCAAGTTAGGATTGTTATTTCCTTCTTGCGTGGCGACCCTCAAGATTGGGCCTTCTCTCTGGCGCCAGGCGATCCTGCATTGGTGAATGTTGATGCGTTTTTCCTGGCACTTGGTTTGCTTTATGAGGAGCCTAATCTTGAAAATCAGGCTGAAAAAATGTTGCTGGCTATCTCTCAGGGTCAGGACGAAGCTGAGGTATATTGCCAAAAATTTCGGAAATGGTCCGTGCTTACTCAATGGAATGAGTGTGCACTGGCCGCAAATTTCAGAAATGGTCTTTCTGAAGCCATTAAAGATGTGATGGTGGGGTACAGAAGGTTTCTTTTTTGGGTTTTATTTTTTCCCCTTCTACTGTGGAGATGGACCCAGTCAAGGTCCGTGCCATTCATGACTGGACTCAGCCCACGTCTGTTAAGAGCCTGCAGAAGTTCTTGGGCTTTGCTAATTTTTACCGTCGTTTTATCGCTAATTTTTCCAGCGTGGTTAAACCTTTGACGGATATGACCAAGAAGGGTTCTGATGTTGCTAATTGGTCTCCTGCGGCCGTGGAGGCCTTTCGGGAGCTGAAGCGTCGGTTTACTTCAGCGCCAGTCTTGTGCCAGCCGGATGTCTCTCTTCCCTTCCAGGTTGAAGTTGATGCTTCTGAGATTGGTGCAGGGGCTGTTTTGTCGCAAAAAAGTTCTGATGGCTCCGTGATGAAGCCATGCGCCTTCTTTTCAAGGAAATTTTCGCCTGCTGAGCGGAACTACGATGTTGGTAATCGGGAGTTGTTGGCTATGAAGTGGGCATTTGAGGAGTGGCGACATTGGCTCGAGGGAGCTAGACATCGTGTGGTGGTCTTGACTGATCATAAAAATCTGATTTACCTTGAGTCTGCCAAGCGCCTGAATCCTAGACAGGCTCGTTGGTCGTTGTTTTTCTCCCGTTTTGACTTTGTGGTCTCGTACCTGCCTGGCTCGAAGAACGTGAAGGCTGATGCTCTTTCTAGGAGTTTTGTGCCTGACTCTCCGGGAGTCTCTGAGCCGGCTGGTATTCTCAGAGAGGGAGTGATTTTGTCTGCCATTTCCCCAGATTTGCGACGAGTGCTGCAGAAATTTCAGGCTGATAGGCCTGATCGTTGCCCACCAGAGAGATTGTTTGTCCCTGATAGATGGACCAGCAGAGTTATTTCTGAGGTTCATTCTTCGGTGTTGGCGGGACATCCTGGGATTTTCGATACCAGAGATTTGGTGGCTAGGTCCTTTTGGTGGCCTTCCTTGTCGCGGGATGTGCGTTCTTTTGTGCAGTCCTGTGGGATTTGTGCTCGGGTTAAGCCTTGCTGTTCTCGTGCCAGCGGGTTGCTTTTGCCCTTGCCTATCCCAAAGAGGCCTTGGACGCACATTTCCATGGATTTCATTTCGGATCTTCCGGTATCTCGGAAGATGTCTGTCATCTGGGTGGTGTGCGATCGTTTTTCTAAAATGGTCCATTTGGGGCCCTTGCCTAAGTTACCTTCCTCCTCTGATTTGGTCCCTTTGTTCTTTCAGAATGTGGTTCGTTTGCACGGCATCCCTGAGAATATTGTGTCTGACAGAGGATCCCAGTTTGTGTCCAGATTCTGGCGATCCTTTTGTGCTAAGATGGGTATTGATTTGTCTTTTTCGTCTGCTTTTCATCCTCAGACTAATGGCCAGACCGAGCGAACGAATCAGACGTTGGAGACTTATTTGAGATGTTTTGTTTCTGCTGATCAGGACGACTGGGTTACCTTTTTGCCACTGGCCGAGTTTGCCCTTAATAATCGGGCTAGTTCTGCCACTTTGGTTTCACCCTTTTTCTGCAACTCTGGTTTTCATCCTCGTTTCTCCTTGGGCCAGGTTGAACCTTCTGACTGTCCTGGGGTTGATTCTGTGGTGGATAGGTTGCAGCGGATTTGGAACCATGTGGTGGACAATTTGAAATTGTCACAAGATAAGGCCCAGCGTTTTGCCAACCGCCGCCGCGGTGTGGGTCCCCGACTTCGTGTTGGGGATTTGGTTTGGTTGTCTTCTCGGCATGTTCCTTTGAAAGTCTCCTCTCCTAAGTTCAAGCCTCGCTTTATCGGTCCTTATAAGATTTTGGAAATCCTTAACCCGGTGTCTTTTCGCTTGGACCTTCCAGCGTCATTTGCTATTCATAATGTGTTCCATAGGTCCTTGTTGCGGCGGTATGTGGTGCCTATGGTTCCTGCTGTTGAGCCTCCTGCCCCGGTTTTGGTTGAGGGCGAGTTGGAGTACGTGGTGGAGAAGATTCTGGATTCTCGTATCTCTAGACGGAAGCTCCAGTATTTAGTTAAGTGGAAAGGCTATGGTCAGGAGGATAATTCCTGGGTTGTCGCCTCTGATGTTCATGCGGCTGATTTGGTTCATGCCTTTCACGCTGCTCATCCTGATCGCCCTGGGGGTCTTGGTGAGGGTTCGGTGACCCCTCCTCAAGGGGGGGTACTGTTGTGAACTGTGTTTCTGGGCTCCCTCTGGTGGTCACAAACGGTATTGTGTTAGGCATGTCTTGTTGCAGGCCTGAGCTCCAGCTGTGTCGTTAAGCAGCGGGTGTTCCCTATTTAAGTCTCCTCTGGACTCAGTCTCTTGCCTGGCATTGTTGTATCTAGACCTATATGGTCTCCTCCAGATTCCTTTCAGTCTGTCTCATGCAAGAAAAGCTAAGTCTGTTTTGAACAATTTGGATAGTTTGCATTTTTCAGTGTTTTTGTCCAGCTTGCTTTATATTTGATTTTCAGGCTCGCTGGAAGCTCTAGGGGGCTGATATTCTCCCTCTGCACCGTCAGTCGGTGTGGGGGTTCTTGAATGTTCAGCGTGGATGTTTTTGTAGGGTTTTCTGCTGACCGCATAGTCCACTATCTATTTTCTGCTTATCTAGACTAGTGGGCCTCACTTTGCTGAATCTAGTTCATCTCTACATTTGTGTTTTCTTCTTGCCTCACCGTTATTATTTGTTCGGGGCTTTCTATATCTTTGGGGTTCAATTTCTCTAGAGGCAAGTGAGGTCTTATTTTCCCTCTAGGGGTTGTCAGTTCTCCGGCTGGCTCGAGACGTCTAGAACCAACGTAGGCACGTTCACCGGCTACTTCTAGTTGTGTGTGTTAGGATCAGGTATGCGGTTAGCCCAGTTTCCACCTCCCTAGAGCAGTGTTTATGTTTTTGCTATCTTGCCGGAATATCAGAGATCCTCTGCCATTGGGATCATAACACAGCTCCATTAGTCCTCGTTAGAGAGACGGATGGTGCAATGAGGATGTGTGTTGACTACAGGCAGATTAACCGCATTACACATAAGGATGTCTACCCATTACCCAGAATTGAGGAAACATTAGCTGCACTAAAAACCACTAACTATTTCTCCACCTTAGATCTCACCAGTGGGTATTGGCAGGTTCCCGTGGTAGAGGCGGTGTTACGATAATGTGAATATGCCATGTTTGAGTATCTACCTAACTTTACAAGACACACGCTGCGGGCCAGTCCAACCCCTATTCTTCTCACTCTGCTGCTTGTGTGTGTGTGTGTGAATCCTAAACCCCTCATTTCCCCCTCCCTGAAGAATTTTTATGGTTCTATGCTGCAAGCAAACCATTCTCCCTAACACTACTCATTCCCTCCTCCCGCATAATACCAGCCAAAACTGGTACTTTCTTTGTTGAGATTCTTTGTTCTACTAATGTGATATATAGAGGCACCAATCGGGGCTAGGGTTATACGAATTATATATTCCGGATGTCCATCAATAGATCTACCACTCACTGAAAGTGCTAGCAGCTAAACGCAATGAGTGCAAAGTGTGGATTTCTCAGTAAGCGGTTCACGTAATTACTCCTTGTTCACACTTAAAAGAATGCCCCTGATGTGGGGATCCTCATGAGCATGGTGTCGTACTTATGCGAGGTTCACACAGCAAGTTATGCATAAAAAGTTAACATAGCTCTAAGTAAAGGGGAGATGTCAGCCTCTAAGTGATGTCACCACAGGGGGAATGCCTGGGCTTGAGGCTAGGAATAACTGTGAAGCAGGACTGTTCTGTTCAGCCATATAATTGCTGCCTAGAAAGTTTAGTTATATTTTTTATGTCTCCGTTATTACAGACATTGTATTTTTGTGTGTATTAATCCTTCCTATATTTCATATTGTAAGGTAACAGCACCATCTGCTGGCCGTTTAATGCATAGATTCTAGTTTAATTTGCAATGTGTTATGGCAAGTTCCTAGGGCATTGTGGGATTGTTCCTGTATCCTGTTGCATTGTGGTCTTATTATGACACTGTGAAGGGAACAGCAGCCATTGTTCTTCCATGCGTCTTAGGAGAAACTACACCATTTGTTTTCGTCATGCTCCTTAAACAGCCTGCTCTAAACATAGTTGGTAAGCACTATCTATGTGTTACAATCCTGTGTTTATCAATACGTTTGCTGTACTAAGTAGGTAATCATCAGTTTGTATTACCTCATGTTAACGTTTTATTACCTCATGTTACCTGTGTATTACCTCATGTTACTGAGTATTGCAGACTATTTGTGTTTTATGCTCTGTGCAGTTATATATTCTGAAATGCTCCTGATATTGCATCCTATAGTTTCACCCTTTCCTGTCACATCTGCAATCAATAAAAGAAGGTTACAACTTTACAGCATCTTTTTCTTAAAGAAGACAGGGGATTTAGCTACATGTCTCATTGCATACCCTGCTAAAGCGTATGAGGACAGTATAAGGAGTTTTCAGTGTCTTTTGTGCCCGGGGTCCTTCAGCTATACAGATGTGCTATGCATCTAGATGTGTGTATCCTCCTCAGCCGACGGACAGCCATGAGGATATGAAATGATCTGAATGCTATGTAAGTGTTTTTTCAATTTTAATCCCTGTTTACTTGAAATTGCATTGTACACCTGATTTTGTCTTCTTTATAATATATTTTTATACCTTGTAAACACTGCCTACCTTTTTGTTTTTGGAGTAAAATATATAATTTACTAGCTTGTCTCTCCCTGCTCTATAAACAAACTGTTGCGTCTTCTGAAGTGAATTACGCTACTGATTTGGGTTAGCTCCAGACCAGTTAATTAAGGGAATCGGAGCTGGTGGCAACATACTTTGTTCTGTGCATTTGGGAGGCTTTGTAGCGACGGCGGCGATGATAATTATTGTTCCCGCCTGAGTGGGAGTAGTTATATCGCCCTCGCTGCAGTGTGCCCAATAGCCAGTACATAGCAGGCACCCTTTCTGGCGACTAATTATCATAGGTGCAGTACCCTTACCGACCTGAGGTTAAGGGGGCACCAGAGAGCTGCAAGTTCCAAACCGGAACTGGTAAGTGGGATATAGATAAATCCCCTTCCGAAGGAACCAGGGGCAACCAAACAACCCCGATTCGTGACAAATGGTGTGAGTGGTTGGGGTGATAAAGGAATCTTCCACAGGATCAGTAACAGATTGGTGGCAACATGGTGGGATCCATGACATATTGGTGGCAGCAGTGGGATAATAGAGCATTAGTGATCTGGTTTGAGCAATCATTCCTCTCACCAAAAACTTGCACAGTTCTTGCGAGGACTTGGCTCAAAAAAGTTTCGGAGAACAAGCTCAGTGTTTACTAGTCCTGAGACAATGGTGTGTACTTGCGATTACCCCCGACCTTTCTCTTTGTTTTTCTATCCTATCTTTTACTTGGCAATGATGGCCGCAAAAGGAGAAGGCTGGTATAAGCAGCATAACAAGGACACTCTTATTGCCCTTTGTGGGTTGATGCAGATTGACGCCACGGGCAAAAACAAAAGCCAACTGGTCACGGCTCTGGTGCAATGGGAAATCGCTCAGAGCCCAGCGGAAGCAGAAGCCGGCCCTAGCGAAAATGGTGCTGCGGCAGAGATCCAACCACTGAATGCCAGCCCTACCAGCAACCAGTGTGGATTAGACCCCTGCCGGCAGCTGGCTCTGCATCAATGCTCCGCAGATGACATAGAGAGACGTCTGCGGCTTATCCTGCAATTCCAAGAGGCGGAAAGAGTCCAGCGGGAGGCAGAGAGAGAGAAGCAGGAGGCCCAAGCTCGGAGGGCCCAAAAACTGCAGATGGCCCAGCTTGGGGCAGTACCATCCACAACGCGGAGCAGTGAGTCCAGCAACACTCAGACCCCTAAACCCCAGCCAGAGCACTTTCCTGTGATAGAAAAGGATGGGGACTTGTACAGTTTTCTGAGGGCCTTTGAGAAAGCCTACAGACCGTACCGGCTGCCTGGGAACGAATGGGCCTGATACCTAACCCCAGGGCTAAGAGGCAAGGCTCTGGAGGCGTTTGCTGCTATCTCTCAAGAACAAGATGGTGACTATGATGACTATGATGCCATCAAGCAGGCCCTGATAACCAAGCACCAGCTTACACCTGAGGTTTACAGTAGAAAGTTCCAGAACCTCCAACGTGGCCCACATGACAGCTATGGCGATGTGGTGCATGGACTTAGGACCCACGTTAACCAGTGGATCCAAGGACTGTCAGTGACCACCTTTGAGCAGCTGGGAGACCTGATGATCAAAGACCAATTTCTACATCTTTGCCCAGCTGAGGTGTGACAGTTCGTGATGGACAGAGCCTAAAGACATGACTAAAGCAGCACAGATTGCCGATGCCTATGAGGACAACCGTAAATTGGAAGTGCCAGTCACCGTCAGCTGGAAAGGGAGTAAGCCTGCAACCAATGTCAGTGCCCTGCCAGCCAACACACCAGAGGCCCTGTCTCCTTTGCCAACAGCATCAGACCTACCACCGACCCTAGCCAGTGTTTTTTCTGCAAGCGGACAGGCCATATCAGCGCCCACTGTCCAGAGAAGCAGAAGAATCCTCCAGCCAAGGCCCCAGGGCCTAATGCAGCAGTTCTTTTGGTGGGTGGGGTGGTTGGGAGGGTGTGTGACAACATGCAGCACGTCACTGTGGGGGACCATGTCCCTACAGGCTTCAAGGACACCGGGGCTGAAGGAACCCTCATCCGACCCGAACTGGCGCCCCCTGAAGAGATCATTCCGGGGAAAACCCTGACTGTCACCGGGATTGGGGGCACCAGCTGTCCCTTGCCAATGGCCCGGGTTTATATAGATTGGGGTGCCGGGAGAGGGGTGAAGGAAGTGGGGCTGTCCGATAACTTGCCCACTGATGTTTTATTGGGGCCTGATTTGGGGAGGATGGTTGCATACTATGTCCTTGACTCACCTCCCCGATCAAATGCTAATGATAGCTATTGGAAATTGCCTGTGTTACCTGACAATGCTTTACTGATTAATGATGTACTTGATAATGATTTTTCTGAAACTGCCGAGGGTAATACTGATAATTAGTGTTGAGCATTCCGATACCGAGTTCCGATATTTTTGTGATATCGGAAATCGGAATCGGAAGTTCCCAGTGTATGGTTCCCAGGGTCTGGAGGAGAGGAGACTCTCCTTCAGGCCCTGGGATCCATATTCATGTAAAAAATAAAGAATTAAAATAAAAAATATGGATATACTCACCCGTCCGGCGGCCCCTGGACCTTACCGATGTAACCGGCAGCCTCCGTTCCTAAGAATGCAGTGAGTTTCGGACCTGCGATGACGTCGCGGCATGTGATTGGTCGCGTGAGTGGTCACATGAGCGGTCACGCGACCAATCACAAGCCGCGACGTAATCGCAGGTCCTTCACTCCTCATTCTTAGGAACGGAGGCTGCCGGTTACATCGGTAAGGTCCAGGGGCCACCGGAGGGGTGAGTATATCCATATTTTTTATTTTAATTCTTTATTTTTTACATGAATATGGATCCCAGGGCCTGAAGGAGAGTTTCCTCTCCTTCAGACCCTGGGAACCATCCAGGATACCTTCCGATACTTGTGTCCCATTGACTTGCATTGGTATCGGGTATTGGTATCGGCGATATCCGATATTTTTTGGATATCGGCCGATACCATCCGATACCGATACCTTTGCGTATCGGAAGGTATCGCTCACTACTACTGATAATGCTAATGGTGAAAATGTGCATGTGTTACCTGTTAATCATTTATGTCCTAAGGATGATGTGCTTAGAGGTGCAGGAGTGATCAGCCATGTTGCCCTGTGCATTGGGATGGCTGAGGAACCCCTAACAGGAGCAAGCTATGGTACTATGGGAAATGGAGAGAAGCATGGGAACTGTGAGGAAGGTGATGCCGTGTAACTGACCAGTGCCACAGAGGAAGGTAACTGGCCCATAAGTAGCACTGCTCCTGGGATGTTTGAGGTGGATGGGGAGGTAGTACCCATAGCAGCACCGGCTGATGGGTCTGTGGAAATTCCCAGGGAGACAGCCTACGTAGCTGCTGTCACCCACAGTCAGAGTGCCCGAAACGAGGATAATGTTCTGCCTTCTGGACCCTCCTCAGTCACAAGGGTGACTGAACCAGAGATGGACCCAGAGCAGGTCCCAGAGGGTTCCCATGGGGAAGGGAACCTGACATCACTTCTAGCTGCCCCTAGCCAGGAGTTCCAGGCCGCTCTGCTCTCAGATGCGAACCTGGAGAATTTGAGACACCTTGCCGAGACACCCACCTCCGTGACTGATAAGGAGAGGGTGTTCTGGGAATGAGGGAGGTTGTACCGGGAGACGATACCTGGGAAATCACAAATGGAGTGGTTGAGGGAAAGACAGCATGTCATCCCGCACCAATTCAGAAGTGAGTTGTTACGGACTGCTCATGAGATCCCACTCACTGGACACTTGGGGATCAGCAAAACTAAGGCCCAGCTGTCTCAACATTTCTATTGGCACAAGATGGGGACAGATGTGACAAACTACTGCCGCTCCTGTATCACCTGTCAAAGAATGGGGAAGGCGGGGCCTGCTCTTAAGGCTCCCCTGATCCCTTTGCCCGTGATAGAGGAGCCTTTCCAGAGGATCGCGGTGGACATTTTGGGTCCGCTGGCCGTCTCAAGCAGCTCTAGAAAGCAATATGTCTTCACAGTGGTAGACTACGCTACCTGGTACCTAGAGGCAGTGGCTCTGCCCTCAACTAAGGCAGATAAGGTGGTGGATGCACTGTTGGCTATCTTTTCATGGGTAGGATTTCCCAGGGTCCCTGGGTGCTTACCGATCAAGGGACCCAATACATGTCTCGCCTAATGGAGGCTCTCTGTAAGAAAATGCAGGTGAAGCGTCTGGTATCGAGTGCGTATCACCCACAGACCAATGGCTTGTGTGAGCATTGTGTGAGCACTTTAATGGTACCCTCAAACAGATGCTACGCATACTGGTTGAGACCCAAGGATGCGACTGGGAGCAGTACCTCACACACCTGCTATTCGCTTACTGAGAGGTTCCGTAGGCCCTTTGAGCTCCTGTACGGCAGGTGAGTCTGGTGAGACTCGTTAACAATTAAGAGAATCGGAGCTGGTGACAGCATACTTTGTTCCGTGCATTTGAGGGACTTTGTAGCGACAGCGGCGTTGATAATCATTGTTCCTGTCTGAGTTGGAGTAGTTATATTGCCCTCTCTGCAGCGTGCCCAATAGCCAGTACATAGCAGGCAGCGACTAATTACCCTAGGTGCAGTACCCTGACCGATCTGAGGATAAGGAGGCACCAGAAAGCTGCAAGTTCCAAACCGGAACTGGGAAGTGGGATATAGATTAATCACCTTCCAAAGGAACCAGGTGTGAGTGGTGGGGGTGATAAATGTATCTTCCTCGGGATCAGTGACAGATTGGTGGCAGCACGGTGGGATCCGTGACATATTGGTGGCAGCAGGGTGGGATCCGTGACAGGCGAATAACGAGAAGACCGCCTTCACGACACCAATGGGCCTCTCCGAGTTCAACTACATGTCACTCGAGCTTTGTAACACATCTGGGATGTTCCAGAGGATGATGGTGTGTTGCCTCGGGCACAAGAACTTTGAAACCATTCTGTTGTACCTGGATGACATCATAGTCTTCTCAAAAACCTATGAAGACCACTTGAAGCACCTGGCCGAGGTGTTTGAGGCCCTATCCAACTTTGGCCTGAAAGTGAAGCCATCCAAGTGCCATCTTTTGAAGCCCAAGGTGCAGTACCTAGGCCATGTAGTAAGTGCAGAAGGCGTGGCTCCAGACCCCGACAAAGTCACCATGATCAGGTACTGGCCAAAACCTAGCACCATTCATGAAGTACGGCAGTTGTTCGGGTTGGTAGGCTACTATCAGAGATTCATCAAGGACTTCACCAAGACAGCAAGATCTGCTAGTGGGCCAATCCATGAAGGCCAAGAACAAGAATTCTCCATTCGAGTGGAACAGCAGACTAGAAGAATCCTTCACTGGGCTGAAGTTGGCTCTCATGGGAGATGAAGTCCTGGCCTATCCTGACTATGACCAACCATTTGTTCTTTACACAGACGCCAGCAACGTGGGAATAGTAGGAGCAGTGCTGTCACAAATGCAGAGAGAGGGTGATTGCCTACGCCAGCAGGAAGCTTCTTCCCTCTGAAATGAACCCCAACAACTATATTTCCTTCAAATTGGAGTTTCTTGCCATAGTTGGGCTGTGACTGAGCGATTTAAACACTACCTGGCTTCAGCGAAGTTTACAGTCTTCAAGGACAACAATCTGCTGGCTCACCTGGAAACCGCAAATCTGGGCGCATTGGAACAGCGATGGATGGCACGGATGTCCAACTATGAGTTTACCATCAAGTACCAAGCGGGGCATAAGAACACTAATGCAGATGCGCTGTCCAGGATGCCCAATTTACCAGATGTGGAAGAAGACCTGGAAGAGCTAGAAGAAATCGAGTTACCAATTTTCCACTGCCCTGAGGCGGCCCAGTGCTCCCACTGCATGAGGATCAAGTGCTCTGGCAAGCAAGAAGCCACACTGAACCCATTGCCCCACCATGAATGGGCAGAGACACAGGACAGCAACCCGGCAGTCCGCCTGGTAAAGGAATTGCTGACACAAGCTGATTTGCACCCTGGCCCAGATGCTCCACAAGAGACACAACAGTTGTAGAAAGATAAGGGCAAGCTGCTCATCTAAGAGGGTAAGCTGTGTCAGAGGAACATCAACTCACGCACTCATGAATTGGTCTGGCAGGTGGTAGTCCCGAAGCGGGATGCACCAATGTCCTTAGAAGCATACCACGATGGAGCAGGACACTTCAGATGGAAGAAATTGGAGGTCTTACTTCATGAAAGATTCTACAGGGTTGGCATGAGGAGAGCCATTGAGAAGTGATGCTGAGAGTGTGGCCCATGCAACCTGCGCAGGAAAGACCGTAACAGCCAGCGAGCCCCATTACTTGAACTGGTAGCTTTTGGACCACGTGAAGCTAACCCCAAGCTGGTCAGGCTATGTCTACGCCCTCACCATAGAGGACCATTATCAAGGTTCCTAGTAGTCATGCCTGTCAAGGACCAAACAGCGAAGTCGGCAGCCAAGGCATTTCAACAACACTTTTGTCGACCACATGGTAACCCTGAAAATGTACTCACCGACCAAGGCCCAGCCTTTGAGGCAGAAGTGTTCCAGGAGTTCTACCACAATACCACAAAGTGCAAGAATGCATAGAGAAAAGTTTGTCCCAGGCAAGACAGAGACAAGAAAAGAGCTACAACCAACAAGCTCTAGCTACTCCTTTTGTACCCTGAGAACAGGTTCTCAAAAGAAAGAGGAGGATGCACAAACTAGATGATCAGTGGGAGGCTGAACCATACACCATAATGCCTTCAAACTTTGATAATACCAAGGTATGCATCGTCAGTAAAGATAGAGGAGAAACCTCAGCAGCAGTATCAAGAGATCATCTGAAGATATGCCCTGACCAAATAAGAAACAAAGAAGAAGATCGTGATGCCCCTCAACCCATAGAAGAGGAGGAAGAGAAAGAAAATCCATACCATTCTTGGAGATTTTCCCCAGTCATGGACGCAGGTGAACCAAGCAATCGTAGTGCCTGTCTTGATTTCCCCAACCTACTGCACCTGAAGCAACAGAGACTCTAGACCCATCCGCTCAAGCAGCAGATGCCACACCATCAGCGGAACCTGAAAATCTACCCCCTGCTAGCGGTGAATCTGTCAGACCCATGGTGAGTCTAAGAAGTCGCAGATGGCTGCCCAGTTTATCAGTATAATGCAGGCATACAAGTAGCACAGACACTAATGGGTCCACAACAGCTGCAGCAGATACATCAGACCAGGCTAGGTCATCAGAGGTACCTGAACTGCGTAGATCCACCCGTAGTGCCAGCCCAGTATAGGGACTAAAATGTCACTGTACTACTAATATAAATAAGTTGGAATGTATAAGTTTGCAACTGTTAAAGCATGAGTACCTACAGAGACTACTGTATGAACTATTAAACATGCATAATAACCTGCTAAAGGACAATTGGACCACAGGACTATGTGTGGTCAGGACCTTTTCTTGCACATAGTTCCAGCGGTTTGGCCTAGAAAATAAACCGCCAGCGTGGTCGAAGATCAGGCCCACCAACAGAGTGCCCTGTAGCCATGCCCAGGGACGATACATAAGGAGGGTTGGGGCGGTTCCCACCGAGGAAACTCAAAAGTCCGGAGGGTAACACGAATGGACCAGTGTTACTCCCAAGAACTTAATTGGCCAACTCTTACTGTTTTGTTTTGATTTTTGTAATATTTATATTTTTGAAACCCTGTAACCTTTTACAATTGTACACCTGTTTACATGCTTTCTTTTATGTTTCCTCAGTCAGGCAGTACTGAATTGTACTAGGGGGAATGTGGCACCCCAGGAGTCCGGTTGCCACAATGGCATTGCCTACCTCATGGGGGGGGTGATGTCATGCCTGAAAGTAAGGAGGGATCCCCTTAGCAGATAACACAAACATACAACACCTTCCTGACTCCAGACCAGAAAGGGGAGCTCTAAACCCGGTTTCAGGGTAGCTTCCCTATAAGTTCTTGCCTGGAGACGGAGTGAGAGAGTTCAGTGTGAGAGTGTGAAGGGAGAGGAAGCATGTGAAGAGAGAGACTGGGAGTGGAGCTGTGAATGAGGTCTTCCCATGATTAAGCACAAAATAAACCTGACACTGGAGTCCGTGGTTGCATGGGTACTAAAGGCACAGCAACTAGAACTGGAGGGCAGGAAATTGCAGGTCTCCTGGCCCATCTGACACCTGGAGGCACCACAGCAGGTCAGGAGCCTGGGGCTGCCAGTGAGAAGACAGTGCCCATGAAAGGCTCATGCTATCAACCAAATGGGAGACACCTCTCACAGACACTGAGAGGAACTTGTGTAAAGCTTCAGGCAGCAAGGGACAGAGAATACAGCACAAAAGGAAGGCTTCCGAACCCACCTGGCTAGGTGGATCCCAAGATACTCCCAGGCTGCCCGCACCCCTTCAACACCTGTAACCTGTGCCCCAGACTGCACCTGCAATTCACCAGTAAAAGGAACTGCAATCCCTGTGTCCTCAAATTTTTTCCTGTACCCTCAGTCCTGCACCCCATCATCTATCATCCCTGACCAACTGCACCAGTAGCCCTGGGGTCCCACTCCACCTGTGGGGACTGGGAGCATAACCATCCTTGCTGCATTTCCATCTGCCCCAGCGGTCCCTTTAAGCAGCGTCGGCCATCCTGGCCGAACACCACAAGTGGTGTCACGAATTGTCCCACATAGACTTTATTTTCCACTTCCCTTCATCATTTTTGTTGGACGCCCAGGGCCACGGACCGGGTCACTGCCTCTGTGACCAACCCTTTAAGTACCGCCGAACCCGGCCCGAGTACCGACCTGAGAAAATTTCAGAAAATTATTGTTTTCAAACACATATAAACTAATTACAAGATATCACAATTTATCTGTAAATATGCTCTAGTGCGAAGTCTTGTACCGTATGTGCGGGAGCAGAAGTCCAGGAATCTCCTCAAGGAGGACCTGGGTGCAACTGATGTGTGTGAAGAACAGATAACCGTAATTGCACAGAATCTTTCTGCAAGCTTCCATTCATTTTCATTATTCGATGAAATATGGACGATCCGTAAATTATCATCTGATTTTTCCTCATGAATGTCCCAGAAGATGAATCCCATAGTTTTCCTTAAATCATTATGGCTCATTCTAAGAAAAAGAAAAGAACATTAAACATGATACTGTAAGTAAAGAAAATCTCCACTAAGCATCCAACATCACCAGTAGCCTGATTAACAGTAATACTGATTCTAAACAGTCACCAGTAAACTCCAAAGTAACCAGTAACCTACTACTAACCCCCACAGTAACCAATTATCTTATCATTCATTAGTAAATTCAACAAACAGCACTAATATCCACAAGTAATTCAAAAGTCACCATGAACCTCATGAATAAACAGGGATCTCAACTCCAGCAACCTCAACAGCCGTCAGTAGAGTTGAGCAACTTTTACTTTTTTCAGATCGAGTCGGGTTTCGCGAAACCCGACTTTGTCAAAAGTTGGGTCGGGTGAAATCGGCCGATTATTGCGAAAAGTCGGGGGCCGACCGAAACACGAAACCCAATGCAAGTCAATGGGGAATCAAAGTCGGCAGTGAGTGGAGGACAGGAAAACACCTACAGTGCCCATTTTAATGCCAAAAACATCCATTCTTGTTTCTGAAGCTTGTCAATCTTAATTTACTTTATAATAATAGTCAGGCATTGAAAACTGGGGGTCATTTGGCTAAAGTTGTGGGGGGGTAGGGCTGGCTCAAGATTTTCGTGGGCCCAGGAAACGCGGAATACGTCACGGCATTGGAGCAGGGAGAGGTAAGTATTTCAACTTTGGAAGTGCTGTGATCCTGAGCAAGCAGGGGGGGCCCACTCGTTCGTAGGAAGGTGCAGATGGAAGTGCAGGTTCCTTCCATCAGGTGGGGGGGCATACTCGTTGGTGACGTCACTGGCACAGGGCCCCTCATACTACGGTGGTGTGTTTGACGGAGGGTTGCGCCTCCCACCGGCAGAGACACTTTAGCGTACTATGAGGGGCCCTGTGCCAGTGCCAAAGAGTGGGCCCCCCTCACCTGATGAAGGAACCTGCACTTTCATCTGCACCTTCCTCTTTGTCCCCGTGTAAGGTGGTATAGTATGCGGGAAGGGGAACCAGACTCTCAGCAGGGTGTCAGATTGTGGCTGTGTAGAGTGCAAGGGGAATGTAGTGGTCTAGGTCAATGTACCAGCGGACTCATCTAGCAGTGGCTGGGCAATGGGCAGGATGAGGAGGAAACAGATATAGGGCCAAAGAATAAAGTAGGCTAAATGCAGTTCAAAATTGGTAACAGGACTAACCAGGCGGCATTGCTTTGTTCAGCGGAGGACAGCTATAATGAGAGACAGACACAGTGAGTAGGCCCAAATAAGTAAGTAGGCTAAATGCAGTTCAAAATTGGTAACTGGAGTACACAGGCGGCATTGCTTTGTTCAGTGGAGGACAACTGTAAGGAGTGGCAGACACAGTGAGTAGGCATAAATAATAAAGTGGGCTAAATGTCTGCCAAAAAATTGTTCATAAATAAACAGGTGGCATAGCTAGGTACAGGGGTGGGCTCCTCTGCTGAGTAGCAGACAGTGGTAGTAGGCGCATAGCATTAACTGGTCTAAATGGAGGCCAGGGCCCCTGTATATTTTTACTATCATCTATCATTTCAACAAATTTGTATTGGCAGTGCCATTGAAGGATTTAACAGCACAGACTACACAGTGGTGGAGCCGGGAGAGGTAAGTATTGCAAGTGGTAGAGCACTGTTCGAGCTGTGGGGGAACACTCTCTCATGGGCGGCGGTACTGGCACAGGGCCCCTCATATTATGACGGTGTGTCTGATGTTGGTTGTGCACCACCACCGCCAGAGACACTAAATTGTACTATGAGGGACCCTGTGCCAGTGCCGTCGCCCAAGAGTGGGCACACCCACCTGTCCAGGCAAACGGCACTCGCAAGGATGCTTGCGCCAAGTGGTGACCATGGCCCTGTGGGGGGGAGTCAGCCCATTTAGGGAGGTATAAAAATGGCCTATGGTGGACATTCAGCAGCTGCAAATGGAGGAATTGGAGCAGTCAGTAAGAGGAGGCCAAAAGCAAGACATTTTTCAGGCAAGCTATGTGTCAGCAGGGGAAGGTGGGGCAAAATAATTAGAAATCCAGGAGTGGTTCATTTTAATGAAGGTTAGATCATCAACATTTTGGGTAGCCAGACGAGTCCTTTTTTCGGTCAGTATTGAACCAGCAGCACTGAATACTCTTTCTGATAGCACGCTAGCAGCTGGGCAAGTGATCTCCTGTAATGCATATTCTGCCAATTCAGGCCAGGTGTCTATTTTAGATGCCCAGTAATGAAAGGGGAATGACGTGTGAGGGAGAACATCGATAAGGGAGGAAAAATAGTTCATAGCCATACTGGAAAAATGCTGTCTCCTGTCACTTTGAATCGATGCTGCAGTACCTGTCGTGTCTCAAGCAAAACAGTCGCATTCAGAAAGTATCTTCAGAGTTTTAGCCAAACAAGTGTTTTTATTATTTTGAAAAACACCAACAAAATATATAGAATAATTCACCACAGTGTTGTAAGGTAACGTTTCGACCCTTTGGGTCTTTTTCAAACCTTACTGAAAAGACAAAAAGAATGTACAGGATGTCAATATTTACATAAAGAAACATAATAAAAAAACATAAACACACACAAATGTACAAGTACAATGTCCCATTCAATAAAAGAGACCACATGTATCCCTACTAGTGGATAAGACGGCAGTATTACGGGTCCCCTAGAATACTGGAGAAAAGTTCTAAACATTATAGATATCACAAGAGGCAATAGTGAAGCTGCAAGGCGTTGTACACATTCTACCGGGGAGACTTAAAAAGAAATGCTGAAAATTGGCATATTTCCGTGTAAACAAGAGCTATATGCACGGAGGTAGCAGAGAAAATCATATAACAAATGCATATAAAAAGAGAAAATCGTATATATAATCACAACAGTCTGCTAATGAAGCCTTGAGGGGCCCCCTAGATCTGAATGTAAAATGGTGGTGGTGGATATAGATTGCAGTTTACACAGTAGTTGGTACTGAATTTATGGTAGAGGAAAATGAGAAGAGGGCATAATCCCAGAAGAGGTGCAGGAGTCCCGTTAGGGGCTGTAGGAAGGAAAGCCACAGCAATGAGTACAGTAACGGGGGGCAGGGAAGCTGGAGTAGAGAGGGGTGGAGAGCAGCAAATATATCTACCTATCCGTATGTCGCATCAGGCATCTGCGGTGGTGGTGTGCAGGAGCGTGTTCCTGTGCGCCCTTTATGCTGGGCGACCGGAAGTGCCGGGCGCCATGTGCGCAGGCGCCGTTACTGGCGGCCAGAAGGAGGTTTGGAGCGCACAGGGAAGGCAAACCACTCTGCGCAGGCGCAGTGCGGATCCTGTGGTTATGTTGGAAACGATTGTTGCCTGGTCTTGTGGTGTGTGCAGGTGTGATGTGTATGAGGGATAGGGGGCGTGCCCAGGTCTGTGTGGTGCACAGAGGGCGCTGATGTAGTAATATGGCCGAGAAAAATCATCTAACCTGTTAAAAGGTTGAGCGCCGATCGGATAAAGTAGAGCACTGATGTTAGCTGGGGGCCAATGTGGCCGGGCGTAGAAATGTTTGTGGGATATGTAACTTATGTCAGGTAGAAGGCGTGGGTATGAATTGGTGTGTAATGAGGAGGAAGTGACTACTGACAAGAGTCATAGAAGCAATGGGAAAAATATTGATAGAAATAATGAGACAAATAAGCAAAATGAGCAAAAAAACGGAAAAATAAAAATAAATAATAACTGTTAAAAAAGAAATGAAGTAAAAAATGAACAAAGCCATGAGCTATGGAAAGGTTGAACATTTTTTTTGTATTGTTGGGGTGTAGTGGGAATCCAGTAATTGATTAGGAAAATAAATAAATAAAAATAAAAATACAAATGAAAATTAATGGAAATGAAGTAAGAAGATTATGATGGAGATGGTGAAAATAAAAAATAAAAAAAATGTTTGAATAAATAAATGAAATGAGAAATAAATAAGGAAGGAAAAAATGGAAAAAATAAAAATGACAAATAATATAAAAATAAAAAATAAAAAATAAAAACAAAAAATAAAAAATATACAAATAAAAATAATAATAAAATAAAAATAAAAAGTAGCAAAATAGTGTAAAATTGCACCGTACTCACCCTATGGAGGAGACAGAAGACTAGTGTGTCTGAAAAAATATGATATCAGTTAGTCATGGAGAGATAAAGAAAACTGCATATCCACCACCAAATATGGGTATGAAAATTACACAACATGATAACAATTAAATCAAATCAAATTGTCCCCACATGGTCTGGGAATGTCATTACTTAATAATGAGGTCCAGTTCCCTGTTGAGGCCTTTTGGGGCCAGTGTTTGGAGGGTGTAGATCCAGTAGGGCTCCCTTTCTTTCAATAGTCTGATATGGTTTCCACCCCTGCTCGGTCGGTCAACTTGCTCGATGACTTGAACTCTCAGTTGCGAGACACTGTGGTTCGCACTGATGAAGTGGTGAGGGATCGGGAGCCATGTCTTCTTGCAGCGTATGGTGGACTTATGGCTAGCAATCCTGTCACGTAAATGCTGGGTAGTTTCACCCACATAAAGTAGGCCACACGGGCATTTTATGAGATAAACGACGTAGTTAGTGTCACACGTATAGAAGCCTTTGATGTTGTAATGTTTACCTGTGTGTGGGTGAGTAATTTCGTTTCCCTTGACAACATTAGAACAACAGGCACATCTGAGGCAGGGGAATGTACCTTTACGTTCTGTGCCAAGAAAAGTCTGCTTAGGTACTCTGGAAAAACTCCCTATGTCCCCTTTGACTACGTTATCCCTGATGTTTTTCGGACGTCGCTTACACATAAGTGCTGGAGTGTGGAAAGCTTCGATGTTGGGATAGGATTTGGTTAAAAGAGACCAATGTTTGTGGATGACATATATTTTTGGCATTACCGGACGGTGTGTATGGACGAACGTGTCTCGTTCCTTAGTGGGGACAGTAGATGGTGTAGACCGGGGTTCCACGGCTCTCACCCTCTCTTTTGAGATGAGTTCTTGTGGGTGTTGTCTGTTTTTAAATTTATCCTCCATTTCTTGCAGGTGAGTAGGAATGAGGTTGGTATCAGACACTATGCATTAGCACACGCAGGCGCCATATTAGTGCCCATGGCGGTCCCGTGTATCTGTGAATAAAACTGATCTCCAAATAGGAAATAGTTTTCCTTTAGTACAATGGATAAAAGGTCAAGGCACAGTTGGGTTGCTCCTGCAATCTTCCAATCTCAACAATAATTCCACCCAACTGTGCCTTGACCTTTGGAGATCAGTTTTATTCACAGATACGCGGGACCGCCATGGGCGCTAATATGGCGCCTGCGTATGCTAATGCATACATGGATAACTTCGAGCAATCGTATGTCTACAACAACACCTTATTCCAACAATACAGCAAACGTTGGCTTCGCTTTATAGATGACATCTTTTGTCTCTGGATGGGTACCCCAGAGGACTTATTGTCCTTCACGGATTTTCTTAATTCCATTAGACCAGAACTACAATTCACACTGAACTGGCATATGTTACAGATCCCCTTCTTGGACACCCTGGTGATCAAGAATGATAAGAGTACCCTATCCACCGACATTTTCACCAAACCAACTGACACCAACAACCTACTCCATTATACTAGCTGCCACCCTACATCCACTAAAAACAGTTTACCACGCTCCCAATTAACACACATCACGAGGATAGTGTCTGATACCAACCTCATTCCTACTCGCCTGCAAGAAATGGAGGATAAATTTAAAAACAGACAACACCCCCAAGAACTCCTCTCAAAAGAGAGGGTGAGAGCCGTGGAACCCTGGTCTACACCATCTACTGTCCCCACTAAGGAACGAGTCACGTTCGTCCATACACACCGTCCGGTAATGCCAAAAATATATGTCATCCACAAACATTGGTCTCTTTTAACCAAATCCTATCCCAACATCGAAGCTTTCCACACTCCAGCACTTATGTGTAAGCGACGTCCGAAAAACATCAGGGATAACGTAGTCAAAGCGGACATAGGGAGTTTTTCCAGAGTACCTAAACAGACTTTTCATGGCACAGAACGCAAAGGTACATTCCCCTGCCTCAGATGTGCCTGTTGTTCTAATGTTATCAAGGGAAACGAAACGGCATGTATCGTCGTGTTTGACAGCAAAAGCAACGATGCCAGCGATGTTTTACGATGGTAACCAGGGTAAATATCGGGTTACTAAGTGCAGGGCCGCGCTTAGTAACCCGATATTTACCCTGGTTACCATTGTAAAAGTAAAAAAAAAACAGTACATACTTACATTCTGATGTCTGTCACGTCCCCCGGCGTCCGCGCTGCTGCTCAGAGCTTCCTGCACTGAGTGTGTCAGTGCCGGCCGGAAAGCAAAGCACAGCGGTGACGTCACCGCTCTGTTGTTAGGGCCGGCGCTCACACAGTGCAGGGAAGCGGACGCCGGGGAACGCGAATGTAAGTATGTAGTGTTTGTTTTTTTACATTTAACACTGGTAACCAGGGTAAACATCGGGTTACTAAGCGCGGCCCTGCGCTTAGTAACCCGATGTTTACCTTGGTTACCCGGGGACTTCGGCATCGTTGGTCGCTGAAGAGCTGTCTGTGTGACAGCTCTCCAGCGACCAAACAGCGACGCTGCAGCGATCAGCATCGTTGTCGATATCGCTGCAGCGTCGCTTAGTGTGAAGGTACCTTAACTACATCGTTTATCTCATAAAATGCCCGTGTGGCCTACTTTATGTGGGTGAAACTACCCAGCATTTACGTGACAGGATTGCTAGCCATTAGTCCACCATACGCTGCAAGAAGACATGGCTCCCGATCCCTCACCACTTCATCAGTGCGAACCACAGTGTCTAGCAACTGAGAGTTCAAGTCATCGAGCAAGTTGACCGACCGAGCAGGGGTGGAAACCATATCAGACTATTGAAAGAAAGGGAGCCCTACTGGATCTACACCCTCCAAACACTGGCCCCAAAAGGCCTCAACAGGGAACTGGACCTCATTATTAAGTAATGACATTCCCAGACCATGTGGGGACAATTTGATTTGATTTAATTGTTATCATGTTGTGTAATTTTCATACCCATATTTGGTGGTGGATATGCAGTTTTCTTTATCTCTCCGTGACTAACTGATATCTTATTTTTTCAGACACACTAGTCTTCTGTCTCCTCCATAGGGTGAGTACGGTGCAATTTTACACTATTTTGCTACTTTTTATTTTTATTTTATTATTATTTTTATTTGTATATTTTTTATTTTTTTATTTTTTTATTTTTTGTTTTTATTTTTTATTTTTATATTATTTGTCATTTTTATTTTTTCCATTTTTTCCTTCCTTATTTATTTCTCATTTCATTTATTTATTCAAACATTTTTTTTATTTTTTATTTTCACCATCTCCATCATAATCTTCTTACTTCATTTCCATTAATTTTCATTTGTATTTTTATTTTTATTTATTTATTTTCCTAATCAATTACTGGATTCCCACTACACCCCAACAATACAAAAAAAATGTTCAACCTTTCCATAGCTCATGGCTTTGTTCATTTTTTACTTCATTTCTTTTTTAACAGTTATTATTTATTTTTATTTTTCCGTTTTTTTGCTCATTTTGCTTATTTGTCTCATTATTTCTATCAATATTTTTCCCATTGCTTCTATGACTCTTGTCAGTAGTCACTTCCTCCTCATTACACACCAATTCATACCCACGCCTTCTACCTGACATAAGTTACATATCCCACAAACATTTCTACGCCCGGCCACATTGGCCCCCAGCTAACATCAGTGCTCTACTTTATCCGATCGGCGCTCAACCTTTTAACAGGTTAGATGATTTTTCTCGGCCATATTACTACATCAGCGCCCTCTGTGCACCACACAGACCTGGGCACGCCCCCTATCCCTCATACACATCACACCTGCACACACCACAAGACCAGGCAACAATCGTTTCCAACATAACCACAGGATCCGCACTGCGCCTGCGCAGAGTGGTTTGCCTTCCCTGTGCGCTCCAAACCTCCTTCTGGCCGCCAGTAACGGCGCCTGCGCACATGGCGCCCGGCACTTCCGGTCGCCCAGCATAAAGGGCGCACAGGAACACGCTCCTGCACACCACCACCGCAGATGCCTGATGCGACATACGGATAGGTAGATATATTTGCTGCTCTCCACCCCTCTCTACTCCAGCTTCCCTGCCCCCCGTTACTGTACTCATTGCTGTGGCTTTCCTTCCTACAGCCCCTAACGGGACTCCTGCACCTCTTCTGGGATTATGCCCTCTTCTCATTTTCCTCTACCATAAATTCAGTACCAACTACTGTGTAAACTGCAATCTATATCCACCACCACCATTTTACATTCAGATCTAGGGGGCCCCTCAAGGCTTCATTAGCAGACTGTTGTGATTATATATACGATTTTCTCTTTTTATATGCATTTGTTATATGATTTTCTCTGCTACCTCCGTGCATATAGCTCTTGTTTACACGGAAATATGCCAATTTTCAGCATTTCTTTTTAAGTCTCCCCGGTAGAATGTGTACAACGCCTTGCAGCTTCACTATTGCCTCTTGTGATATCTATAATGTTTAGAACTTTTCTCCAGTATTCTAGGGGACCCGTAATACTGCCGTCTTATCCACTAGTAGGGATACATGTGGTCTCTTTTATTGAATGGGACATTGTACTTGTACATTTGTGTGTGTTTATGTTTTTTTATTATGTTTCTTTATGTAAATATTGACATCCTGTACATTCTTTTTGTCTTTTCAGTAAGGTTTGAAAAAGACCCAAAGGGTCGAAACGTTACCTTACAACACTGTGGTGAATTATTCTATATATTTTGTTGGTGTTTTTCAAAATAATAAAAACACTTGTTTGGCTAAAACTCTGAAGATACTTTCTGAATGCGACTGTTTTGCTTGAGACTATATCCTGGAGAATTCTCCACATTCAGTCTGCACCACCACTAGTGAGAGTGAACGTCTTTTTTCTCTTCTAAGTACCTGTAGTGTCAGCGGTCGTTGCGAAATCACTCCACAACCTGGTCATAAAACCCCTCTGTCCAACACCACTTCTGATTTGTGCACCTCTAACACCTCTGCCATGTTGCCCCCTACAGCTCGTGTGAGAATCATCACCACCGCTGTGTGCTGGGAATGCCTGAACCAGTCTACAAGAGTTGCTTGTTTGGTAGCCAATATATGCTCAAGGTTCTCATGTGGCATGATATTTTGTAATTTTCCTTTATATTGTGGGTCCAGGAGGCAGGCCAACCAGTAATCGTCATCGGTCATCATTTTGATAATGCGGGGGTCCCTTTTTAGGATACGCAAGGCATAATCCGCCATGTGTGCTAATGTTCCAGGTGTCAATTCACTGCTTGTGCTGGGTTGAGGAGCACTTTCTGGCAAATCAACATCACTTGTGTCCCGCACAAACCCTGTACCTGACCTTGCAACGCCACCAGTTTCTATTGCCCCCTGAGAAGCATCCTCCTTCCATAAATACTCATCCCCATCATCCTCCTCCTCCTCCTCTTCGTCCGCCACCTCGTCCCCGAGACTTCCCTGAGCAGACAATGGCTGACTGTCATCAAGGCTTCCCTCGTCCTCGGCTGCAGACGCCTGCTCCTTTATGTGCGTCAAACTTTGCATCAGCAGACGCATTAGTGGGATGCTCATGCTTATGGTGGCGTCGTCTGCACTTACCAGCCGTGTGCATTCCTCAAAACACTGAAGGACTTGACAGAGGTATTGTAGCTTCGACCACTGCACACCTGACAACTCCATGTCTGCCATCCAAGTCCCTGCCCGTGTATGTGTATCCTCCCACAAATAAATTACAGCACGCCTTTGTTCGCACAGCCTCTGAAGCATGTGCAGTGTGGAGTTCCACATTGTTGCAACGTCGATTATTAGGTGGTGCTGGGGAAGATTCAGCGATCGCTGATGGTTTAGCATACGGCTGGAGTGTACGGGCGACCAGCGGATGTGTGAGCAAAGTCTTTGCACCTTGAGGAGCAGGGCTGGTAACCCCGGATAATTTTTGAGGTAGCACTGCACCACCAGGTTCAAGGTGTGAGCCAGGCAAGGTATGTGTTTCAGTTCTGTAAGGGCTATGGCAGCCATAAAATTCCTTCCGTTATCACTGACTACCTTGCCTGCCTCAAGATGTACAATGCCCAGCCATGACTGAGTTTGTTGCTGCAAGTACTCTGCAAGTACTTCCGAGGTGTGTCTGTTGTCGCCCAAACACTTTATTTGTAACACAGCCTGCTGACGCTTACCACTAGCTGTTCCATAATGGGACACCTCGTGTGCAACACTGGCAGCTGCAGATGGAGTGGTCGTGCAACTGCGCTCTGTGGACAAGCTTTCACTTCTGGAGGAGGAGGAGAAAGGGTGGCGAAGGCCTACAGCCAACTGTTTCCTAGACCGTGGGCTAGGCAGAACTGTCCCACTATGGCTGTCCCCTAGGGACCCGGCATCCACCACATTAACCCAGTGCGCCGTGATGGTCACGTAACGTCCCTGACCATGCCTAGTGGTCCATGCTGTTGCAGAGTGTGTTTTCTTGCAGTCACCGCTGTAGTTACGAGAGCTTCAATCAGCAAGATATCTTGAGTAAACAGTATTTACTTCATACTGGTAAACATGAGATACAATTCAGTGTCACACGTGCACACTGAGGCATAACACATTCAAGATGAAGAACAGGATGAATCAGGAAGTAAGAAAAACAACCAACAACTTTCCCTCTCCACATTACAGCAAGTATATAACTTTACACACTATCGCCATCTGCTGTCTGGTTAGTGTAAAGTCCTCCTTTCACTTATAATAAGTCCTAATCTGTTGCATATGCCAACACCCTTTCTCAACAGTAAGGACTTATTCAATGAAACCCAACATTTTTATTAGTCTCTGATGTTTATCAGCATTCAACGCCTTCGTGAGGATGTCTGCTGTCATTTCTTCAGTAGGACAGTACTCCAACCTCAAGACTCCTTGTTCCTGATGATCTCTCAAGAAATGATATTTCACATCAATATGCTTGGTTCTTGGATTGACTCTTTCCATCTGAGCAAGAACAAGACATCCTTGATTGTCCTCTTTCAGTTTTGTTGGTGCCAACTGTGGTTGTCCTAATTCTGTCAACAATTGTCTTAACCACAGTACTTCTTGACTTGCTTGTGCTTGTCTTGTATGAGAGATGTTTTGGTGGTTTTCCTTTGTTCTCTCCCATTGAACGTCTTGGTTCTGTGTTTGCTTGTAGTTGTGATTCTTCACTTTCAGTATTTTGTTCTTCGTTAATTTCTGCTTCTTTCTCATCAGATATTTCTTCAGTTGTGTCACTATTGGTTTTCTAATTTTTTGTTTCAACTGAAATCATAATGTCTTCATTTAAATCTTCAATGAATGTCACACTGTTACTCACCGTAACTCTGTCTGTTTTGGGATCTAGGATTCTGTATCCTTTGCAATTTTCACTATATCCAACAAATATTCCTTCCATGGATCTGTTTTGAAGTTTGGAACGTTTTTCTGTTGGAATGAATATGAAAACTTGACATCCAAAAACTTTTAAATGATTGACACTTGGTTTCATACCTTGCCACAGTTCATATGGAGTTTTCGTCAGTTTTCTGGAAAAAAGTCGGTTCTGTAGATATGTAGCTGTCATTGCTGCCTCACCCCAATATTTCTCTGGTAGTTTGGAATCCGTCAGCATACATCTTATCATCTCTGTTACAGTTCTGTTTTTCCTTTCTGCTACTCCATTTTGTTCAGGTGTGTATGGAACCGTTTTCTGGTGTTTTATTCCATTTTGTCGTAAGTAGTCTTCTATTCTGTGACCTGTAAATTCACCTCCATTATCACTTCTGATGACAATTGGCTTCCTTTGAAATTTGTTACTTGATCTTGTTACATAGTCTACAAGTTTATCAAAAACCTCACTTTTGTTTTTAATTAAGTATGTGACTGTGTATCTTGAGTAATCGTCTATAAAAGTCAACATGTATCTATTGCCTCCTGATGTAGTCACTTTCATGGGTCCACATACGTCCGTATGCACCAAATCAAGTGGTCTTTTGCTTTTCATCTCACTTTCTTTTGGAATAGATATCCTTGTGGCTTTGGATTTTATACAACATTGTTGTGAATTCTGTTTTTGGGCTCCCTCTGGTGGCTACTTGTGGTACTGCTGACTTGTGGCTTGGGTTCCTAGTGCACCTGTCTTCATCAGGCAATTGGGAGTTTCCTACTTAGGCTGGCTTCTCAGTCATTCTAGTGCCGGCAGTCAATGTTACCAGAGCTCCCCTGTTGCTTGCTACCTGCTCCAAGTCTGCAATTCAGCTAAGTTGAATCTTTTGCATTTGAACGTTTGTTTTTTGTCCAGCATGCATTTATGTTTCTTGTGCTGCTGGAAGCTCTAGTGAGCTGAAATTGCCACTCATGTGTCATGAGTTGATAACGGAGTTAAGGTAATTTCAGGATGGCTACTTAGGGTTTTTAGGTAACCGTGAAGTCCTCTTTTGTATTTTTCTGCTATCTAGTTAGAGGGCCTCACTGTGCTGAATCTATATTCATACTGCGTTTGTGTTTTCCTCTTACCTAACCGTCATTATATGTGGGGGGCTACTATGACTTTTGGGGTTTCTCTGGAGGCAAGCCAGGTCTGTGTATTCCTCTGATAGGGGTAGTTAGATCTCCGGCTGGCGCGAGGTGTCTAGAACCAACGTAGGAACACCCCCTGGCTACTATTAGTTGCGTGGTAGGTTCAGCATCGCGGTTACCTTAGTTACCATCTTCCTAGAGCTAGTCCGTTTTTTCCCTGTTCCCTTGCCATTGGGAATCATGACACAACATTCACATCTTATGGTAATTGAGCAATCTGATATCTTTAAATCTTTTGTCAATTATTTTCTCTGTAGTTCCCTTATACTGTCAGGGTGTCTATGTCCTAGACGTCTATGCCACATGTGAATACAGTTTTTCTGATCATGTGTACATACCTTCATCTGTTCCTTTGGTGTGTCAAAATGATATAATTGTTCATCTGCCTTGACTTTGGTTATCACCTTGTTTCCTGCAATAATTGTACACTCATTGTCTTTGAATTTCACTGTAAGTCCTTTTGCTGTTAAACGTTTCACAGATCATAATCCGCCTTCCAATTTTGGAACATACAACACATCTTGTACAAGTATCTTTGAATCTTGTCCGAACTCGTTTGAACAATTTAGCATACCTTGTCCGATACCTTCTGCGGTTATTTTATATATCTGCAAGATAAATGGCTTCTTTCTTATCTAAATCAAGATCAGTAAAGAAATTCTTGTCACTTGTCATATGACTCGTTGCTCCTGAATCAATAAACCAACCAAGTGATGATTTCATGTCTGTTACTTTAAATGTGCCATTCCAATTATTCTCACATGAATCGGAAATTGTGTTTCTTACTTTCTGTGTATGCTGTTTATGTTGTAATTTTTGTTGTTCTGCTTTCCATATGGTACAGTCTTTCTTTAAATGACCTTTTTTCTTACATCTGAAACATTCTCTTGTCTCTTTATTATAGGGTTTTTTGAATTCTGTAGCTTTAAGAGCGTTTTCACTGTCCTTTTCAGTAGAAGAATCATTTCTTTGCTCTTTTCTTCTCTGATATTCATCTATTAGTCTTGTTTTCACAAAATCTAATGTAATGTCAGTTTCTGGTCTTGTCTCAAGGGCATTTATCAAGGCTGTATACGAATCTGGTAAACTGCACAACAATATAGCTGCTACATGACTTTCTTTAACATCTTCACCAATAGATCTTAGCTGTGATATCACTTCCATCATTGAGAATATGTGCTTCTGCATATCGTCATTTGCGCTCAATCTCATACTGTACAGCTTTCTTAATAAAAATAACTTGTGATTCAAGCTAGGTCTTTCATACAGTTTTCTTAATGCTTCCCACATTCCCTTAGCTGTTTCTTCATTTCTTATATGTATTAATTGAGCATCATCCACTAAAAAGCTAATGGTGGCTTTAGCTTTTCTATTCTTATTATCCCATGTCTGATTATCTTGATCTGGTCTTGCTGTAACAATTACTTCCCATAGATCATTCTTAGATAACAACATCTCTACTTTGAATTTCCATAACTGATAATTTTCACTATTCAGTTTAGCTACTGTAAATTTCAGTTCTGTGTTACTCATCATCTTTATATAGTCTTACTTGTTTAGAGAGTTGTTCTGAAGATATTCTCCTGTATGTCCAGCTCCTGGGAGGATGACTTCCTATGTCACTCTGTGTCTGGATTTCCTTCTGTTTACAGAGCTTATCTGTGTGCTCCGTTGTTATCTGAGGTTATAAACCAGGATCCTTCTGCCTTGTAGTACAGACCTGTCATGTCTGGGGTTCTGGGCCCATAACTTGTTGCAGAGTGCGTTTTCTTGCAGTCACGCTGTAGTTAGGAGAGCTTCAATCAGCAAGATATCTTGAGTAAACAGTATTTACTTCATACTGGTAAACATGAGATACAATTCAGTGTCACACGTGCACACTGAGGCATAACACATTCAAGATGAAGAACAGGATGAATCAGGAAGTAAGAAAAACAACCAACAACTGAGTTTCCCTCTCCACATTACAGCAAGTATATAACTTTACACACTATCGCCATCTGCTGTCTGGTTAGTGTAAAGTCCTCCTTTCACTTATAATAAGTCCTAATCTGTTGCATATGCCAACACATGCATCTGTTGCGAGGTGCACCTTTCCACTGACTGATTGCCTCAGTGCATGGACAATGCGGTCTTTGACATGCTGGTGGAGGGCTGGGATGGCTTTTCTCGCAAAGAAGTGCCGACTGGGTAGGTCATAGCGTGATACTGCGTAGGCCATCAGGTCTTTGAAAGCTTCGCTTTCAACAAACCGGTAGGGCATCATCTCTAATGAGATTAGTATAACAATGTGGACGTTCAAACCCTGTGTACGCTGATGAGAGGATGAGTACTTCCTTTTCCTAACGAGAGTCTCTTGTAGGATGAGCTGCACTGGAGAGCTGCATATGGTGGAACTAGCGGGGGTGGTGGTGGACATGGCGGATTGAGAGAGGGTAGGTGATGGTATTCTTGATGTAGGCCTACATGCTGTGCTTCCTACCAATAACCTTGTGATTCCCTGACTGCTTTGGCTTTGCGACGATACCTCCACATTTGCTGCTGGTGGTGTCCTAACCGGTGGGCTTACAGTGAGGGAAGCAATGTAGCGTTGCTGACTACCTTCATTCTGAGCAGGTGCACCAACGGTATGGGACGTTTGGTAGTTAGTCCAGGCTTGCAAGTGCATGCTGGTTAAATGTCTACGCATGCACGTTGTATTTACATTTTGATGATTCTTCCCTCTGCTAAAGGTCTTTGAGCATTTCTTACAGATAACTTTGCACTAATCATTCGGATCTTGGTTACAAAATTGCCACACTCCACTATTCCTACTATGGAATACCTTTTCAGGCATTGCACGCTGTGCTACTTTCACCGGATGGCCACGCTGTCCTAAAACTGTTTTTGACAATCGTTTTTGGCCTGATACGGGCCTGCCAGATGAAAGCTGTTGCGATGTAGTTGGCTGCTGCGGATCATCCTCCTCCGCTTCTGAGCTACTGGCAGCGGCACCCTCTTCCCCCAATGGCTGCCAATCTGGGTCAACAACTGGGTCATCTATCACCTCCTCTTCAATGTCCTGTGCACCTTCCTCTGTGTCACCGTGTAAGGTGCTATAGCGTTCGGGACGGGGCACCATAGTCTCATCAGGGTCCGATTCTGGCTCAGTACACTGCGAGGGCAATGTTGTGATCTGAGTCAATGGAACAGCATAATAATCTAGCTGTGGCTGTGGATCAGTGCACTCCATGTCCGATTCATCTTGTAATGGGCAGTTAACAATTTCCCTTTCTAACCCAGGCATGGTATGTGTAAAGAGCTCCATGGAGTAACCTGTAGTGTTGCCTGATGCATCCTTCACTTTTGGTTTGGGTGAAGGACACAAGGAAGCGACTTGTTCCTGACCAGGAGCATCCACTGACGACTCACTGCTTTTATATTTGGAACTTTCTGAAGAGGAGGCGAAAGATCTAGAGTCAGCAAGGAAAACCAAAACTTTTTCCTGCTGCTCCGGCTTTAAAAGCTGTTTTCCGACTCCCAGATAAGAGAGCCTTCGAGGCCTTGTGTAGCCAGACGATGACGCTGGCTCAACACCTCCAGCCTTAGGTGCTATTGTACTTTTGCCACTACCACCAGATGCACCACCACCACCATCAGTACCAGCAACCACCGCCCACGGCCTCTTCCACCAGGCTTCCTCATTTTTTCGGATTTTTTTGGATATCGGCCGATACTATCCGATACCGATACTTTCAAGTATCGGAAGGTATCGCTCAACACTACTTGCAACCTACTATGAGGATAAACCTCGGAACCCCGAACCATGTAAATAGTTAACTGTGTGTTTTCCTTGCTGCCTTAAACCCGACCAGGATTAGTTCTTAACCCCTTTGCGACATACGCCGTACTAGTACTGTGCTGCCGGCACTGCATTTGTGCCAGCCGCAGTACTAGTACGGCGCACCGATCACCGCAGTCTCGCGCTGAGCGCCGCGATGATCGGGTGCGGGTGTCAGCTGTATATGACAGCTGACACCCCGCAGCAATGCCCACGATCGACGCTAGCGCCGATCGCGGGCATTTAACCCCTCTGACACCGCGGTCAGTAGTGACAGCGGCATAGAGGGGGATCGCGCAGGACGGGGGCTGCCTGCTCTCTCCCACTGGAGCAACGCGATGAGATCGCGTTGCTCTGGTGATCCGGAAGGAGTCCCCGGATCCAAGATGGCCGCGGGACTCCTTCCGGGTCATTTACTGACCTGGCTTGCCGGCGCCTGCTGAGAGCTGCTGAGTGCAGGCGCCGGAAAGCCACCTAAACTTGCCTGTCAGATCGTTGATCTGACAGAGTGCTATGCACACTGTCAGATCAACGATTTGATCTAATACAGTGATGTCCCACCCTGGGACAATAGTAGAAAGTAAAAGAAAAAAAAATAGAACGTATAAAAAAATTTTAAAAAAAAATCCCCAAATAAAGGAAAAAAAACATTTCCCAGTAAATCCATTTATTTATGTAAATTAAAAAAAAACAATAAAAGTATACATATTTGGTATCGCCGCGTCCGTAAAGACCCGCTCTATAAAACTATCCCACTAGCTAACCCCTTCAGTGAACACCGCAAAAAAAAAAAAAAAAAAAAAAGGCAAAAAACAATGCTTTATTATCATACAGGCGAACAAAAAGTGGAATAACACGCGACCAAAAAAACGGATATAAATAACCATGGTACCGCTGAAAACGTCATCTTGTCCCGCAAAAAAAAAGCCGCCATACAGCATCATCAGCAGAAAAATAAAAAAGTTATAGCTCTCAGAATAAAGCGATGCAAAAACAATTATTTTTTTATATAAAATAGTTTTTATTGTGTAAAAGCGCCAAAACATAAAAAAATGATATAAATGAGGTATCGCTGTAATCATACTGACCTGAAGAATAAAGCTGCTTTATCAATTTTACCACACGTGGAACGCTATAAACGCCCCCCCTAAAAGAATTTCAGGAATTGCTGGTTTTTGTTCATTCCGCCTCCCAAAAAATCGGAATAAAAAGGGATTAAAAAATGTCATGTGCCCGAAAATGGTACCAAAAAAAACGTCAACTCGTCCCTCAAAAAACAAGATCTCACATGACTCTGTGGGCCAAAATATGGATAAATTATAGCTCTCAAAATGTGGTGATGCAAAAACTATTTTTTCCAATAAAAAGCATCTTTTAGTGTGTGACGGCTGCCAATCATAAAAATCCGCCAAAAAAACGCTATAAAAGTAAATCAGACCCCCCCTGCATCACCCCCTTAGTTAGGGAAAAATAATAAAATTTTAAAAAATGTATTTATTTCCATTTTCCCATTAGGGTTAGGGTTAGGGCTAGGGTTAGGGTTGTGTTATGACCCCAATGGCGAGGGTCTCAGAGATATCAGCAAGTCTGCGAAGTACAAAAATCCAGCTCATAGGGCAGTGGTAACTGGGTTGACCATATATCTACTCCTAACGCCAACACTAGAAGTAGCCGGGGAACATGCCTACGTTGGTCGCTAGATGTCTCGCGCCAGCCGGAGAGCTAACTACCCCTAGAAGAGGAAAACAAAGACCTCTCTTGCCTCCAGAGAAAAGACCCCAAAAGTTGGATACAAGCCCCCCACAAATAATAACGGTGAGGTAAGAGGAAATGACAAACACAGAGATGAACTAGGTTTAGCAAAGAGAGGCCCACTTACTAATAGCAGAATGTAGTAAGATAACTTATATGGTCAACAAAAACCCTATCAAAAATCCACGCTGGAGATTCAAGAACCCCCGAACCGTCTAATGGCCCGGGGGGAGAACACCAGCCACCCTAGAGCTTCCAGCAAGGTCAGGATACAGATTATATACAAGCTGGACAAAAAATGCAAACAAAAACGAATAGCAAAAAGCAAGAAAGCAGACTTAGCTTAATCAAGCAGGAACCAGGATCAGTAGACAAGAGCACTACAGATTAGCTCTGATATCAACGTTGCCAGGCATTGAACTGAAGGTCCAGGGAGCTTATATAGCAACACCCCTGACCTAACGACCCAGGTGAGCATACAAGGGATGACAGACATACCCAGAGTAAAATCACTAGTAGCCACTAGAGGGAGCCAAAAGGTAAATTCACAACAGTACCCCCCCCTTAGTGAGGGGTCACCGAACCCTCACCAAGACCACCAGGGCGATCAGGATGAGCGGCGTGAAAGGCACGAACTAAATCGGCCGCATGCACATCAGAGGCGACCACCCAGGAATTATCCTACTGACCATAGCCCTTCCACTTGACCAGGTACTGAAGCCTCCGCCTGGAGAGACGAGAATCTAAGATCTTCTCCACCACGTACTCCAACTCGCCCTCAACCAACACCGGAGCAGGAGGCTCAGCAGAAGGAACCACAGGCACAACGTACCGCCGCAACAAGGACCTATGAAATACGTTGTGAATGGCAAACGACACCGGAAGATCCAGGCGAAAGGATACAGGATTAAGGATCTCCAATATCTTGTAAGGACCAATGAATCGAGGCTTAAATTTGGGAGAGGAGACCTTCATAGGAACAAATCGAGAAGACAGCCATACCAAATCCCCAACACGAAGTCGGGGACCCACACCGCGGCGGCGGTTGGCAAAACGCTGAGCCTTCTCCTGTGACAACTTCAAGTTGTCCACCACATGATTCCAGATCCGCTGCAACCTATCCACCACAGAATCCACTCCAGGACAGTCAGAAGGCTCCACATGTCCCGAGGAAAAACGAGGATGGAAACCGGAGTTGCAGAAAAATGGCGAAACCAAGGTGGCAGAACTAGCCCGATTATTAAGGGCAAATTCAGCCAACGGCAAGAAGGTCACCCAATCATCCTGATCAGAAGAGACAAAACACCTCAAATACGCCTCCAGAGTCTGATTAGTTCGTTCCGTTTGTCCGTTAGTCTGTGGATGAAAAGCGGACGAAAACGACAAATCAATGCCCATCCTACCACAAAAGGATCGCCAGAACCTGGAAACAAACTGGGATCCTCTGTCCGACACAATATTCTCAGGAATGCCGTGCAAACGAACCACGTTCTGGAAGAACACAGGAACCAGATCAGAAGAGGAAGGCAAAGGAACCAGATGGACCATCTTGGAGAAACGATCACATATCACCCAGATGACAGACATGCCCTTAGACACTGGAAGATCCGAAATGAAATCCATAGAGATGTGTGTCCAAGGTCTCTTCGGGACAGGCAAGGGCAAAAGCAACCCGCTGGCACGAGAACAGCAAGGCTTAGCTCGAGCACAAGTACCACAGGACTGCACAAATGACCGCACATCCCTTGACAAGGAAGGCCACCAAAAGGACCTGGCCACCAGATCTCTGGTGTCAAAAATTCCCGGGTGCCCTGCCAACACTGAGGAATGAACCTCGGAAATGACTCTGCTGGTCCATTTAGCAGGCACAAACAATCTGTCAGGTGGACAAGAGTCAGGCCTACCAGCCTGAAATCTCTGCAACACACGTCGCAGATCTGGAGAAATAGCTGACAAGATAACTCCTTCCTTAAGAATACCCTCAGGTTCAGCGACTCCAGGAGCATCAGGCACAAAGCTCCTAGACAGAGCATCGGCCTTCACATTCTTAGAACCTGGTAAATACGAGACCACAAAGTCAAAACGGGAGAAAAACAATGACCAGCGGGCCTGTCTAGGATTCAGGCGTTTAGCAGACTCGAGGTACATCAGATTTTTGTGATCAGTCAAGACCACCACATGATGCTTAGCACCCTCGAGCCAATGACGCCACTCCTCAAATGCCCACTTCATGGCCAACAACTCCCGATTGCCCACATCATAATTTCGCTCTGCCGGCGAAAACTTCCTAGAGAAAAAGGCACAAGGTCTCATAGTAGAACAACCAGGACCTCTCTGCGACAAAACGGCCCCTGCCCCAATCTCCGAAGCATCCACCTCAACCTGAAAGGGAAGTGAGATGTCAGGCTGGCACAAAACAGGCGCCGAAGTAAACCGGCGTTTCAACTCCTGGAAAGCCTCCACGGCAGCAGGAGCCCAGTTAGCCACATCAGAGCCTTTCTTGGTCATATCCGTCAACGGTTTAACAACGCTAGAAAAATTAGCGATAAAACGACGGTAGAAGTTAGCAAAACCCAAGAACTTCTGAAGACTCTTAACTGACGAGGGTTGAGTCCAATCATGAATAGCTCGGACCTTGACTGGGTCCATCTCCACAGCAGAAGGGGAAAAAATGAACCCTAAAAAGGGAACCTTCTGTACACCAAAGAGACACTTTGAGCCTTTAACAAACAAAGAATTTTCACGCAAAATCTTGAAAACCATCCTGATCTGCTCCACATGCGAGTCCCAATCATCAGAAAAAACCAGAATATCATCCAGATAAACGATCAAAAATTTATCCAGATACTTCCGGAAAATGTCATGCATTAAGGACTGAAAAACTGAAGGTGCATTAGAGAGCCCAAATGGCATCACCAAGTACTCAAAATGACCTTCGGGCGTATTGAATGCGGTTTTCCATTCATCACCTTGCTTAATGCGCACAAGGTTGTACGCACCACGAAGGTCTATCTTGGTGAACCACTTGGCACCTTTAATCCGGGCAAACAAGTCTGACAACAGCGGCAAAGGATACTGAAATTTGACAGTGATCTTATTTAAAAGCCGATAGTCAATACAAGGCCTCAAAGATCCGTCCTTTTTGGCCACAAAAAAGAATCCCGCACCAAGAGGGGAAGAAGAAGGACGGATATGCCCCTTCTCAAGAGACTCCTTGATATATGAACGCATCGCGGTATGTTCAGGTACCGACAGATTAAACAGTCTCCCCTTAGGAAACTTACTGCCAGGAATCAAGTCTATTGCACAGTCACATTCCCTATGAGGAGGCAGTGCACTGGACTTAGACTCGCTGAAAACATCCTGATAATCAGACAAATACGCCGGAACTTCCGAAGGCGTAGAAGTAGCAATAGACACGGGCAGGGAATCTCCATGATTTCCATGACAGCCCCAACTTGACACTGACATTGCCTTCCAGTCCAAGACTGGATTATGGGTCTGTAACCATGGCAAACCCAAAACAACCAAATCATGCATCTTATGCAGAACAAGAAAACGTATCACCTCCCGATGTTCAGGAGTCATGCACATGGTAACCCGTGTCCAAAACTGCGGTTTATTTTCTGCCAATGGCGTAGCATCAATACCCCTAAGAGGGATAGGATTTTCTAATGGCTCAAGAACAAAACCGCAGCGCTTGGCAAATGACAGATCCATAAGACTCAGGGCAGCACCTGAATCCACAAACGCCATGACAGGATACGATGACAGTGAGCAAATCAAAGTTACAGATAGAATAAACTTAGGTTGCAAATTACCAATGGCGACAGGACTAACAACCTTAGTAAGACGCTTAGAGCATGCTGAGATAACATGTGTAGAATCACCACAGTAGTAACACAAGCCATTCTGGCGTCTATGAATTTTCCGCTCATTTCTAGTCAGGATTCTATCACATTGCATTAAATCAGGTACCTGTTCAGATAACACCATGAATGAATTTGCGGTTTTGCGCTCCCGCAACCGCCGGTCAATTTGAATTGCAAGGGCCATGGAATCATTCAGACCTGTGGGAATGGGAAAACCCACCATCACATTCTTAATGGCTTCAGAAAGGCCATTTCTAAAATTTGCAGCCAATGCACACTCGTTCCATTGGGTCAGCACGGACCATTTCCGAAATTTTTGGAAATACACTTCAGCCTCGTCCTGGCCCTGAGACATAGCCAGCAAGGCTTTTTCTGCCTGAATCTCAAGATTGGGTTCCTCATAAAGCAAACCGAGCGCCAGAAAAAATGCATCAATATCAGCCAATGCCGGATCTCCTGGCGCCAGCGAGAAAGCCCAATCCTGAGGGTCGCCCCGTAAAAAAGAAATAACAATTTTCACTTGCTGAGCGGAGTCTCCAGAGGAACAGGGTCTCAGGGACAAAAACAATTTACAATTATTCCTGAAATTTCTAAACTTAAATCGGTCTCCGGAAAACAGTTCAGGAATCGGTATCTTAGGTTCTGACATAGGATTTCTGGTAACATAATCTTGTATGCCCTGCACACGAGCAGCAAGCTGGTCCACACTTGTAATCAAGGTCTGGACATTCATGTCTGCAGCAATCACAAGCCACTCAGAGGTAAAGGGGAAAAGAAAAAAAAATGAGAGAGAGAAAAAAAAACTCAGAACTTTCTTTCTTATAATCCCGCTTCTGCAATGCATTTAACATTTAATACTGGCCTGGCAAACTGTTATGACCCCAATGGCGAGGGTCTCAGAGATATCAGCAAGTCTGCGAAGTACAAAAATCCAGCTCATAGGGCAGTGGTAACTGGGTTGACCATATATCTACTCCTAACGCCAACACTAGAAGTAGCCGGGGAACATGCCTACGTTGGTCGCTAGATGTCTCGCGCCAGCCGGAGAGCTAACTACCCCTAGAAGAGGAAAACAAAGACCTCTCTTGCCTCCAGAGAAAAGACCCCAAAAGTTGGATACAAGCCCCCCACAAATAATAACGGTGAGGTAAGAGGAAATGACAAACACAGAGATGAACTAGGTTTAGCAAAGAGAGGCCCACTTACTAATAGCAGAATGTAGTAAGATAACTTATATGGTCAACAAAAACCCTATCAAAAATCCACGCTGGAGATTCAAGAACCCCCGAACCGTCTAACGGCCCGGGGGGAGAACACCAGCCACCCTAGAGCTTCCAGCAAGGTCAGGATACAGATTATATACAAGCTGGACAAAAAATGCAAACAAAAACGAATAGCAAAAAGCAAGAAAGCAGACTTAGCTTAATCAAGCAGGAACCAGGATCAGTAGACAAGAGCACTACAGATTAGCTCTGATATCAACGTTGCCAGGCATTGAACTGAAGGTCCAGGGAGCTTATATAGCAACACCCCTGACCTAACGACCCAGGTGAGCATACAAGAGATGACAGACATACCCAGAGTAAAATCACTAGTAGCCACTAGAGGGAGCCAAAAGGTAAATTCACAACAGGGTTGGCATTAGGGCTAGGGTTAGGGCTGGGGTTAGGGCTAGGGTTAGGGCTGGGGTTAGGGTTGGGGTTAGGGTTTCAGTTAGAATTGGGGGTTTCCACTGTTTAGGCACATCAGGGGCTCTCCAAACGCGACATGGCGTCCGATCTCAATTTCAGCCAATTCTGCGTTGAAAAAGTAAAACAGTGCTCCTTCCCTTCCGAGCTCTCCCGTGCGCCCAAACAGGGGTTCCCCCATATACGGGGTATCAGCGTACTCAGCACGAATTGGACAACAACTTTTGTGGTCCAATTTCTCCTGTTACCCTTGGGAAAAAAATATCAGGGGGCTAAAATATCATTTTCGTGGAAAAAAATATTTTTTATTTTCACGGCTCTGCGTTATAAACTGTAGTGAAACACTTGTTGGTTCAAAGTTCTCACAACACATCTAGATAAGTTCCATGGGAGGTCTAGTTTCCAATATGGGGTCACTTGTGGGGGGTTTCTACTATTTAGGTACATCAGGGACTCTGCAAATGCAACATGACGCCTGCAGACCAATCCATCTAAGTCTGCATTTCAAACGGCGCTCCTTCCCTTCCGAGCTCTGCCGTGCGCCAACAGTGGTTTCCCCCCATGTATGGGATATCAGCGTACTCAACAACTTTTGTGGTCCAATTTCTCCTGTTACCCTTGGGGAAAAAAAAAAATGCGGGCCAAAACATCATTTTGTGGAAAGAAAAAATTATTTTTTAATTTTCACGGCGCTACATTCTAAACTTTAGTGAAACAATTGGGGGTTAAAAGTGCTCACCACACATCTAGATAAGTTCCTTAGGTGGTCTTCTTTCCAAAATGGGGTCACTTGTGGGGGGTTTCTACTGTCTGCCATGCGCTCAAACAGTGGTTTATCCCCATATATGAAGTATCAGCGTACTCAGGACAAATTGCACAACAACTTTTGGGGTCCAATTTATCTTGTTACCCTTGGGAAAATAAAAAATTTGGGGCGAAAAGATCATTTTTTGTGAAAATTAATATGACTTTTTTTACGGCTCTACATTTTAAACTTCTATGAAGCACTTGGAGCTTCAAAGTGCTCAGCACACATCTAGATAAGTTCCTTAGGGGGTCTACTTTCCAAAATGGTGTCACTTGTAGGGGTTTCCACTGTTTAGGCACATTAGGGGCTCTCCAATCGCGACATGGGTTCCGATCTCAATTCCAGCAAATCTTGCATTGAAAAGTCAAATGGCGCTCCTTCCCTTCCGAGCTCTGCCATGTGCCCAAACATTGGTTTACCCCAACATGTGGGGTATCGGCGTACTCAGGACAAATTGTACAACGACTTTTGTGGTCCAATTTCTCCTGTTACCCTTGGTAAGATAAAACAAATTGGATCTGAAGTAAAAATGTTGTGAAAAAAAAGTTAAATGTTCAATTTTTTTTAAACATTCCAAAAATTCCTGTGAAGCACCTGAAGGGTTAATAAAATTTTTGAATGTGGTTTTGAGTACCTTGAGGGGTGCAGTTTTTAGAATGGTGTCACTTTTGGGTATTTTCTGTCATATAGACCCCTCAAAGTCACTTCAAGTGTGAGGTGGTCCGTAAAAAAAATGGTTTTGCAAATTTTGTTGCAAAAATGAGAAATCGCTGGTCAACTTTTAACCCTTATAACTCCCTAACAAAAAAAAATTATGTTTCCAAAATTGTGCTGATGTAAAGCAGACATGTGGGAAATGTTGTTTATTAACTATATTATGTGATATAACTCTCTAATTTAAGGGCATAAAAACGAAAAATTTGAAAATTGCTAAATTTTCATAATTTTCGACAAATTTCTGTTTTTTTCACAAATAAATGCAAGTCATATCGAAGAAGTTTTACCACTATCATAAAGTACAATATGTCACAAGAAAACAATGTCAGAAACACCAGGATCCGTTGAAGCGTTTCAGAGTTATGACCTCATAAAGTGACAGTGGTCAGAATTGTAAAAATTGGCCCTGTCACTTAGGTGAAAACAGGCTTTGGGGTGAAGGGGTTAAAGGGGTCCCTTCGTTTACCCGGGATTCCTATTGCTTTATGTTTGTTTTTGCATCAGTGTTCTAAAAGACTGCCGAATCATGGACAGTGAATGATTCACAAACTGTTGTTGTAAATAGTTGCACCTTCTTAAAGGTGCCCCCTACTGGTTTTACAAAGGAAAGAGCTTTTTGAAGAGACTGTTCCTGGATACAGCGCAAAAGCTCTTGTTTACTGCAGACTTGCAACTTGAGAGTTGCACTACCTCAAAGAGACTTGAAATGTCCCTCTTAAAAGGAATGTTCACTGTTGCAATTAGCCGAGATATAATGTTGCTTTAAGAAAGTTGGATAGTAATAATGTTTTACATAGTAGTATGTAGATAGAAAGATAGTGATAAGGAATCGAGATGTTGATAATGATATGTGAATAAAATTGAAGTTAAAGTGATTATCAGAACTAATGATAGAGAGCAAAGAAAAGATGCAGAAGGCCCGTGGGGGTAGACGAGAGAGTCCTGCATAGGAGTAAGAGAGCTCAGGAAAATATTGATTTGCACTTTTAGTCTTGTAGTATGCCTTTAGTGGGTACCTGCCTTACGCCCTTAAAGGAAAAGTTAAATTATTGTTCAGAATTTGCACTTAGTAGATAGAATGCCCGGCTGGGTAATAATGGTTATCTACAGTCAGTTATTTAATAAATGTTATTCAAGATCTTAAGCACTATGTAAATATGTTTTGTTTGTAACGTTCAAGTGTCCTTACCTCCCATAAAGGGAAGCACTGTTAAATTTACTTGTTTATTGCATTTCAAATTTTTGCATGTCTTTTGCTAACATGTATTGTTGTTCTTCTTTCCCAGTCCGGGAGTACTGGATTTAACCGGGGGGGAGTGCAGCGCTCCAGAGTCCTGGTCGTTGCAGTACTGTCGCTCCACCACTAAGGGGAGTGATGGTACGTCTGATGGCACTAAAGGAGTTCACCTGACCAGGTATCACAGTCACACATTACACTTCACACTCCGGCCACCAGGGGGAGCAAAGGGTTCTATGTATTAGGCCACTCCTCACACTCTGGTAAAACTGGGGGTTGGATAGGAAGTTAGGGAGAAGCTGACTGGGTTTTGCCCAGGTAACACCTAGTGAGAGAAGGGGTTGCTTGGGAAGATCCAGGGGGGTCCCTGTCAGGGGTGGGATCCTGACAGAGGCCTAGTGAACAGGACAGATCGTTACGGAGCCGCACCTGCACTTCATTGCAGCGGCATCTTAAGAAAGGATAAGAAGCGAGGTTTATTGTGGAGAAGTGAGAAACGAGATCACAGCACAAAGGTGATAGAACCAGTAGGAGTCGTGCCCCGAGATCGGCAGCCTCCTCCTGAGGCGCGTAGCCGGTGGCCAGAACGCCGAGGAAGTATTGGGCTCTAAGCATTACTTCAAACCAATGGCAGGGCAGTTAATTATAGGTTGGCTGCCTCACCTAAATCACCTAAGCAGACAACGGAGGAAATTGTGGGAGAGGGGTGTCTCTAGGGTCCCTATAAAATAACTCCAGGCCTACCCCGTCATACGGGTGCGTCCTATCCATATCATCTGGGGGACGGAGAGAAAGAACAGAAACAAACACGACAGTTGTGAGGACTGTTATGAACTATACTTTTTGGCTCCCTCTTGTGGGACATGAATGTGCAAACTCTGATTACTTGTGTGGATCAGCTTGCTGCTCGGGTGCAGGGTATTCAGGATTTTGTTACTAGAATTCCAATGCCAGGCCAGTGATTCGTTTTCTTGTTCTGCATAAGCCATACTGTTGTGATCCTAATGGCAAAGGATCTCAGGGTCTTCAACAAAGTCTGTAAACATAAAAACTATTCACTGGCCTGGCATTGGAATTCTAGTAACAAAATCCTGAATACCCTGCACCCGAGCAGCAGGCTGATCCACACAAGTAATCAGAGTTTGCACATTCATGTCCCACAAGAGGGAACCAAAAAGTATAGTTCATAACAGTAAAAAATTTCGGAAATGGTCCGTGCTTACTCAGTGGAATGAGTATGCTCTGGCCGCAAATTCCCGGAAGGCCTCAATTACTGTTATGAACTATACTTTTTGGTGCGTACCTTTCTCTTGAGGCAAGTGAGGTCTGTATTTTCTCTGAAAGGGTTAGTTAGATCTCCGGCTAGGAGTCTTGTACTAGCATGGATGTTCAGGGATTAGTTTCTCGTATAGACCAGCTTGCTGCTAAGGTACAGGGTATTTCGGATTATATTGTTCAGACTCCGCTTTTAGAACCTAGGATTCCTACTCCTGATTTGTTTTTTGGGGACAGGTCCAAATTTTTGAGTTTTAAAAACAATTGTAAACTGTTTTTTGCTCCGAAGCCTCGTTCCTCTGGTGATCCCATTCAGCAGGTTAAAATTGTCATCTCCCTGCTGCGTGGCGACCCTCAGGATTGGGCATTTTCCCTGGAATCTGGGAATCCGGCCTTGCTTAATGTAGATGCCTTTTTTCAGGCTCTAGGATTATTATATGATGAACCAAATTCTGTGGATCAAGTGGAGAAGACCTTGTTGGCCCTGTCTCAGGGTCAAGAAGCTGCAGAATTGTATTGTCAGAAATTTAGAAAATGGTCTGTGCTGACTAAATGGAATGAGGATGCTTTGGCGGCAATTTTCAGAAAGGGTCTTTCTGAATCTGTTAAAGATGTTATGGTGGGGTTTCCCACGCCTGTTGGTCTGAGTGATTCTATGTCTCTGGCCATTCAGATTGATCGGCGTTTGCGGGAGCGCAGAACTGTGCGCGCTGTGGCGTTGTCCTCAGAGCAGATGCCTGAGCCTATGCAGTGTGATAGGATTCTGTCTAGAACGGAACAAGGATTCAGACGTCAGAATAGGTTGTGTTTTTATTGTGGCGATGCTTCTCATGTCATTTCAGTCTGCCCAAAGCGTACAAAGAGAATCGCTAGTTCAGTTACCATCGGAACTGTACAACCTAAATTTCTGTTATCTGTGACCTTGATCTGCTCATTGTCGTCATTTTCTGTCATGGCGTTTGTGGATTCAGGCGCCGCTTTGAACTTAATAGACTTTGAATTTGCCAGGCGTTGTGGTTTCCCCTTGCAGTCTTTGCAGAACCCTATTCCTTTAAGGGGTATCGATGCTACACCTTTGGCTAAAAATAAACCCCAGTTTTGGACACAGGTGACCATGTGCATGGCGCCAGCCCATCAGGAAGATTGTCGTTTTCTGGTGTTGCATAATTTGCATGATGCTATTGTGCTGGGTTTTCCATGGTTGCAGATACATAATCCTGTGTTGGATTGGAAGTCTATGTCTGTGACTAGTTGGGGTTGTCAGGGGGTTCATAATGACGTTCCTGTGATGTCAATCTCCTCTTCCTCCTCTTCTGAAGTTCCAGAGTTTTTGTCTGATTTTCAGGATGTATTCGATGAGCCCAAGTCCAGTTCCCTTCCACCGCATAGGGACTGTGATTGTGCTATTGACTTGATTCCAGGCTGTAAGTTTCCTAAGGGCCGACTTTTCAATCTGTCTGTGCCGGAACATACCGCCATGCGGAGTTATGTTAAGGAGTCTTTGGAGAAAGGGCATATTCGGCCATCTTCTTCACCGTTGGGAGCGGGATTTCTTTTTGTTGCTAAGAAGGATGGCTCCTTGAGACCCTGTATTGATTATCGCCTCTTGAATAAGATCACGGTCAAGTTTCAATACCCTTTACCTTTGCTTTCCGATTTGTTTGCCAGGATTAAGGGGGCTAGTTGGTTTACTAAAATTGACCTTCGGGGGGCATATAATCTTGTTCGTGTTAAGCAGGGTGAAGAATGGAAAACTGCGTTTAATACGCCCGAAGGCCATTTTGAATGCCTTGTGATGCCATTCGGGCTCTCTAATGCTCCATCTGTTTTTCAGTCCTTCATGCATGATATATTCCGCAATTATCTTGATAAATTCATGATTGTATATTTGGATGACATCTTAATTTTTTCCGATGATTGGGAGTCTCATGTGAAACAGGTCAGGATGGTATTTCAGATCCTTCGTGATAATACTTTGTTTGTGAAGGGGTGTCTCTTTGGAGTGCAGAAGGTTTCTTTTTTGGGCTTTATTTTTTCTCCCTCATCTATAGAGATGGATCCGGTTAAGGTTCAGGCCATTCATCACACCCATCACACCCATCCTCAAAAAGCCCTCGCTCGACCCATCCTCTGTGTCTATCTATCGCCCGATATCTCTTCTTCCTTATGCCTCCAAATTGCTGGAGCAACACATCCATCTTGAACTGTCCTCTCACCTCTCCTCCTGCTCCCTCTTTGATCGATTACAATCTGGCTTCCGTTCCCATCACTCAACTGAAACTGCCCTAACTAAAGTCACCAATGACCTACTAACTGCCAGGAACAAGCGACACTACTCTGTCCTCCTTCTCCTGGACCTGTCTTCTGCCTTTGACACTGTGGACCACTCCCTTCTGCTACAAATCCTCTCATCTCTTGGCATCACAGTCTTGGCCCTTTCCTGGATCTCATCATATCTGACAGATCGGACATTCAGTGTCTCCCTTCGCCACACCACCTCCTCACCTCGCCCCTTGTCAGTCGGTGTTCCTCAAGGCTCTGTTCTAGGACCCCTACTCTTCTCCATCTTCACCTTCGGTCTGGGACAGCTCATAGAATCCCACGGTATGCAGTACCATCTCTATGCTGATGACACGCAGATCTACCTGACCTCACCTCCTTACTTACCAAAATCCCGCACTGTCTGTCTGCTATTTCAGCCTTCTTTTCTGCTCGCTTTCTACAACTGAACATGGACAAAACAGAATTCATCATCTTTCCCCCATCTCACTCTACCCCTCCACCAGACCTATCCATCAATGTCAATGGCTGCTCACTTTCCCCAGTCCCACACGCCCGGTGCCTCGGGGTGATCCTCGACTCTGCCCTCTCTTTCAAGCCACATATCCAAGCCCTTGCCTCCTCCTGCCGCCTTAAACTCAAAAACATTTCCCGGATCCGCGCATTCCTTGACCGTGACACCACAAAAACACTAGTGCATGCCCTTATCATCTCCCGCCTCGACTACTGCAACCTCCTACTCTCTGGACTCCCCTCTAGCACTCTGGCACCACTCCAATCCATCCTACACTCTGCTGCTCGACTAATCTACCTGTCTCCCCGCTATTCCCCAGCCTCTCCCCTATGCCAAGCCCTTCACTGGCTTCCTATCGCCCAGAGACTCCAGTTCAAAACCCTCACAATGACCTACAAAGCCATCCACAACCTATCTCCTCCATACATCTGTGACATGATCTCCCGGTACCTACCAACACGCAACCTCCGATCCTCTCAAGACCTCCTTCTCTACTCCCCTCTCATCTCTTCTTCCCACAACCGCATCCAAGACTTCTCCCGTGCTTCCCCCATACTCTGGAACTCTCTACCCCAGCACATCAGACTCTCGCCTACTATAGAAACTTTCAAAAAGAACCTGGACTCACCTCTTCCGACAAGCCTACAGCCTGCAGTGATCCTGAACCTACTGAACCACCGCACAACCAGCTCTGCCCTCTCCTAGTGTATTATCACCCATCCCCTGCAGACTGTGAGCCCTCGCGGGCAGGGTCCTCCCTCCTTATGTACCCGTGTGCCTTGTTTTTGCTCATGTTTAATGTATTTGTCTATATTTGCCCCGTATTTCACATGTAAAGCGCCATGGAATAAATGGCGCTATAAAAATGAATAATAATAATAATAATTCATGATTGGATTCAACCCACATCTGTGAAGAGCCTTCAGAAATTTTTGGGCTTTGCTAATTTTTATCGCCGTTTCATTGCTAACTTCTCCAGTGTGGTTAAACCCCTGACCGATTTGACGAAGAAAGGCGCTGATTTAACGAATTGGTCCCCTGTGGCTGTCTCTGCCTTTCAGGAACTTAAACACCGATTTACTTCTGCCCCTGTGTTGCGTCATCCAGATGTTTCTCTTCCGTTTCAGGTTGAGGTTGACGCTTCTGAGATTGGGGCAGGGGCCGTTTTGTCTCAGAGGAATTCTGATGGTTCCTTGATGAAACTGTGTGCCTTCTTTTCCCATAAGTTTTCGCCTGCTGAACGCAATTATGATGTCGGCAATCGGGAGTTGTTGGCTATGAAGTGGGCGTTTGAGGAATGGCGACATTGGCTTGAGGGAGCCAAGCACCGTATTGTGGTCTTGACCGATCATAAACATCTGATTTACATCGAATCTGCCAAGCGGCTGAATCCTAGACAGGCTCGATGGTCCCTGTTTTTCTCCCGTTGTGATTTCGTGGTCTCGTATCTTCCGGGTTCTAAGAATGTTAAGGCTGATGCCCTCTCTAGGAGTTTTTTGCCTGATTCTCCTGAGGTATTGGAGCCGGTCGGCATTCTGAAGGGGTGGTCCTTTCTGCCATTTCCCATGATTTGCGACGGGTTCTTCAGGAATTTCAGGCTGACAAACCTGACCGCTGTCCTGTGGGGAAACTGTTTGTTCCTGATAGATGGACTAGTAGAGTGATTTCTGAGGTTCACTGTTCTGTGTTGGCTGGTCATCCTGGTATTTTTGGTACCAAAGATTTGGTTGGATGTGCATTCTTTTGTGCAGTCCTGTGGGACTTGTGCGCGGGCCAAGCCTTGTTGTTCCCGTGCTAGTGGGTTGCTTTTGCCTTTGCCGGTCCCTGAGAGGCCCTGGACGCATATTTCTATGGATTTTATTTCAGATCTTCCGGTTTCCCAGAAGATGTCGGTTATCTGGGTGGTTTGTGACCGGTTTTCTAAGATGGTTCATTTGGTGCCTTTGCCTAAATTGCCTTCCTCTTCTGATTTGGTTCCGTTGTTTTTTCAGCATGTGGTTCGTTTGCATGGTATTCCGGAGAATATTATGTCCGACAGAGGTTCCCAGTTTGTTTCTAGGTTTTGGCGGGCCTTTTGTGCTAGGCTGGGCATTGATTTGTCTTTTTCTTCCGCATTTCATCCTCAGACAAATGGCCAGACCGAGCGAACTAATCAGACTTTGGAAACTTATTTGAGATCCTTTGTGTCTGCTGATCAGGATGATTGGGTGGCTTTCTTGCCATTGGCCGAGTTTGCCCTTAATAATCGGGCTAGTTCTGCTACCTTGGTTTCGCCCTTCTTTTGTAATTTTGGTTTTCATCCTCGTTTTTCTTCGGGGCAAGTTGAACCTTCTGATTGTCCTGGTGTGGATTCTGTGGTTGACAGGTTGCAGCAGATTTGGGCTCATGTGGTGGACAATTTGGTGTTGTCTCAGGAAGAGGCTCAGTGTTTTGCTAACCGTCATCGGTGTATTGGTTCCCGGCTTCAGGTTGGGGATGTGGTCTGGTTGTCTTCCCGTCATGTTCCTATGAAGGTTTCTTCCCCTAAGTTTAAGCCTCGGTTTATTGGTCCTTATAGGATTTCTGGGATTATCAAACCGGTGTCTTTTTGTTTGGCCCTTCCGGCCTCTTTTGCCATCCATAATGTTTTGCATAGATCTTAATTGCAGAAATATGTGGTGCCCGTTGTTCCCTCGGTTGATCCTCCTGCTCCTGTGTTGGTTGATGAGGAGTTGGAGTATGTGGTTGAGAAGATTTTGGATTCTCGCTTTTCGAGGCGGAGGCTTCAGTACCTTGTCAAATGGAAGGGTTATGGCCAGGAGGATAATTCTTGGGTTTTTGCCTCTGATGTCCATGCTGCTGATTTGGTCCGTGCCTTTCATCTGGCTCATCCTGATTGGCCTGGGGGCTCTGGTGAGGGTTCGGTGACCCCTCTTCAAGGGGGGGTACTGTTGTGAATTCTGCTCTTGGGCTCCCTCCGGTGGTTGTTGGTGGTAGTGCAGTTGTCTTGGGGTTGTAATCCGGGCAGGTGTTTCTGCTGATTGCAGCACTATTAGGTATTTAGGTGTGCAGGATCCATGAGTCCATGCCAGTTGTCCATTGTACTTGGAGGGATTGCATCTCTCTCTGACTCCTCATGCCCTGCTGCCAATTCAGCCAAGATAAGTGTCTGGTTTTTTTGTCTCTGTGCACACATGCAGTGTGCTTTGCAATTCAGTGCAATTCATTGTGTTTTTGTCCAGCTTAGACTTTGTTTGGATTTTTCAGTCATGCTGGATTCTCAGGAGATGCAGATATACTTTCTATGTCTTTAGTTAGATGTAGAATATTTGTATTATCTGCTGTGGATATTTTTAGGATTTTAATACTGACCGCTTAGAATTCTATCCTATCCTTTTCTATTTAGCTAGAAGTGCCTCTTTTGCAAAATCCTTTTTTTCTGCCTGCGTGTGTTTTTCCTCTTATACTCACAGTCAATATTTGTGGGGGGCTGCCTGTTATGATCCTTAGTGGCATAAGATCGCTGAACTGACCAGCTAAGTAAAATACAGGACCAGCTCTGGGATGTGGGAACTGGACTGACCGCAAACCTGATCCTAACCGCACACACTATAGGTAGCCGTGGAACGTTACCTAAATTCCTAGATGTCTCTTCACGGCCTGAGAAACTGACTACCCCTTAGGCCATGTTCACACAATGCGTTTTTTACCGCGGAACCGCAGCGATTTTGCCGCTGCGGGTCCGCAGCTGTTTTCCATGCAGGGTACAGTACAATGTAACCCTATGGAAAACAGGAAACGCTGTTCACATGATGCTTTTTTTCACTAAAAAAGCCGCGCTGAATAGCCGCGGTAAAAAAGAAGGACCATGCAGCGGTTCTGCACCGATAGGCCTCCATTGTGAGGTCAAACCAGCAGTAAAACCCGCAGATCAAAAATATATCTGCGGGTTTTATTGCGGTTTGGGGTGTAGAAACCGCTGCAGCAGGAAGTGCGGAGAAGCGGCCGGAAGTGCGTGGGCGGAAGTGCGTGGGCGGAGTGTGTTCCGAAGAGACATGGAGGCATACCGTCACATGGGGATCGTGTCGGCCGTTTGATTGATTTGGTGTGTGTGTATGTGTGTGTGTCCCCATGCGACGCTAGTGCCACCATTGTGCTAAGTCGCCGTATGGGACTACTACTCCCATCTGGTATTAGGATGGGAGAGTTGTCCCTGTGTCCGGCGACTTAGCACAGTTGTAAAGTTACACAAAACACACACACAATACACATACATGACACACAGTACATACAACATATAACACAGTATATACTCACCAACAGCACACTGGTAGGCGAAGCCCTCGATCCCCTAGAAAAAAATCCCAAAATAAAAAATCAAATTCATACTCCCTGTCTGCAGAATCCATAAAACGAGTGTCCCACGCCGATCCCCTGCTCTCCGGCGATGCACTGCCAGGAGCGAAGCTCCTAGCAGTGTATCGCGTACTGTTCCGGAGTTCAATGGCTCCGGCGTCTCGGTTAACGGCAGTACAGCTGCGTTGAACTTTCCCACGCAGCACTGCCGTTAAGCGAGAGTGCCGGGGTCAATGACCGCCGGTAAACTCGCTCACGCATGCGCAGTGACACACCGACAGGAACTATGGCTCCTGTCAGTGTGTTGCTGCAGCCGTGGAGAGCAGACATATCTCTGGATGTGTCTGTTCTCCATGGAAGATCTTCGTGGGACCCTCGATGGATTTCTGCGGACAGGGCCAGGGAGTATGAATTTTTTTTTTTTATTTTGCGTCTTTTTCAGGTCGAGGGTCTTCAGGACGGATTGAGCGTACAATAAAATATGGTCAAAAAGTGGGTGTCTTTATTTCATTAAAATATTTTTTTTTCTAGTGTTTGTGTTTTTTTTAAAAAACCTTTCATTGGATTAATAATGGATAGGCGTCTTATTGACGCCTCTCCATTATTGACCGGGATTAATGCCACCTTACAATAGCAAAAATACGTGATACGTAGCACTTAAATACGTGGCACTGAAATACATGGCACTTAATTACGTGATACCTGGCACTTAAATACGTGGCACTGAAATACGTGGCACTGAAATACGTGATACGTGGCACTTAAATACGTGGCACTTAAATACGTGGCACTTAAATACGTGGCACTTAAATACGTGATATGTGGCACTTAAATACGTGGCACTTAAATACGTGGCACTTAAATACGTGATACGTGGCAATTAAATACGTGGCAATTAAATACGTGATACGTGACACTGAAATACGTGGCAATTAAATACGTAGCAATTAAATACGTGGCACTGAAATACGTGATACGTGGCACTTAAATACGTGGCACTTAAATACGTGATACGTGGCACTGAAATACGTGGCACTGAAATACGTGGCACTTAAATACGTGGCACTTAAATACGTGATACGTGGCACTTAAATACGTGATACGTGGCACTTAAATACGTGATACGTGGCATTTAAATATGTGGCACTGAAATACGTGATACGTGGCACTTAAATACGTGGCACTTAGGCTACGTTCACATTTGCGTTGTGCGCCGCAACTTCGGCGCCGCAACGCACAACGCAAACAAAAACGCAGCAAAACGCATGCACAACGCTGCGTTTTGCGCCGCATGCGTCCTTTTTTTGATTGATTTTGGACGCAGCAAAAATGCAACTTGCTGCGTCCTCTGCGCCCGGACGCGTGCGCCGCAGTGACGCATGCGGCGCAAAACGCAAGTGCGACGCATGTCCATGCGCCCCCATGTTAAATATAGGGGCGCATGACGCATGCGGCGACACTGCGGCGCCCGACGCTGCGGCGCAGACTGCAAATGTGAACGTAGACTTAAATAGCTGGATCCGCGGGCTGTGATCTGGCCTACGCTCAGCACTCTGCGGAGCGCTGTCATTCAAAACACGTCCACTCATTTTGGTGTTTAGTCCCAAAATGGAGGATGGAAGAAGAAAAGGGTTGGACAAGGAAATGACATCATTTCTTTTTTTTTTTTCCCCCACTGCAGTTAAAGCTTTATTTGTGTCAAACACAGACAATCTGCAGAGAAAACTGCATAAAAAACCGCACTAAAAACCGCATCAAAAAACGCACCAAAACGCACCAAAAACCGCACCTGCGTTTTCTGCCAAGAGCTGCGGTTTTTAGTGCAGAAAAAACAGCAGGGAAATCAGGAACGTGTGAACATGGCCTTAAGAGAGAGCAAAGCCTCACTTGCCTCAGAGAAGTAACCCCCAAAGATATAGAAGCCCCCCACAAATAATAACAGTGAGTTCAGGAGAAAATACAAAACGCAGAGATGAAATTAGATTCAGCAAAGGAGGCCCGCTAATCACTAGATACACAGAGGATAGCAAGAGTCTGTGCAGTCAGTAGAAAACCCTAAAAATATCCACGCAGAGATTGCAAGAACCCCCGCACCAACTAACGATGCGGGGGGAGCAACACTGCAATCCCAGAGCTACCAGCAAACAGAGAATCACATATTGCAAGCTGGACAAAAACTCATCATATACAGAGGAACATTTTCAATCTAAGATGAGCAAGAAACTAGCAGGAAAACTTAGCTTCTCTAGACGAGGCAGGAACTAGTGAAGTCAGGAGAGTTCAGAATAGCACTGAATACAATGACAGCAGGCAAGGAATAATGGTTCAGGTGAGCTTAAATAGCAAACCTGACAAGCAAGTGACGAGACAGCTGATTCCAGCCACAGAGCCGCAGTATAACAAAAAGGCCACCAGAGGGAGACAAAAAACGGAGAACTCATACAGTGTTCACAACAGCTGCCTATCCTTTGGGGTTCTGCTCTGAGGCAAGATAGAATTCCCATTTCCATCTATAGGGGTATTTAGTCCTCCGGCTGTGTCGAGGTGTCTAGGACGTGTTAGGTACATCCCACGGCTACTTCTAATTGCGGTGTTAGTTTAGGGTTTGCGGTCAGTACAGGTACCACCTACTCCTGAGAAAGTCTCTCATGCGGCTCCAAGATCACCGGATCATAACAGGTTACCAAAAATAGTCAGGACAACACGCACAGAAACAAAACTCTTTATTGTTTAACTGAAACTTTAAATTGTCACTTTGGGAGTAAAGTTGATTTCAAATATTGTAGAATTTTACTTTTCTTGCCTTTCTGTTTGCAAAATCGTTGACAACATCATCAAAGTCTATTTCTTCACTCAGCTGATGTTCAATAGACAGAATGGCCATATTTCCTAAACGCATGGCGCTCATTGTGGATCTTAGGTAATTTTTAATCAGCTTTAACTTGGAAAAACTCCTCTCTCAAGTAGCAACACTAACAGCAATAGTAAGAAAAATAGTCCCGCCCTCCCACCAAATGACCAATCGGCCCGGCAGCGGAGTACTTGGTAAAGCCTGTACGCTGAATTTGAATTCTCTATGATGCATTTTTAGAATAAAAAACAATGCAGCAGGAATAAGACCTCAGATGGACAAGTTAAATTCTTTCGCCGGTATATGTTACCACCACATGATCGGGACTGCAAAAAAAAACAAGTTCTGCTTACCTGACCTTCTGACCTCACTCCTGCTCTCTCCACACAGCTGAAGCGTGCACTCGCCGGCGGCTGACAATGACGTCAGACGCCGGCGACATGCACGCTGGGACTGATGTCAGCTGCCAGCCTCAGCTGCCAGCCAGCCAGCGGCTGTTAACTATTGACGTGCGGGTACGGGCCCGCACATCAATAGCGTTAAACAGCTGCAGCCTGCAGCGCCGGCCGCGGCCCGGTGACCCAACCCCGCATTGTGCCGCCCGGGGCGGCCCGCCCCCCCTTCCTACGCCACTGGGGCCGCTCCATCTCCATTTTTTGTTATCTGGGGTCAGGTGAGGGCTTATTTTTTGCGCGACGAGCTGACGTTTTTAATGATAGCATTTTGGTGCAGATACGTTCTTTTGATCGCCCGTTATTGCATTTTAATGCAATGTCGTGGCGACCAAAAAAATGTAATTCTGGCGTTTCAAATTTTTTTCTCGCTACGCCGTTTAGTGATCAGGTTAATCCTTTTTTATTGATAGATCGGGCAATTCTGAATACGAGGATACCAAATATGCGTAGGTTTGATTTTATTTTTATTGGTTTATTTTGAATGGGGTGAAACGGGGATGATTTAAACTTTTATATATATTTTTTTTTCATATTTTTTAAAACTTTTTTTTTTTACTTTTGCCATGCTTCAATAACCTCCATGGGAAACTAGAAGCTGGCACAACTCAATCGGCTCTGCTACATAGCAGCGATCATCAGACCGCTGCTATGTAGCTGAATTACAGGCTTGCTATGAGCGCCAACCACAGGATGGTGCTCATAGCAGTCCGGCATCACCAACCATAGAGGTCTCAAGGAGACCTCTGGTTGTTATGCCGACGCATCTCTGACCTCTGATCATGTGACGGGGTTAGCGATGCGCTCATTTCCGGCCCGATGGCCGGAAGCGCTAGTTAAATGCCCCTGTCAGCGTTTGACAGGGGCATTTAACTAGTTAATAGCGGCGGGTGAATCGTGATTCCATCCGCCGCTATTGCGGGCACATGTCAGCTGTACAAAACAGCTGACATGCTCCGGCTTTGATGTGGGCTCACCACCGGAGCCCGCATCAAAAGTGTGACAGGAACCTAGGTGTCATGAATGGTCATGTGTTATGACCTGGTGGTTAAGGAGCAACACTGATATGACCTGGTGGTTAAAAAGCAACATAGACGAGCTCTGAGGAGGTGGTATCTTTACTGACCGCAGTTCCTAATCCTAACACCAACACTAGTAATAGCCGTGGGATGTTCCTGACTCTCCCTAGACACCTCGTCACAGCCTAAGAACTAACTACCCCTAAGATGGAAACAGAAAGCTATCTTGCCTCAGAGAAAACCCCCAAAGGAAAGATAGCCCCCCACAAATATTGACTGTGAGTGGAGAGGGAAATGACATACACAGAAATGAAAACAGAATTTAGCAAAGCAGGCCAATACTAATCTAAATAGACAGAATAGGAAAGGTCACTGTGCGGTCAGTATTAAAAACTAAAAATCCACACAGAGTTTACAAAAATGATCTCCACACTGACTCACGGTGTGGAGGGAAAATCTGCTTCCCCAGAGCTTCCAGCTAGCCTGAATATTTCATAATGACAAGCTGGACAAAAAGAAACATAACATGGGCTGAACAATAAGTCCACAGCAAATGGACAACCAAAGAACTAGCAAAAACTTATCTTTTGCTGAAATGGACAGGCCATAGGAGAATTCCAAGGAGAGATCTGAATCCAACCCAGAAAACATTGACAGCTGGCATGAACTAAAGACCAGAGCCAGGTTAAATAGCAAAGCCAGGAGAGACGATCAGTGAAAGCAGCTGCTACAGCAAAACTCAAGGAGCAGCAATTCCACTCGAAACCACCAGAGGGAGCCCAAGGGCAGAACCCACAAAAGTACCATTCACAACCACAGGAGGGAGCCCAAGAACGGAATTCACAACAGTCATGTTACTTGTGCTCCAGCAACAGCCCTAGTCTCACCTGCCCAACGTCCTCTGCATCTGCGTGCACCATCATCAGCACTTCCCCTTCCCTTAACGAACACCTTAACAAAGGAAACTTATTAGGGTGCTCTCAGAGATGAGTCAACTTAGCTGAAGGACAGCACTTTGCTTGAAGACCTTCAGTGAATGGAAATCATACATACACAATGTGTATCTCTCTACAGGAACCCAGATCATAATTTGGCTTGACCTTTATCAGCACATGAGTTACACTCACACATCCCCAGTTGATGACCTCATGTTGACTTGGTTGTGTGACATTGTTAGCCCTTCAGGATTTTATAAATTTCCCAAGTTATGGGATACCTTCCCTCCTGACGACTGCAGAAATTCAAGATCACTGCCATATTTTTTTTTGTCAGAATTTTACTTTTCCCTAGAGACCAAACATTATATGGCTGTTGTCAGTTATCTGTCCACTATTGATTTGGGGCTTATAGGCAGGTGTAAGGCCATGTGAACACGTTCAGGATTTTTCGCGTTTTTTCGCTATAAAAACGTGATAAAAACGCAAAAAAAACGCTTACATATGCCTCCTATTATTTACAGGGTATTCCGCATTTTTTGTGCAAATGTTGCTATTTTTCTGCGAGAAAATCGCATCGCGGAAAAAAAAGCAACATGTTCATTAAAAATGCGGAATTGCGGGGATTCCGCACACCTAGGAGTGCATTGATCTGCTTACTTCCCGCACGGGGCTGTGCACACCATGCGGGAAGTAAGCAGATTATGTGCGGTGGGTACCCAGGGTGGAGGAGAAGAGACTCTCCTCCATGCACTGGGCACCATATAATTGGTAAAAAAAAAAAGAATTAAAATAAAAAATAGTCCTATACTCACCCTCTGATGGCCCCCGAAGTGTTCCCGCCTCTCCGGTGCATGCTCTCTCTTCATGTATGTTCATGTATGTTTGACAAGTGTGACCAACTTGTCAGTCAGTTTTCCAAGCAATGCTACAGATCGCTTGGAAAACTTTAACATTCTGCAAGCTAATTACGCTTGCAGAATGCTAAAAAAACGTGAAAAAAACGCAAAAAAAAAGCGGATTTCTTGCAGAAAATTTCTGGTTTTCTTCAGGAAATTTCTGCAAGAAATCCGGACGTGTGCACATACCCTTATAGTCATGAGTAGGGTTGAGCGACCTTTACTTTTATAGGATCGGGTCGGGTTTCACGAAACCCGACTTTTTCAAAAGTCGGGTCGAGTGAAATCGGCCGATCCTATAAAAAAGTCGGGGTCGGGGTCGGCCGAAACTCGAAACCCAATGCAGTGCATTGGGTTTCCAATGGTTCCCAGGGTCTGAAGGAGCGGAAACTCTCCTTCAGGCCCTGGGATCCATATTTAAGTGTAAAATAAAGAATTAAAATAAAAAATATCGCCATACTTACCCTCTGACGGGCCCTGGTACTAACCGGGAACCTTCCTTCCTTAGAATCAGCCTTCCAGGACCTAGCGGTGACGTCGCGGTGACGTCGCGGCTTGTGATTGGTCGCGCGGCCGCCCATGTGACTGCTCTCGCGACCAATCACAAGCCGCGACGTCACCGTGACGTCACCGAAGGTCCTGGAAGGGCTGATTCTTAGGAAGGAAGGCTGCCGGAAAGAAGCAGGGCGTGTCCGAGGGTGAGTATTGTTGTGGATTCTGTTTGTGGGCTCCCTCTGGTGGTTACTGCTGGTACTGGGTGACTTTGGTGGGTTGCGGCCTTTGGTTTCCACCTGTCCATCAGAGGCTGGGTGTTTCCTATTTTACCTGGCCTTTCTGTCATTCCCTTGCCGGCTATCAATGTATTCAGATGTGCTCTGTTTGGTTCCTGCCTACCTGCTCCCAGATCTTTCAGGATAAGCTAAGTGCTGATTTTCAGTTGTTTGGTTTCTTTTGTCCAGCTTGCTTATTATGTCTCTATGCTAGCTGGTAGCTCTAGTGGACTGAGGTTCTCCCCATGTGCCATGAGTTGGCACATGGGTTCTTGTAATCTCAGGATGGTTTTTTGATTAGGGTTTTTTGCTGACCGCTCAGTCCCCTTTTGTATCGTTCTGCTTTCTAGTTTACAGTGGGCCTCAATTTGCTAAAGCTATATATATCATCTCTATGTGTGTGCCTTCCTCTCATTTCACCGTCAATACATGTGGGGGGCAACTATATCTTTTGGGGTTCATTCCTCTGGAGGCAAGTGAGGTCTTATTTTCTCTGCAGTGCTAGTTAGCTCTTAGGCTGGTGCGTGGCGTCTAGAACCAACGTAGGCACGCTCCCTGGCTATCTCTAGTTGCGTTTGTCAGGCGTAGGGCAGCGGTCAGCCCAGGTTCCATCACCCTAGAGCTCGTCCGTTATTTATTTGTACTTTGCTTGTCCTGTGCTATCCCTAGCCATTGGGATTCATGACAGAGTATATACCTAATAGGAATATACTCACCCTCGGCTTCGTTCCGGCAGCCTTCCTTCCTAAGAATCAGCCCTTCCAGGACCTTCGGTGACGTCACTGTGACGTCGCGGCTTGTGATTGGTCGCGCGAGCGGTCACATGGGCGGCCGCGCGACCAATCACAAGCCGCGACGTCACCGCGACGTCACCGCTAGGTCCTGGAAGGCTGATTCTAAGGAAGGAAGGTTCCCGGTTAGTACCAGGGCCCATCAGAGGGTAAGTGTAGCGATATTTTTTATTTTAATTCTTTATTTTACACTTAAATCTGAATTCCGATACCAATTCCCGATATCTTAAACATATCGGGAATCGGTATCGGAATTCCGATTCCAGATTCAGAAGATCGCCGACTTCATGACCGACCCCACACAGGGGTCGGGTCGGGTTTCATGAAACCCGACTTTGCCAAAAGTCGGCGACTTCTGAAAATTGCCGACCCGTTTCGCTCAACCCTAGTCATGAGCTGAAAATGTATGTCATATCACTATCGGATCTATACAAACTTATATATTCATAATTTTCTTTCTGAGACCCCAAGTCTAGGCTGGCTCAAGGAACACCTAAATAACATCCAATAAAGTTTTACGGGGCACCCCCTCTCATGGCATTTCAAGGAGACACATAACTGATCTCAGAAAGGAGTCCAATTTTGCGGTATCCAGGTTGTCTGCCAAAACCCGAGGGGATTTTCTAAAACAGATGTTAAGAATTGAATCCCAATGGATATTTATATTTGATTGCCCGGCCCCTACAGGCATTAATCATGATTTAGATTTTGCATGCCTTTTAACTTAATTTAATATTTAATGCAAAACTAATATTTTAAAAAAGGCACAACAGTGGTTTTTGGTCTGATTTGTTAGTGAAAACGGTGATTTTGTGGGCGCAACAGTGCTGTGTATTTGCTCTTTTTACTAATATTTGAAAAAATTGCTTATTTCAACAGCATCCGAATCCCCTATCAAAATGATCATTAAGGATACCCAATTCTGGGTAGGGCAGCCACTCTGTACAATCAGATAATGACCATATACGCAGATTTTTTAATGTATAAGTTTCATATACATATTCCAATTTTTTAATAAATATAATTTTTAATTCAAATAGAGTCAAAATATGATTTTTATATCGGTATTATCTTAATTTATGAATTATATATATATATATATATATATTATATTTTGTATGTATGCACAGTAATTTTAAAATATATTATTTTTTAGCATTTTATATAAATAAAGTTTTTTACAAGAGGCAGACTTTTTTGCATTGTCACATATTTAACATTGTCACAATGCACCAGGAAGTACATGAATATAGTTTTTCCCTTTAGAATAACAACTATAGTTCATACCGCTAATCAAAATAAGCATGAATATTGGGGACACAAAACTACTCTCTCATCTTGTGTCCTAATGTAATTGATACCTGGCGCAACTATATTCCTCAGTGCACTACCCAATATTGTGAGCTGCACAGATGAATGCACATTATTATTATTATTATTATAGCGCCATTTATTCCATGGCGCTTTACATGTGAGGAGGGGTGTACATAATAAAAACAAGTACACTATTAAACAATACAAGTTATAACTGGTACAGGAGGAGAGAGCACCCTGCCCACGAGGGCTCACAATCTACAATGTATATTACATATAGGATCACAGTGGATAGAGTAGACATAGAGGTGAGGATTTGCGTGAGGCGAGAGTATACATAGACGGGTCAGAGAAACAGACCCTGATGAGGAAGGATGCAGTCCTTTGAAACGCATCGGTTTTTGGTCCTGTTGCGCACCCGTCGCTGAGTTTTTGGTGCCGTCACCTAACCACGCCCCCCCATCAACCTCGCTACTACACGGCGGCGCTTCCAGCCGGAGCGCACAACTGGTCTTCCAGCTCCACTAACCAAGCGGGTTTGCACAGCTACGGGAGGACGCTCCCAGGACTTGCAACCACCCCCCCCTCCTCAAAGTCTGGAGCCTCTCACACCACCAGAATGACAATTTGTGAACCGCATCTATCGCCAGCATAGTAAGTAGTCTATTTTTTATCGCAGTTGTCTACACATTCATGTGCATGGAGATCAACGATTTAATCTACAATCAAGCAATCTAACACTCTGGTTGACTATCTATTAACCAGGGTTCGTTTAAACACACCACTTGCATCCTATTTAAGGACATACTCCCAGTTGTGTTTTCATCTCCATTTGATGTGGCACTTGTTTAAATGTATACTCAATAAACAGTGCTCAATTATATATTGACCAATGACCATTCACGTTGAGAACACATACCCTGTAGCGCTGTATCCTTTTATTGATACATATTGCCTTTTAAACGCTTATATTCATAATTCTCTTTCTGAGACCCCAAGTCTGGGCTGGCTATTGTAGATACAACATTTCCCCTGAGGGAATAAAGCTTCTCATGATGTACTTTCTGGAGAGACAATGGGTATCCTGCCTTAATTACCTGTCCATTTTATAAATCTTAGTCTTTCAAAAGAGACATCCTCATTCAGTCACCTGGGCACTGCCAGGAGTCTAGGTGTCACGAAACTGACTCAGTTAAGACAAAATGAACATTAGCAACGGGGTGGAAATGGGGAGAGGAAGGCCCTACCAATTATTAATGAGGGATGGACACTTCCTGAGTTCCAACCTGAGCCTGTCCCTGCTCTCCCCTAACGCCCTAATTTGGTCCTTCCCCCTGCCACCACCATGAACCTAATCCCTTGCTGTCACCTTGCACTGCCCTGGCTAGTGCACTGGCCAGCAAGGGTGCTAGCCTCACCACTGCAGATGGCACAACACAGGGGGTGCTGATAAACACGAGACATACAAGGTATAAACACTTAGCTCCCAAGCTGCTGCTGCAAACTCCACTAAGCAGAGGATATGGAACCAGGACCTCAAACAGCTGATACACATTGGCACCAGAGAGCTCCTCACACATCAGTTGGTCTCCAGAGAAAAACTCTATCACCAACAGTTAGCTGCTGCATCAGGTGACCATTTAAAGAACGGTGGGAGTGGTCAGCACCCACATCAGCTGACCTAGCAACTCAGCAGCTACAACAGGATGCCAGCAAGGGAAACTGACATTAAACCCCACTTGTTATGATCTGGTGGTCTAGGAGCAGCATGGACGAGCTCTGGAGTAGGTGGCTGTTATGATCCTTAGTGGTTGAGGATCACAAATTCCTCCAGCAAAATGACTAAACATAGGACAAGCTCTAGGGAGGTGGAAAACTGGACTGACCGCAAAACTGAACCTATCCAACCACACTAGAGGTAGCCGGTGAACGTGCCTAAAATCCTAGACGTCTCGAGCCAGCCTGAGGAACTAACTACCCCTAGAGAGAAAGAAAGACCTCTCTTGCCTCCAGAGAAATAATCCCCAAAGATATAGAAGCCCCCAACAGATAATAACGGTGAGGTAAGAGGAAGGCACATACATAGGGGTGAAAGCAGATTCAGCAAAAGAGGCCCACTAATTCTAGATAGCAGGGGTCTATGCGGTCAGTAAAAAACCCTTACAAAATATCCACACTGAGAATTCAAGAACCCCCACACCAACTAAAGGTGTGGGGGGAGAAACTCAGTCCCCTAGAGCAACCAGCAAGTAAGAAATCACATTTTAACAAGCTGGACAAAAAACATGATGAACGCTGATAATCAGAAAATGAACAAACAAGAACTTAGCTTGTCTTGGAGAGACTGGGAGCAAGGTAGTCACAAGGAATCTGAAGAGCACTGAATACATTGATAGCAGGCAAGGAACTGAGTATCCAGGTGAGCTAAATAGGAAACCAACCAAGGATAACGAACCAGCTGATGAAGCCAACCTGCAGAAAGACAACACTACACAGTACCGCTTGTGACCACTAGAGGGAGCCCAAAAATAGAGTTCACAACAGTACCCCCCCCTTGAGGAGGGGTCACCGAACCCTCATCAAGACCCCCAGGGCGATCAGGACGAGCTGCGTGGAAGGCGCGAACCAAATCGGCCGCATGAACATCAGAGGCGACAACCCAGGAATTATCCTCCTGACCATAGCCTTTCCACTTAACCAGATACTGAAGTCTCCATCTAGAGATACGAGAATCCAAAATCTTCTCCACCACGTACTCCAATTCGCCCTCGACCAGCACCGGAGCAGGAGGCTCAACAGAAGGAACCACAGGTACCACATACCTCCGCAACAAAGACCTATGGAACACATTATGGATGGCAAACGATGCCGGGAGATCCAAACGAAAAGACACCGGGTTAAGGATTTCCAAGATCTTATAAGGACCGATGAAGCGAGGCTTAAACTTAGAAGAATAGACCTTCATAGGAACATCTCGAGAAACTGCCACACCAAATCCCCAACACGAAGTCGGGGACCCACACCGCGGCGGCGGTTGGCAAAGCGCTGAGCCCTCTCCTGTGACAATTTCAGATTGTCCACCACATGGCTCCAAATCTGCTGCAACCTATCCACCACAGAATCCACCCCAGGACAGTCAGAAGACTCAACCTGACCCGAGGAAAAACGAGGATGGAAACCAGAATTGCAGAAAAAAGGCGAAACCAAGGTAGCAGAACTAGCCCGATTATTAAGGGCAAACTCGGCCAATGGCAAAAAAGTCACCCAATCATCCTGATCAGCAGAAACAAAACATCTCAAATAAGTCTCCAACGTCTGATTAGTTCGCTCGGTTTGGCCATTAGTCTGAGGATGGAAGGCCGACGAAAAAGACAAATCAATGCCCATCTTAGCACAAAAAGTTCGCCAAAACCTGGACACAAACTGGGATCCTCTATCAGACACAATATTTTCAGGAATGCCGTGCAAGCGAACCACATTCTGAAAAAATAGAGGAACCAAATCGGAGGAGGAAGGCAGCTTAGGCAAGGGCACCAAATGGACCATCTTGGAAAAACGATCACACACCACCCAGATGACAGACATTTTCTGAGATTCTGGCAGATCCGAAATAAAATCCATGGAAATGTGCGTCCAAGGCCTTTTCGGGACAGGCAAAGGCAAAAGCAACCCGCTGGCACGAGAACAGCAAGGCTTAGCCCGAGCACAAATCCGACAAGACTGCACAAAGAAACGCACATCCCGCGACAAGGAAGGCCACCAGAAGGACCTAGCCACCAAATCTCTGGTACCAAAAATCCCAGGATGACCCGCCAACACCGAAGAATGAACCTCGGAAATAACTCTGCTGGTCCATCTATCCGGGACAAACAGTCTCTCTGGTGGACAACGGTCAGGTCTATCCGCCTGAAATTTATGCAGCACTCGTCACAAATCTGGAGAAATGGCAGACAAAATCACTCCCTCTCTGAGAATACCAGCCGGCTCAGAAACTCCCGGAGAGTCAGGCACAAAGCTCCTAGAAAGTGCATCAGCTTTCACGTTCTTCGAACCAGGCAGGTATGAGACCACGAAGTTGAAACGGGAGAAAAACAACGACCAACAAGCCTGTCTAGGATTCAGGCGCTTGGCCGACTCGAGGTAAATCAGATTTTTGTGATCAGTCAGGACCACCACACGATGTTTAGCTCCTTCGAGCCAATGACGCCACTCCTCAAATGCCCACTTCATAGCCAACAACTCCCAATTACCAACATCATAATTTCGCTCGGCAGGCGAAAACTGTCTCGAAAAGAAAGCACACGGCTTCATCACAGAGCCCTCAGAACTTCTCTGCGACAAAACAGCCCCTGCTCCAATCTCGGAAGCATCAACCTCGACCTGAAAGGGGAGAGTAACATCTGGCTGACATAAGACTGGAGCTGAAGAAAACCGGTGCTTAAGCTCCCGAAAGGCCTCCACGGCCGCAGGAGACCAATTAGTCACATCAGAGCCCTTCTTGGTCAAATCCGTCAAAGGTTTAACCACGCTAGAAGAATTAGCGATGAAACGACGGTAAAAATTAGCAAAACCCAAGAACTTCTGAAGACTCTTAACAGACGTGGGCTGAGTCCAGTCATGAATAGCCTGGACCTTGACTGGGTCCATCTCCACAGTAGAAGGAGAAAAAATAAAACCCAAAAAGGAGACCTTCTGTACTCCGAAGAGGCATTTTGAGCCCTTCACAAATAAAGCATTAGCACGCAGGACCTGAAACACCATCCTGACCTGCTTCACATGGGACTCCCAATCATCAGAAAAGACCAAAATGTCATCCAGATAAACAATCATAAATTTATCCAGATATTCTCGGAAAATGTCATGCATGAAGGACTGAAACACAGAAGGAGCATTAGAGAGTCCAAAAGGCATCACCAAGTACTCAAAATGGCCTTCGGGCGTATTAAATGCTGTTTTCCATTCATCTCCCTGCTTAATGCGCACAAGATTATACGCACCACGGAGATCTATCTTGGTGAACCAACTGGCACCCTTAATCCGAGCAAACAAATCAGACAATAGTGGCAAAGGATACTGAAATTTGACTGTAATTTTATTCAGAAGGCGATAATCTATACACGGTCTCAAAGAACCGTCCTTCTTGGCCACAAAAAAGAATCCTGCACCAAGAGGGGAAGAGGATGGGCGAATATGAAAGACTCCTTTATATAACTCCGCATCGCGGCATGCTCTGGTATAGACAAATTAAAAAGTCGTCCCTTAGGGAATTTACTACCAGGAATTAAATTTATAGCACAGTCACAATCCCTATGAGGGGGCAGGGCACTGGACCTGGGCTCATCAAATACATCCTGGTAGTCAGACAAAAACTCAGGGACCTCAGAAGGAGTGGAAGAAGCAATAGACACCAATGGAGTATCGCCATGAATTCCCTGACAACCCCAACTAGACACAGACATAGCTTTCCAATCTAAAACTGGATTATGAGCCTGCAACCATGGCAGACCCAAAACGACAACATCATGTAAATTATGCAGAACAAGAAAACGAATCCCCTCCCGATGTTCAGGAGTCATGCACATGGTCACTTGTGTCCAATACTGCGGTTTATTCTCCGCCAATGGCGTAGCATCAATTCCTCTAAGAGGAATAGGATTTTCCAAAGGCTCCAGGACAAAACCACAGCGCTTGGCAAACGACAAGTCCGTAAGACTCAGGGCAGCACCTGAATCCACAAATGCCATAACAGGGTAGGAAGACAATGAGCAAATTAAAGTCACAGACAAAATAAACTTAGGCTGCAAATTACCAATGGCGACAGGACTAACAACCTTTGTTAGGCGTTTAGAGCATGCCGAGATAACATGTGTAGAATCACCACAGTAAAAACACAACCCATTCTGACGTCTATGATTTTGCCGTTCGGTTCTAGTCTGAATTCTATCACATTGCATTGAGTCAGGTGTCTGTTCAGACAACACCGCCAGAGGATTAGCGGATTTGTGCTCCCGCAAACGCCGATCAATCTGAATGGCCAGAGCCATAGAATCATTCAGACTTGTAGGAATGGGAAAACCCACCATCACATTCTTAATGGCTTCAGAAAGGCCATTTCTGAAATTTGCGGCCAGAGCACACTCATTCCATTGAGTAAGTACGGACCATTTACGAAATTTTTGGCAATACACTTCAGCTTCATCCTGGCCCTGAGACATAGCCAGCAGCGTTTTTTCTGCCTGAATTTCAAGATTGGGCTCCTCATAAAGCAATCCGAGCGCCAGAAAAAATGCATCAATATTTGCCAATGCCGGATCTCCTGGCGCCAATGAGAAAGCCCAATCCTGAGGGTCGCCACGCAAGAAGGAGATAACAATTTTAACTTGCTGAGCTGAGTCTCCAGACGAACGAGGTCTCAAAGATAGAAACAATTTACAATTATTCCTAAAATTCCTAAATTTAAATCGATCTCCAGAGAACAGCTCAGGAATAGGTATCTTAGGCTCTGACATAGGACTGCTAGTAACAAATTCCTGAATGCCCTGCACTCGTGCAGCAAGCTGATCCACACTAGTAATCAGAGTCTGAACATTCATGTCTGCAGCAGAGCTTCAAGCCACTCAGAGAAAAAGGGGAAGAAGAAAAAAAAAAACTCAGAACTTCCTTTCTTTTAATCCCGCTTCTGCAATGCATTAAATATTCACTTTTGGCCTGGAATACTGTTATGATCCTAGTGGTAGAGGATCTCAGGAGTTTCAGCTAAGTCCGCAAACACAAAAACCAGCTCATAGGGAGGTGGTAACTTGGCTGACCACATACCTGATCCTAGCCCACAACTAAAAGCAGCCGGGGAACGTGCCTACGTTGATTCTAGACGTCTCGCACCAGCCGGAGAACTAACTAACCCTTTCAGAGAAAATTAGACCTCACTTGCCTCAAGAGAAAAGTACCCCAAAGTTATAATACAAGCCCCCAACAAATAATAACGGTGAGGTAAGAAGAAAAGACAAACGTAAGAATGAACTAGATTCAGCAAAGAGAGGCCCACTAATTAATAGCAGAAAATAGGAAGCGGACTTATGCGGTCAGCAAAAACCCTACAAAAATATCCACGCTGAATATCCAAGAACCCCCGCACCGACTAACGGTGTGGGGGGAGAATATCAGCCCCCTTGAGCTTCCAGCAAAATCAGGAATCACATTTTGAACAAGCTGGACTAAAATGAGAGCAATGCAAATAAACAAAAATAAGGAAGCAGAACTTAGCTTATCTTGTAAAAATCAGGAGACAAGTAGGCAGGAGAAAAGAGACATGGACTGATTACATCACTTCCAGGCACTAGACTGAGTATCCAGGAAGTCTAAATAGGAACACCCAAGGCCTAACGAACCAGGAGAGTACCAACCTGGGGAAAAACAATCCAAGTGCCGTACCGCTAGTGACCACAAGAGGGAGCCAAGAAATATAGTTCACAACAGAAGCCCCCAACAGATAATAACGGTGAGGTAAGAGGAAGGCACATACATAGGGGTGAAAGCAGATTCAGCAAAAGAGGCCCACTAATTCTAGATAGCAGAAAATAGAAAAGGGGTCTATTGTTATGACCCCTATGGCAGAGGGTCTCAGAGGTTACTACAAAGTCTGCAAACACAAAAAACCAGCTCATAGGGAAGTGGTAACTAGGCTGACCGTATACCTGATCCTAGCACAACAACTAACAGTAGCCGGGGAACGTACCTACGTTGCTTCTAGACGTCTCGCGCCAGCCGGAGAACTAACTAACCCTATAAGGGAAAATAAGACCTTTCTTGCCTCCAGAGAAAAGACCCCAAAGTTGGATACAAGCCCCCAACAAATAATAACGGTGAGGTAAGAAGAAAAGACAAATGTAAGAATGAACTAGGTTTTAGCAAAGAGAGGCCCACTGACTAATAGCAGAATATAGGAAGATGACTTATACGGTCAGCAAAAAACCCTATCAAAATATCCACGCTGAATATTCAAGAACCCCCGAACCGACTAACGGCGTGGGGGGAGAATATCAGCCCCCTAGAGCTTCCAGCAATATCAGGAATCACATTTTGTACAAGCTGGACAAAAATAAGAACAATGCAAATAACCAAAAATAAGGAAGCAGGACTTAGCTTATCTTGCAAAGAACCAGGACCAGCAGACAGGAGCAAACAGAAATGAACTGATTACAACGATGCCAGGCACCAGACTGAGAATCCAGGAAGTTTAAATAGCAACACCCCTGGCCTAACGAACCAGGTGGGTACCAAGCTGGGGAAAGACAATCCCAGTGTCATACCACTAGTGACCACAAGAGGGAGCCAAAAAGTATAGTTCACAACAGTACCCCCCCTTTAAGGAGGGGTCACCGAACCCTCACCAAGACCACCAGGGTGATCAGGATGAGCAGCGTGAAAAGCACGAACCAAATCGGCCGCATGAACATCAGAGGCGACCACCCAGGAATTATCCTCCTGACCATAGCCCTTCCATTTGACCAGATACTGAAGCCTCCGTCTAGAGAGACGAGAATCCAAGATCTTCTCCACCACGTACTCCAACTCGCCCTCAACCAACACCGGAGCAGGAGGCTCAACAGAAGGAACCACAGGCACAACGTACCGCCGCAACAAAGACCTATGGAACACGTTGTGATTGGCAAACGACACCGGAAGATCCAAACGAAAGGACACTGGATTAAGGATTTCCAAAATCTTATAAGGACCGATGAAGCGAGGCTTGAATTTAGGAGAGGAGACCTTCATATAAACAAACCGAGAAGACAGCCATACCAAATCCCCAACACGAAGTCGGGGACCCACACCGCGGCGGCGGTTGGCAAAGCGCTGAGCCTTCTCCTGTGACAACTTTAAGTTGTCCACCACATGATTCCAAATCCGCTGCAACCTATCCACCACAGAATCCACCCCAGGACAGTCAGAAGGCTAAACATGTCCCGAGGAAAAACGAGGATGAAAACCAGAGTTGCAGAAAAATGGCGAAACCAAAGTAGCGGAACTAGCCCGATTATTAAGGGCAAACTCAGCCAATGGCAAGAAGGTCACCCAATCATCCTGATCTGCAGAAACAAAACACCTCAAATAAGCCTCTAGTGTCTGATTAGTTCGCTCCGTTTGGCCATTAGTCTGAGGATGAAAGGCAGATGAAAACGACAAATCAATGCCCATCTTAGCACAAAGGGATCGCCAGAACCTGGACACAAACTGGGATCCTCTGTCAGACACGATATTCTCAGGAATGCCGTGCAAACGAACCACATTCTGAAAGAACAAAGGAACCAGATCGGAAGAGGAAGGCAACTTAGGCAAGGACACCAAATGGACCATCTTGGAAAAACGATCACATACCACCCAGGTGACAGACATTCCTTGAGACACCGGAAGATCTGAAATGAAATCCATGGAAATGTGTGTCCAAGGCCTCTTCGGGACAGGCAAGGGCAAAAGCAACCCGCTGGCACGAGAACAGCAAGGCTTAGCCCGAGCACAAGTCCCACAGGACTGCACAAATGACCGCACATCCCGTGACAAGGAAGGCCACCAAAAGGACCTAGCTACCAAATCTCTGGTGCCAAAAATCCCCGGATGCCCTGCCAACACCGAGGAATGAACCTCGGAAATGACTCTGCTGGTCCATTTATCAGGAACAAACAGTCTGTCAGGTGGACAAGAGTCAGGTCTACCAGTCTGAAATCTCTGCAACACACGTCGCAAATCAGGAGAAATGGCCAACAAGATTACTCCCTCTTTAAGAATACCAGCTGGCTCTGAGACTCCAGGAGAGTCAGGCACAAAGCTCCTAGAAAGAGCATCAGCCTTCACATTCTTCGAACCAGGCAGGTACGAGACCACAAAGTCAAAATGGGAGAAAAACAATGACCAACGAGCCTGTCTAGGATTCAGGCGTTTAGCAGACTCGAGATACATCAGATTTTTGTGATCAGTCAAGACCACCACACGATGCTTAGCACCCTCGAGCCAATGACGCCACTCCTCAAATGCCCACTTCATGGCCAACAACTCCCGATTCCCAACATCATAGTTCCACTCAGCAGGCGAAAACTTCCTAGAAAAAAAAGCACATGGTCTCATTACAGAGCAACCAGAGCCTCTCTGCGACAAAACAGCCCCTGCACCGACCTCAGAAGCATCCACTTCAACCTGAAAGGGAAGTGAGACATCAGGCTGACACAAAACAGGCGCCGAAGTAAACCGGCGCTTCAGATCTTGGAAGGCCTCCACGGCTGCAGGAGCCCAATTAGCAACATCAGAACCTTTCTTGGTCATATCCGTCAAAGGTTTAACAACGCTAGAGAAGTTAGCGATAAAATGACTGTAAAAGTTAGCAAAACCCAAGAACTTCTGAAGACTCTTAACAGACGTGGGTTGAGTCCAATCATGAATAGCTCGGACCTTGACTGGGTCCATCTCCACAGCAGAAGGGGAGAAAATAAAACCCAAAAAGGGAACCTTCTGCACTCCAAAGAGACACTTTGAGCCCTTCACAAACAAAGCATTCTCACGCAAAACCTGAAACACCATCCTGACCTGCTTTAGATGAGAGTCCCAATCATCAGAAAAAAACAGAATATCATCCAGATAAACAATCATAAACTTATCCAGATACTTCCGGAAGATGTCATGCATAAAGGACTGAAACACTGAAGGAGCATTAGAGAGCCCAAAAGGCATCACCAAGTACTCAAAATGACCTTCGGGCGTATTAAATGCAGTTTTCCATTCATCTCCCTGCTTAATGCGCACAAGGTTGTACGCACCACGAAGATCTATCTTGGTGAACCACCTGGCACCCTTAATCCGGGCAAACAAGTCCGACAATAGAGGCAAAGGATACTGAAATTTAACAGTGATTTTATTCAGAAGCCGATAGTCTATACAAGGTCTCAAAGATCCGTCCTTCTTGGCCACAAAAAAGAATCCCGCACCAAGAGGGGAAGAGGATGGACAAATATGCCCCTTCTCCAAAGACTCCTTGATATAAGAACGCACTGTGGCATGCTCAGGTACCGACAGATTAAATAATCTTCCCTTAGGAAATTTACTACCCGGAATCAAATCTATAGCGCAGTCACAGTCCCTATGAGGAGGAAGAACACTGGACCTGGACTCACTGAATACATCCTGATAGTCAAACAAATACTCAGGAACTTCTGAAGGAGTAGAGGAAGCAATAGACACCGGCGGGGAATCGCAATGAATTCCCCGACAGCCCCAACTTGACACAGACATAGCCCTCCAATCCAAAACTGGATTATGAGTCTGTAACCATGGCAGACCCAAAACGACCAAATCATGCATTTTATGCAGAACAAGAAAACGAATCACTTCCCGATGTTCAGGAGTCGTGCACATGGTCACTTGTGTCCAAAACTGCGGCTTATTTTCCGCCAATGGCGTAGCATCAATACCTCTAAGAGGGATAGGATTTACTAAAGGCTCCAGAACAAAACCACAGCGCTTGGCAAACGACAAGTCCATAAGACTCAGGGCAGCACCTGAATCCACAAACGCCATAACAGGGTAGGAAGACAATGAGCAAATTAAAGTCACAGACCAAATAAATTTAGGTTGCAAATTACCAATGGCGACAGGACTAACAACCTTTGTTAGGCGTTTAGAGCATGCTGATATAACATGTGTAGAATCACCACAGTAAAAACACAACCCATTCTGACGTCTATGATTTTTCCGTTCGATTCTAGTCTGAATTCTATCACATTGCATTAAATCAGGTGTCTGTTCAGACAACACCACCAGAGGATTAGCGGCTTTGCGCTCCCGCAAACGCCGGTCAATCTGAATAGCCAGCGCCATAGAATCATTCAGACTTGTAGAAATGGAGAAACCCACCATCACATTCTTAATGGCTTCAGAAAGGCCATTTCTGAAATTTGCGGCCAGAGCACACTCATTCCACTGAGTAAGCACGGACCATTTCCGAAATTTTTGGCAATACACTTCAGCTTCATCCTGGCCCTGAGAGATAGCCAGCAAAGCTTTTTCTGCCTGAATTTCAAGATTGGGCTCCTCATAAAGCAATCCGAGTGCCAGAAAAAACGCATCAATATTTGCCAATGCCGGATCTCCTGGCACCAACGAGAAAGCCCAGTCCTGAGGGTCGCCACGCAAAAAGGAGATAACAATTTTAACTTGCTGAGCTGAGTCTCCAGACGAACGAGGTCTCAGAGATAGAAACAATTTACAATTTTTCCTAAAATTCCTAAATTTAAATCGATCTCCAGAGAACAGCTCAGGAATAGGTATTTTAGGTTCTGACATAGGACTACTAGTAACAAAATCCTGAATGCCCTGCACACGAGCAGCAAGCTGATCCACACTAGTAATCAGAGTCTGGACATTCATGTCTGCAGCAAAGCTTAAAGCCACTCAGAGAAAAAGGGGAGGAAGAAAGAAAAAAAAAAAACTCAGAATTTCCTTTCTTTTAATCCCACTTATGCAATGCATTAACTATTCACTTAGGCCTGGCATACTGTTATGACCCCAATGGCAGAGGGTCTCAGAGGTTACTACAAAGTCTGCAAACACAAAAAACCAGCTCATAGGGAAGTGGTAACTAGGCTGACCGTATACCTGATCCTAGCACAACAACTAACAGTAGCCGGGGAACGTACCTACGTTGGTTCTAGACGTCAGAACTAACTAACCCTATAAGGGAAAATAAGACCTTTCTTGCCTCCAGAGAAAAGACCCCAAAGTTGGATACAAGCCCCCAACAAATAATAACGGTGAGGTAAGAAGAAAAGACAAACGTAAGAATGAACTAGGTTTTAGCAAAGAGAGGTGTCATGATTCTCAATGGCGAGAGAACATAGCCCAGCATATATGAGAACTAGCTCTTGGAAGATGGAAACTATACTGACCATGAACTAAACCTGCCGCACAACTAGAAGTGGCCGTGTAGCATGCCTACGTTTTTTTTTATCCCTAGATGCCCAGCGCCAGCCGGAGAACTACCTAATCCTAGCAGAGGAAAAGACAGTCCTGGCTCACCTCTAGAGAAATTTTCCCAAAAGGCAGACAGAGGCCCCCACATATATTGGCGGTGATTTTAGATGAAATGACAAACGTAGTATGAAAATAGGTTTAGCAAAATCGAGGTCCGCTTACTAGATAGCAGGAAGACAGAAAGGGCACTTTCATGGTCAGCAGAAAACCCTATCAAAACACCATCCAGAAATTACTTTAAGACTCTAGCATTAACTCATAACACCAGAGTGGCAATTTCCGATCACAAGAGCTTTCCAGACACAGTAACGAAACAGCAGCTGTGAACAGGAACAAAATGCAAAAACACACAAGGACAAAAGTCCAACTTAGCTGGGGGTTGTCTAGTAGCAGGAACAAGCACAGAAGGCTTCTGATTACATTGTTGACCGGCATGAAACTGACAGAGGAGCAAGGTTATATAGCGACTCCCACATCCTGATAGGAGCAGGTGAACAGAGGGGATGATGCACACAAGTTCAATTCCACAAGTGGCCACCGGGGGAGCCCAGAATCCAATTTCACAACAGTACCCCCCCCCTCAAGGAGGGGGCACCGAACCCTCACCAGAACCACCAGGGCGATCAGGATGAGCCCTATGAAAGGCACGGACAAGATCGGAGGCATGAACATCAGAGGCAGTGACCCAAGAATTATCCTCCTGACCGTATCCCTTCCATTTGACCAGATACTGGAGTTTCCGTCTGGAAACACGAGAGTCTAAGATCTTTTCCACAACGTACTCCAACTCACCCTCAACTAACACCGGAGCAGGAGGCTCAACGGAAGGCACAGCCGGTACCTCATACCTGCGCAACAATGACCGATGAAAAACATTATGAATCGAAAAGGATGCAGGGAGGTCCAAACGGAAGGACACAGGGTTAAGAATCTCCAATATCTTGTACGGGCCGATGAACCGAGGCTTAAATTTAGGAGAAGAAACCCTCATAGGGACAAAACGAGAAGACAACCACACCAAGTCCCCAACACAAAGCCGAGGACCAACACGACGACGGCGGTTGGCAAAAAGCTGAGTCTTCTCCTGGGACAACTTCAAATTGTCCACCACCTGCCCCCAAATCTGATGCAACCTCTCCACCACAGCATCCACTCCAGGACAATCCGAAGATTCCACTTGACCGGAGGAAAATCGAGGATGAAACCCCGAATTACAGAAAAACGGGGACACCAAGGTGGCAGAGCTGGCCCGATTATTGAGGGCGAACTCCGCCAAAGGCAAAAAAGCAACCCAATCATCCTGATCCGCAGACACAAAACACCTCAAATATGTCTCCAAGGTCTGATTAGTCCGCTCGGTCTGGCCATTAGTCTGAGGATGGAAAGCAGACGAAAAAGACAAATCTATGCCCATCCTAGCACAGAATGCCCGCCAAAATCTAGACACGAATTGGGTCCCTCTGTCAGAAACGATATTCTCCGGAATACCATGCAAACGAACAACATTTTGAAAAAACAGAGGAACCAACTCGGAAGAAGAAGGCAACTTAGGCAAGGGAACCAGATGGACCATCTTAGAGAAACGGTCACACACCACCCAGATGACAGACATCTTCTGAGAAACAGGCAGATCCGAAATAAAATCCATCGAGATGTGCGTCCAAGGCCTCTTCGGGATAGGCAAGGGTAACAACAATCCACTAGCCCGAGAGCAACAAGGCTTGGCCCGAGCACAAACGTCACAAGACTGCACAAAGCCTCGCACATCTCGTGACAGGGAAGGCCACCAGAAGGACCTTGCCACCAAATCCCTGGTACCAAAGATTCCAGGATGACCTGCCAACGCAGAAGAATGAACCTCAGAGATGACTCTACTGGTCCAATCATCAGGAACAAACAGTCTACCAGGTGGGCAACGATCAGGTCTATCCGCCTGAAACTCCTGCAAGGCCCGCCGCAGGTCTGGAGAAACGGCAGACAATATCACTCCATCTTTAAGGATACCTGTGGGCTCAGAATTACCAGGGGAGTCAGGCTCAAAACTCCTAGAAAGGGCATCCGCCTTAACATTCTTAGAACCCGGTAGGTAAGACACCACAAAATTAAACCGAGAGAAAAACAACGACCAGCGCGCCTGTCTAGGATTCAGGCGCCTGGCAGACTCAAGGTAAATTAAATTTTTGTGGTCAGTCAATACCACCACCTGATGTCTGGCCCCCTCAAGCCAGTGACGCCACTCCTCAAAAGCCCACTTCATGGCCAAAAGCTCCCGATTCCCAATATCATAATTCCGCTCGGCGGGCGAAAATTTACGGGAAAAAAAAGCACAAGGTCTCATCACGGAGCAGTCGGAACTTCTCTGCGACAACACCGCCCCAGCTCCGATTTCAGAAGCGTCGACCTCAACCTGAAAAGGAAGAGCAACATCAGGCTGACGCAACACTGGGGCGGAAGAAAAGCGGCGCTTGAGCTCCCGAAAGGCCTCCACAGCATCAGAGGACCAATCAGCAACATCAGCACCCTTCTTAGTCAAATCAGTCAATGGTTTTACAACATCAGAAAAACCAGCAATAAATCGACGATAAAAGTTAGCAAAGCCCAAAAATTTCTGAACACTCTTAAGAGAAGAGGGTTGCGTCCAATCACCAATAGCCTGAACCTTGACAGGATCCATCTCGATGGAAGAGGGGGAAAAAATGTATCCCAAGAAGGAAATCTTCTGAACCCCAAAAACACACTTAGAACCCTTCACACACAAGGAATTAGACCGCAAAACCTGAAAAACCCTCCTGACCTGCTGGACATGAGAGTCCCAGTCATCCGAAAAAATCAGAATATCATCCAGATACACAATCATAAATTTATCCAAATAATCGCGGAAAATGTCATGCATAAAGGACTGGAAGACTGAAGGGGCATTTGAAAGACCAAAAGGCATCACCAAATACTCAAAATGGCCCTCGGGCGTATTAAATGCGGTTTTCCACTCATCCCCCTGCTTGATTCGCACCAAATTATACGCCCCACGGAGATCAATCTTAGAGAACCACTTGGCCCCCTTTATACGAGCAAACAAATCAGTAAGCAGTGGTAACGGATATTGATATTTAACCGTGATTTTATTCAAAAGTCGATAATCAATACACGGCCTCAAAGAGCCGTCTTTCTTAGACACAAAGAAAAAACCGGCTCCTAAGGGAGATGACGAAGGACGAATATGTCCCTTTTCCAAGGACTCCTTTATATATTCTCGCATAGCAGCGTGTTCAGGCACAGACAGATTAAATAAACGCCCCTTAGGGTATTTACTACCCGGGATCAAGTCTATGGCACAATCGCACTCCCGGTGTGGAGGTAGTGAACCAACCTTGGGTTCTTCAAAAACGTCACGAAAGTCAGACAAGAATTCAGGAATCTCAGAGGGAATAGATGATGAAATGGAAACCAAAGGTACGTCCCCATGAGTTCCTTTACATCCCCAGCTTAACACAGACATAGCTCTCCAGTCGAGGACTGGGTTATGAGATTGCAGCCATGGCAATCCCAGCACCAAAACATCATGTAGATTATACAGCACCAGAAAGCGAATAACCTCCTGGTGATCCGGATTAACACGCATAGTCACTTGTGTCCAGTATTGTGGTTTATTACTAGCCAATGGGGTGGAGTCAATCCCTTTCAGAGGTATCGGAGCCTCCAATGGCTTCAAATCATACCCACAGCGTTTGGCAAAGGACCAATCCATAAGACTCAAAGCAGCGCCAGAGTCGACATAGGCGTCCGCGGTAATAGATGACAAAGAACAAATCAGGGTCACAGATAGAATAAACTTAGACTGTAAAGTGCTAATTGAAACAGACTTGTCAGGCTTCTTAGTACGCTTAAAGCATGCTGATATAACATGAGTTGAATCACCACAATAGAAGCACAACCCATTTTTTCGTCTAAAATTCTGCCGCTCGCTTCTGGACAGAATTCTATCACATTGCATATTTTCTGGCGTTTTCTCAGTAGACACCGCCAAATGGTGCACAGGTTTGCGCTCCCGCAGACGCCTATCGATCTGAATAGCCATCGTCATGGACTCATTCAGACTTGCAGGCACAGGGAACCCCACCATAACATCCTTAATGGCATCAGAGAGACCTTCTCTGAAAATCGCCGCCAGGGCGCACTCATTCCACTGAGTAAGCACAGACCATTTGCGGAATTTTTGGCAGTATATTTCAGCTTCATCTTGCCCCTGAGACAAGGACATCAAGGCCTTTTCCGCCTGAAGCTCTAAATGAGGTTCCTCATAAAGCAACCCCAAGGCCAGAAAAAACGCATCCACATTGAGCAACGCAGGATCCCCTGGTGCCAATGCAAAAGCCCAGTCTTGAGGGTCGCCCCGGAGCAAGGAAATTACAATCCTGACCTGCTGTGCAGGGTCTCCGGCAGAGCGAGACTTCAGGGACAAAAACAATTTGCAATTATTTTTAAAATTTTGAAAGTGAGATCTATTCCCCGAGAAGAACTCAGGCAAAGGAATTCTAGGCTCAGACATAGGTGCATGAACAACAAAATCTTGCAAATTTTGTACCTTTGTGGCGAGATTATTCAAACCTGTAGCTACACTCTGAAGATCCATTTGAAACAGGTGAACACAGAGCCATTCAAGGATTAGAAGGAGAGAAAGAGAGGAAGGCTGCAGTATAGGCAGACTAGCAAGTGATTCAATCAAGAGCACACTCAGAACTAAAGGAAAAAAAAAAAAAAAAATTGTAGCAGACTTCTTTTTTCTCTCCTTTCTCAGCCAGTAATTTAACCCTTTTTTGGGCCGGTCAAACTGTCATGATTCTCAATGGCGAGAGAACATAGCCCAGCATATATGAGAACTAGCTCTTGGAAGATGGAAACTATACTGACCATGAACTAAACCTGCCGCACAACTAGAAGTGGCCGGGTAGCATGCCTACGTTTTTTTTTATCCCTAGATGCCCAGCGCCAGCCGGAGAACTACCTAATCCTTGCAGAGGAAAAGACAGTCCTGGCTCACCTCTAGAGAAATTTTCCCAAAAGGCAGACAGAGGCCCCCACATATATTGGCGGTGATTTTAGATGAAATGACAAACGTAGTATGAAAATAGGTTTAGCAAAATCGAGGTCCGCTTACTAGATAGCAGGAAGACAGAAAGGGCACTTTCATGGTCAGCAGAAAACCCTATCAAAACACCATCCAGAAATTACTTTAAGACTCTAGCATTAACTCATAACACCAGAGTGGCAATTTCCGATCACAAGAGCTTTCCAGACACAGTAACGAAACAGCAGCTGTGAACAGGAACAAAATGCAAAAACACACAAGGACAAAAGTCCAACTTAGCTGGGGGTTGTCTAGTAGCAGGAACAAGCACAGAAGGCTTCTGATTACATTGTTGACCGGCATGAAACTGACAGAGGAGCAAGGTTATATAGCGACTCCCACATCCTGATAGGAGCAGGTGAACAGAGGGGATGATGCACACAAGTTCAATTCCACAAGTGGCCACCGGGGGAGCCCAGAATCCAATTTCACAACAGAGAGGCCCACTGACTAATAGCAGAATATAGGAAGATGACTTATACGGTCAGCAAAAAACCCTATCAAAATATCCACGCTGAATATTCAAGAACCCCCGAACCGACTAACGGCGTGGGGGGAGAATATCAGCCCCCTAGAGCTTCCAGCAATATCAGGAATCACATTTTGTACAAGCTGGACAAAAATAAGAACAATGCAAATAACCAAAAATAAGGAAGCAGGACTTAGCTTATCTTGCAAAGAACCAGGACCAGCAGACAGGAGCAAACAGAAATGAACTGATTACAACGATGCCAGGCACCAGACTGAGAATCCAGGAAGTTTAAATAGCAACACCCCTGGCCTAACGAACCAGGTGGGTACCAAGCTGGGGAAAGACAGTCCCAGTGTCATACCACTAGTGACCACAAGAGGGAGCCGAAAAGTATAGTTCACAACAGTCTATGCGGTCAGTAAAAAACCCTTACAAAATATCCACACTGAGAATTCAAGAACCCCCACACCAACTAACGGTGTGGGGGGAGAAACTCAGTCCCCTAGAGCAACCAGCAAGTAAGAAATCACATTTTAACAAGCTGGTCAAAAAACATGATGAACGCTGATAATCAGAAAATGAACAAACAAGAACTTAGCTTGTCTTGGAGAGACTGGGAGCAAGGTAGTCACAAGGAATCTGAAGAGCACTGAATACATTGATAGCAGGCAAGGAACTGAGTATCCAGGTGAGCTAAATAGGAAACCAACCAAGGATAACGAACCAGCTGATGAAGCCAACCTGCAGAAAGACAACACTACACAGTACCGCTTGTGACCACTAGAGGGAGCCCAAAAATAGAGTTCACAACAGGTGGCCTCTATACTGACCGCAGACCCTGAACTTAACACCGCAACTAGAAGTAGCCGTGGGATGTTCCTGTCACTCCCTAGACACCTCGTCACAGCCGGAGGACTAATTACCCCTAAAGAAAGAAACAGGAAAACTATCTTGCCTCAGAGAAAATTCCCAAAGGAAAGACAGCCCCCCACAAATATTGACGGTGAGAGGAGAGGGAAATTACAAACGCAGATTGAAAACAGAATTTAGCAAAGGAGGCCACGCTACCTAGAAAGAAAAGACAGGACAGAGTACTGTGCGGTCAGTATTAGAATACTACAAAAATCCACCACAGACAATACAAAAATCTGCACACCTAACTAAAGGCATGGAGGGTAACTCTGCAACTCCAGAGCGTCCAGCTTGGCTGAATAAATCCTTACACAGACAAAGCTGGACAAGAAAAAACATAGCAATTCACTGAACTATAAAGTCCACAGCATGTGGACTGCAAAAACAAAGCCAGGACTTATCTTTGATGATTTGGACAATCCAGCAGGAGAAACCAAGCAGAGATGTGAATCCTCCAGAAAACAATGGACAACTGGCACTCACCAAAGGGTGAGGCCTGACTAAATAGCCCCGTCCAAAGTGGACGCACCTGATGATTGCTGTGAAGGACAAACAGCAGCACTACCACTTATAACCACAGGAGGGAGCCCAATAGCAGAACCCACAACAGAATTCACAACAGTACCCCCCCTTGAGGAGGGGTCACTGAACCCTCACCAGAGCCCTTAGGCCGATCAGGACGAGCCAAATGGAAGGCGCAAACCAAATCGCCAGCATGAACATCGGAGGCAACAACCCAAGAATTATCCTCCTGGCCATAACCCTTCCACTTGACAAGATACTGAAGCCTCCGTCTTGAAAAACGAGAATCCAAGATCTTCTCCACAACATACTCCAACTCCCCATCAATCAACACCGGGGCAGGAGGATCAACAGGCACCACATATTTCCGCAACAAAGATCTATGAAAAACATTATGGATGGAAAAAGAGGCTGGAAGGGCCAAACAAAAAGACACTGGATTGATAATCTCAGAAATCCTATAAGGACCAATAAACCGAGGTTTGAACTTCGGGGAAGAAACCTTCATAGGAACATGACGGGAAGACAACCCGACCAAATCCCCAACCCGAAGCCAGGAACCCACACGCCGAAGACGGTTGGCATAACGCTGAGCCTCCTCCTGAGACAACACCAAATTGTCCACAACATGAGCCCAAATTTGCTGCAACCTGTCAACCACAGAGTCCACCCCAGGACAATCAGAAGACTCAACCTGCCCTGAAGAAAAACGAGGATGAAACCCAGAATTACAAAAGAAGGGTGAAACCAAGGTAGCAGAACTAGCCCGATTATTAAGGGCAAACTCGGCCAATGGCAAGAAAGCCACCCAATCATCCTGATCAGCAGACACAAAGCATCTCAAATAAGTCTCCAAAGTCTGGTTAGTTCGCTCGGTTTGACCGTTTGTCTGCGGATGAAATGCGGAAGAAAAAGACAAATCAATGCCCAGCTTAGCACAAAAGGACCGCCAAAACCTAGAAACAAACTGGGAACCTCTATCAGACACAATATTCTCCGGAATGCCATGCAAACGAACCACATGCTGAAAAAACAACGGAACCAACTCAGAAGAGGAAGGCAATTTAGGCAAAGGTACCAAATGAATCATCTTAGAAAACCGGTCACAGACCACCCAGATAACCGACATCCTCTGGGAAACAGGAAGATACGAAATAAAATCCATAGAAATATGCGTCCAAGGCCTCTCAGGGACCGGCAAAGGCAAAAGCAACCCACTGGCGTGGGAGCAGCAAGGTTTAGCCCGGGCACAAGTCCCACAGGACTGCACAAAAGAACGCACATCCCGTGACAAAGAAGGCCACCAAAAGGACCTACTAACCAAATCTCTGGTACCAAAAATCCCAGGATGGCCAGCCAACACAGAACAGTGAACCTCAGAAATCACTTTTACTAGTCCATCTGTCAGGAACAAACAGTTTCCCCGCAGGACAGCGATCAGGTTTATCAGCCTGAAACTCCTGAAAGCCCGTCGCAAATCAGGGGAGATAGCGGAAAGAATCACACCCTCCTTCAGAATACCAACCGGCTCAAGAACCCCAGGGGAATCAGGCAAAAAACTCCTAGAGAGGGCATCAGCCTTAACATTCTTAGAACCCGGAAGATATGAGACAACAAAATCAAAACGAGAGAAAAACAGAGACCATCGAGCCTGTCTAAGATTCAGCCGTTTGGCAGACTCGAGGTAAATAAGATTCTTATGATCGGTCAAGACCACAATACGGTGCTTGGCCCCCTCAAGCCAATGTTGCCACTCCTCAAATGCCCACTTCATAGCCAACAACTCACGATTACCGACATCATAATTGCGTTCCGCAGGCGAGAACTTCCGAGAGAAGAAGGCACACGGTTTCATCGAGGAACTTTCAGAATTCCTCTGAGACAAAACGGCCCCTGCCCCAATTTCAGAAGCGTCAACCTCAACCTGAAAAGGAAGAAAAACATCCGGCTGATGCAACACAGGGGCAGAAGTAAATCGTCGCTTAAGCTCCTGAAAGGCAGAAACAGCCTCAGAGGACCAATTCGTTACATCAGCGCCCTTCCTCGTCAAATCGGTCAGGGGTTTAACCACACTAGAGAAGTTGGCAATGAAACGGCGATAAAAATTAGCAAAGCCCAAAAATTTCTGAAGGCTCTTCACGGATGTGGGCTGGATCCAATCATGAATGGCCTGAACCTTAACCGGATCCATTTCTATAGATGATGGAGAAAAAATGAAGCCCAAAAAAGAAACCTTCTGTACTCCAAAGAGGCACTTAGACCCCTTCACAAACAAGGCATTATCACGAAGGACCTGAAATACCATCCTGACTTGTTTCACATGAGACTCCCAATCATCTGAAAAAATCAAAATATCATCCAAATATACAATCATGAATTTATCAAGATAATTCCGAAAAATATCATGCATGAAGGACTCAAACACAGATGGGGCATTAGAGAGTCCAAATGGCATCACAAGATATTCAAAATGGCCCTCGGGCGTATTAAATGCAGTTTTCCATTCGTCACCCTGCTTAATACGAACAAGATTATATGCCCCTCGAAGGTCAATCTTAGTAAACCAACTAGCCCCCTTAATCCTGGCAAACAAATCAGAAAGCAAAGGCAAAGGGTATTGGAATTTGACCGTGATCTTATTCAAGAGGCGATAATCAATACAGGGTCTCAAGGAGCCATCCTTCTTGGCAACAAAAAAAAAACCTGCTCCCAATGGAGAAGAAGATGGCCGAATATGTCCCTTCTCCAAAGACTCCTTAACATAACTCCGCATAGCGGCATGTTCTGGCACAGACAGGTTGAAAAGTCGGCCCTTAGGGAACTTACAGCCTGGAATCAAGTCAATAGCACAATCACAGTCCCTATGCGGTGGAAGGGAACTGGACTTGTGCTCATCGAAAACATCCTGGAAATCTGACAGAAACTCAGGAATTTAAGAAGAGGGGGAGGAGGAAATTGACATCAGAGGAACATCATCATGAACCCCCTGACAACCCCAACTAGTCACAGACATAGATTTCCAATCCAACACCGGATTATGTACCTGTAACCATGGAAACCCCAGCACAATAGCATCATGCAAATTATGCAACACCAGGAAACGACAATCTTCCTGATGGGTTGGCGCCATGCACATGGTTAACTGTGTCCAAAACAGGTTTATTTTTAGCCAATGGTGTAGCATCAATGCCCCTCAAAGGGATAGGACTCTGCAAAGGCTGCAAGGGAAAACCACAACGTCTGGCAAATTCTAAGTCCATTAAATTTAAAGCAGCGCCTGAATCCACAAATGCCATGACAGAAAATGACGATAAAGAGCAGATCAGGGTCACAGATAACAGAAATTTAGGTTGTACAGTACTGATGGTAACGGAATTAGCGATTCTCTTGGTACGCTTAGGGCAATCAGAAATAACATGAGCAGAATCGCCGCAGTAAAAGCACAACCTATTCTGATGTCTGAATCCTTGTCGTTCAGCTCTAGACACAATCCTATCACACTGCATAGGCTCAGGACTCCGCTCAGAAGACAACGCCATAGTGTGCACAACTCTGCGCTCACGCAAGCGCCGATCAATTTGAATGGCCAGAGACATAGAATCACTCAGACCTGCAGGCGTGGGGAACCCCACCATAACATCTTTAACAGATTCAGAAAGACCCTTTCTGAAAATTGCCGCCAAAGCATCCTCATTCCATTTAGTAAGCACAGACCATTTTCTAAATTTCTGGCAATACGATTCTGCCGCTTCTTGACCCTGACACAGGGCCAACAAGGTTTTCTCAGCATGATCCACAGAATTAGGTTCATCATACAATAACCCAAGCGCATGAAAAAAGGTGTCTACATTAAGCAAGGCCGGATTCTCAGATTCCAGGGAAAATGCCCAATCCTGAGGGTCACCACGCAACAGAGATATGACAATTTTTACCTGCTGGATGGGCTCACCAGAGGAACGGGGCTTCAGAGCAAAAAACAGTTTACAATTATTTTTAAAGCTCAGAAATTTGGACCTGTCCCCAAAAAACAGATCAGGGGTAGGAATTCTAGGCTCCAAAACAGGAGTCTGCACGATATAATCAGAAATACCCTGCACTCTAGCAGCAAGTTGATCCACACGAGTAGCAAGTCCCTGAACATCCATATCAACGCTTAACTCTTGAGCCACCCAGAGGTAAAGAGGGAAAAAAAACCCACAGAGTACAGAATAAAAAATGGCTCAGCACTTTCTTTCCCTTCTTTTGAGAGGCGGTTAACTCATTGTAGGCCAGTTGTACTGTTATGATCTGGTGGCCTAGGAGCAGCATGGACGAGCTCTGGAGTAGGTGGCCTCTATACTGACCGCAGACCCTGAACTTAACACCGCAACTAGAAGTAGCCGTGGGATGTTCCTGTCACTCCCTAGACACCTCGTCACAGCCGGAGGACTAATTACCCCTAAAGAAAGAAACAGGAAAACTATCTTGCCTCAGAGAAAATTCCCAAAGGAAAGACAGCCCCCCACAAATATTGACAGTGAGAGGAGAGGGAAATTACAAACGCAGATTGAAAACAGAATTTAGCAAAGGAGGCCACGCTACCTAGAAAGAAAAGACAGGACAGAGTACTGTGCGGTCAGTATTAGAATACTACAAAAATCCACCACAGAGAATACAAAAATCTCCACACCTAACTAAAGGCATGGAGGGTAACTCTGCAACTCCAGAGCTTCCAGCTTGGCTGAATAAATCCTTACACAGACAAAGCTGGACAAGAAAAAACATAGCAATTCACTGAACTATAAAGTCCACAGCATGTGGACTGCAAAAACAAAGCCAGGACTTATCTTTGATGTTTTGGACAATCCAGCAGGAGAAACCAAGCAGAGATGTGAATCCTCCAGAAAACAATGGACAACTGGCACTCACCAAAGGGTGAGGCCAGACTAAATAGCCCCGTCCAAAGTGGACGCACCTGATGACTGCTGTGAAGGACAAACAGCAGCACTACCACATATAACCACAGGAGGGAGCCCAAGAGCAGAACCCACAACAGAATTCACAACACTCACTGTCCTGAAAGGAAAAAAGCTACATTTAAATTATAGTTTAACCAGAGCTGCCACGAATCCAAAAATTGATAGTGACACTGGGTTTCAAACGTAGTTCTAATCAGATTTGTCACTTTGCTTCCTCTCCAATCTATACATGTAAGTCTTACTCATTTCCCATATGTTAAACTATATAATTCAACTACTAACAGAGATTTATGGATTGCAAGCTCTTGTCCTACTGCACAAGAGAAAGGAGGACTGGGCCAGGTGGCAAAGATGTAAATGCCCCCAGGGCCACTCCCCCAGCAGCTGCTCAGGGCTGGCCGCCTGGTGGTGGCTGTACAGCCACACATCAAATTGTGCACGGCCGTGTGCGCTGCACTGTGACGCGGCCGCTGCACTGTGACGCGGCCGGCAGCAGTCACAGTCGGCGCACAGGTCCATGCCGGGTCTGGGAGCTGTGTGCGCGGCTGTCAGCTTGACGGCTGCACAGCTCCTGCACCCTCCATGATATCTTTCTATGCTTCCAGGTCAGGTGTCGGGCGTGTGCGATGACATCATAACGCACGCACCGACATGTCCCGACCAGGACGCTAGAAGCAGAGAGGCGCTGCAGGGGAGCGAGTGGTGATGTAAGTATAAAAAACTTTTTTTTTTTTTAATTAAATGGTGGATAACTGCAATTGAAGAAGTGGGGAGGGGTGAAAAGAGGACTGAACATGATGGAATTTGGGGGGGTTAAAGGAGGCTGCACATGATGGAATTTGGGTGGTTAAAGGAGGCTGCACATGATGGAATTTGGGGGTTAAAGGAGGCTGCACATGATGGAATTTGGGGGTTAAAGGAGGCTGCACATGATGGAATTTGGGGATTAAAGGAGGCTGCACATGATGGAATTTGGGGGTTAAAGGAGGCTGCACATGATGGAATTTGGGGGTTAAAGGAGGCTGCACATGATGGAATTTGGGGGGTAAAGGAGGCTGCACATGATGGAATTTGGGGGTTAAAGGAGGATGACAATGATGGAATTTGGGGGGTAAAGGAGGCTGCACATGATGGAATTTGGGGGGTAAAGGAGGCTGCACATGATGGAATTTGGGGGGTAAAGGAGGCTGCACATAAAGACAGGAGGGGGGGGGTGGCTAGCAGCTGAAGGAGCAGGACGTGTCTCCATTGAGCTCCTCTGCTGGCTGCGATTATCCAATTAAATCTACAGCTTTGATAGCCCATCCATCAGATTTGAGGACTTTATTCACCTCCCTGCTGGCCCAGGGGACTTCTCCGTCTCATCTGACCCACAAATTGGTGTTTAATAACACTTTCAATCAGAGGCCTACACGTGTACCTGGGGCCTGTTGGAGGAGTGCCCTTCCCGCCAGTTGTGGGCTGCATGGGGCCCCAAGTTTGGAGACCTTGCCAGACTAACCTACAGTGGAATCCCCCACCACCCTTTACACTTGGGGTCCTGGCTAATCGTCTGGAGCGTCCTGCGGTGCCTGGAGGACTGTGGTACGGTGCCGGGAGGAGGTAGGAAGACCTGTGGAGGACGCGTATCTTGCGGCCTCTCTGGTGGCGCTTCCCGCCCGCCCTACACCCGCCGAGACCACTGCGGCCCTGCCGCATTCATCTCTGAAGTCACGCTTTGCCATAATCCGCCGAGCGCTCGCTCACCTGCTTACGAGGCGCATCGGAGCTGCGGTGCTTCCCCTCCAGCTGAGCTCCAGCCATCTGAATCACCGCCGCGGACGCCATAGAGAGATCGGTGCCCCGAGGTCTATCTGGTGCGCGCTGCGGCACCTGAGAGGGCTGTTTTCTCCCGCACCTCGGCCGGTGAGAGAGCTTAAGACGTCCCTTCGCCCAGCGAGGTCACCGCCGCGGCGGCCCATGAGAACTGCGCTGACTAAAGCGGAGGACCGGAAGAAAGCCGTGCCCTTTACAACAGCCAGCGGTGAATCACTCCTTCACCGCCGACCGGAACTCCTTCCCCAAGTCAGCTCAGGCGTGACTTAGACCGGGGATTCTTCCCTGCATACCGCCACAAGCAGACGCCGCCAAGAAGTAGCAGCGCTGGATTCCCGGACCGAGGCAACTGCTCCAGCCCCCTTCGCATCACGGCCAGGACGTCGCCACAACCAGCCGCTGGCAAGCCGGAGTAGCTCTGAACTTCCGGATCGCGGTGACCGCTCCAGACCTTTCCACATCACTGCCAAGGAGCCGCTTCGGACGACAACAGTGAAGCCGGACATCTGCCGGGACATCGCTCCTGCCCGAAGCACAGCAGTGTCAGTGCCCTCCCTGCATTCTGGGGCACGAGGTAATCCCTGTAACGGGAATCTCCCCTAGACACTGATGAACAGCAAATATAAAGCAAAGGATTTCCCTGCTGGGACACCGCGGTCGGCGGCATTGCTGGGTGAACTCACCCTCCTTGGCTGCACTCTCCTCCCCTGGCGGGCTGGTGGATCCCCCGAACTCTTCTCTGTCAGCGGGGTGAGGAGGCTGGGAATTTCCTGCCGGTCCCGACACCATCTTGTTCTTGCCGCGGAGTGTGGGGGGATCCCTTTACACTTAAAAGGAGAACTGTGCCTGACTGGGATCACTCCTCATCTGCAGCCCACGACTGTGCCTTGTCTCCTGCTGCCACATACCCACCCACCTGTCTAATACTCACATTAGAATAATTACACATTGCCATTATTATTATTATTATTTATTTATATAGCACCATTAATTCCATGGTGCTGTACATGAGAAGGGGTTACATCAAAATACAAATATCACTTACAGTAAACAAAACTAACAATGACAGACTGGTACAGAGGGGCGAGGACCCTGCCCTTGCGGGCTTACATTCTACAGGATTATGGGGAAGGAGACAGTAGGTCGAGGGTTGCAGTAGCTCCAATGGCGTTGAGGTGGCTGTGTGGTCTTTACAGGCTGTAAGCTTCTTTGAAGAGATGGGTTTTCAGGTTTCTTTTGAAGGATCCAAAAGTAGTGGATAACCGGATGTGTTGGGGCACTGAATTCCAGAGGATGGGTGATATATTCGGGAGAAGTCTTGGAGGCGATTGGATGAGGAGCGAATAAGTGTGGAGGAGAGAAGGAGGTCTTGGGAGGACCGGAGATTACGTGAGGGAAGATATTGAGAGATTAGTGTGGAAATATACGGAGGAGAAAGATTATGGATGGCTTTGTAGGTCAGTGTTAGTAGTTTAAACTGGATACGCTGAGAAATTGGGAGCCAGTGAAGGGATTTGCAAAGAGGGGAAGCAGGAGTGTAGCAAGGAGAGAGATTAATTAGTCGGGCAGCAGAGTTAAGGATGGACTGGAGGGGTGCGAGAGTGTTAGAAGGTAGGCCACAGAGGAGTATGTTGCAGTAGTCGAGGCGGGAGATGATTAGGGCATGCACGAGCATTTTGGTAGAGTGTGGGTTGAGGAAAGGACGGATTCTGGAAATATTTTTGAGCTGGAGGCGACAGGAGGTGGCGAGAGCTTGGATGTGCGGTTTGAAGGACAGGGCAGAGTCAAGGGTTACTCCGAGGCAGCGGATTTTGGGCACAGGGGAAAGTGTGATTTCATTTATTTTGATAGATAGATCAGGTAGGGAAGATATGCGAGATGGAGGAAAGATAATTAGTTCCGATTTGTCCACATTGAGCTTGAGGAAGCGAGAGGAGAAGAAGGAGGATATGGCTGATAGACACCCTGGGATTCTGGAGATCAGAGAGGTGACATCTGGGCCAGAGAGGTAGATCTGAGTGTCATCAGCATATAGATGGTACTGGAAGCCATAGGACCTTATGAGTTGTCCCAGGCCGAGTGTATAGATTGAGAAGAGTAAGGGTCCTAGGACAGAGCCTTGAGGTACACCAACAGAGAGGGGGCGAGATGAAGAGGTAGTATGGGAGTAGGAAACGCTAAATGTGCGGTTGGCAAGGTATGAGGAGATCCAAGATAGGGCAATGTCTTTGACCCCAAAGGAAGAGAGGATCTGTAGTAGGAGGCAGTGGTCAACTGTGTCGAAGGCAGAGGACAGGTCTAGGAGGAGGAGTATAGAGAATTGTCTGTAAGCTTTGGCTGTAAATAAGTCGTTAGTAATTTTGGTTAGGGCAGTCTCAGTGGAATGGTGGGGACGGAAGCCAGATTGTAGGTTGTCGAAGAGAGAGTTAGATGCAAAGTGAGAGGAAAGTTCAGCATGGACGTGCTGCTCAAGGAGTTTGGATGCAAATGGGAGCAATGACATGGGGCGATAGCTGGACATAGCGCTTGGGTCAAGGGATGGCTTTTTGAGGATAGGTGTGATTGTGGCATGTTTGAAGGCAGAGGGGAAGGTACCAGAAGTTAGTGAAAGGTTGAAGAGATGGGTTAGGGATGGGATTAGTGTGGTGGTGAGGTTGGGGAGGAGGTGGGATGGGATGTGTCATGAATCCCAATGGCTAGGGATAGCACAGGACAAGCAAGGTAGAAATATATAACGGACGAGCTCTAGGGTGATGGAACCTGGGCTGACCGCTGCCCTACGCCTGACAAACGCAACTAGAGATAGCCAGGGAGTGTGCCTACGTTGGTTCTAGACGCCACGCACCAGCCTAAGAGCTAACTAGCACTGCAGAGAAAATAAAGACCTCACTTGCCTCCAGAGGAATGAACCCCAAAAGGTATAGTTGCCCCCCACATGTATTGACGGTGAAATGAGAGGAAGGCACACACATAGAGATGATATATATAGCTTTAGCAAATTGAGGCCCGCTGTAAACTAGAAAGCAGAACGATACAAAAGGGGTCTGAGCGGTCAGCAAAAAACCCTAATCAAAAAACCATCCTGAGATTAAAAGAACCCATGTGCCAACTCATGGCACATGGGGAGAACCTCAGTCCACTAGAGCTACCAGCTAGCATAGAGACATAATAAGCAAGCTGGACAAAAAACCAAACAACTGAAAATCAGCACTTAGCTTATCCTGAAAGATCTGGGAGCAGGTAGGCAGGAACAAAACAGAGCACATCTGAATACATTGATAGCCGGCAAGGGAATGACAGAAAGGCCAGGTAAAATAGGAAACACCCAGCCTCTGATGGACAGGTGGAAACCAAAGGCCACAACCCACCAAAGTCACCCAGTACCAGCAGTAACCACCAGAGGGAGCCCACAAACAGAATCCACAACAGTACCCCCCCCCTTGAGGAGGGGTCACCGAACCCTCACGAGAACCCCCAGGGCGATCAGGGTGAGCTCTATGGAAGGCGCGGACCAAATCAGTCGCATGAACATCGGAGGCGACCACCCAGGAATTATCCTCCTGACCATAACCCTTCCACTTAACCAAATACTGGAGTTTGCGTCTGGAAACACGAGAATCCAAGATCTTCTCAACAACATACTCCAATTCTCCCTCCACCAGCACCGGAGCAGGAGGCTCAACCGAAGGAACAACGGGAACCTCATACCTCCGCAACAACGACCGATGGAACACATTATGAATAGCAAACGATGCTGGGAGATCCAAACGAAAAGATACAGGGTTAAGAATCTCCGAGATCCTATAAGGACCGATGAACCGAGGCTTGAACTTAGGAGAAGAGACCTTCATAGGGACAAAACGAGAAGACAACCACACCAAATCCCCAACAAGAAGTCGGGGACCCACGCGGCGACGGCGATTAGCAAACTGCTGAGTCTTCTCCTGAGATGACTTCAAATTGTCCACCACCTGATTCCAAATCTGATGTAGCCTGTCCACCACCACGTCCACTCCAGGACAATCCGAAGACTCCACCTGACCAGAGGAAAAATGAGGATGAAACCCCGAATTACAAAAAAAAGGAGAGACCAACGTGGCAGAACTAGCCCGATTATTAAGAGCAAATTCGGCCAGTGGCAAAAAAGCAACCCAGTCATCTTGATCAGCAGAAACAAAACACCTCAAATAAGTTTCCAAGGTCTGATTAGTTCGCTCCGTCTGGCCATTCGTCTGAGGATGGAATGCAGACGAGAAAGACAAATCAATGCCCATCTTGGCACAAAACGTCCGCCAAAATCTAGACACAAACTGGGATCCCCTGTCAGAAACGATATTCTCCGGAATCCCATGCAAACGAACCACGTTCTGAAAAAATAAAGGGACCAACTCAGAGGAGGAAGGCAACTTAGGCAAGGGCACCAAATGAACCATCTTAGAAAAGCGGTCACACACAACCCAGATAACGGACATTTTCTGTGAAACCGGGAGATCAGAAATAAAATCCATGGAAATGTGCGTCCAAGGCCTCTTCGGGATGGGCAAGGATAACAACAACCCACTGGCCCGAGAACAGCAAGGCTTAGCTCGAGCACACACTTCACAAGACTGCACAAAGGTACGCACATCCCTAGACAAGGAAGGCCACCAAAAAGACCTGGCCACCAAGTCTCTAGTACCAAATATTCCAGGATGACCAGCCAACACAGAAGAATGGACCTCGGAGATGACTCTACTGGTCCAATCATCCGGAACAAACAATCTTTCTGGTGGACAACGATCCGGTTTATCCACCTGAAACTCCTGCAATGCACGTCGCAAGTCTGGGGATACGGCGGACAATATTACCCCATCCCTAAGGATACCAGTAGGCCCAGAGTCTCCAGGAGAGTCAGGCACAAAACTCCTGGAAAGAGCATCTGCCTTCACATTCTTTGAACCTGGCAGGTATGAAACCACGAAATTGAAACGAGAAAAAAACAACGACCAACGAGCCTGTCTAGGATTCAAACGCCTGGCAGACTCAAGGTAAATGAGATTCTTGTGATCAGTCAAGACCACCACATGATGTTTAGCACCCTCAAGCCAATGACGCCACTCCTCAAATGCCCACTTCATGGCCAAAAGCTCCCGATTACCCACATCATAATTGCGCTCGGCGGGCGAGAATTTTCTAGAGAAGAATGCACATGGCTTCATCACCGAGCCATTAGAACTTCTCTGTGACAAAACCGCCCCCGCTCCAATCTCGGAAGCATCAACCTCAACCTGAAAAGGAAGTGAAACATCTGGTTGACACAACACAGGAGCAGAAGAAAACCGGCGCTTAAGTTCCTGAAAGGCCTCCACGGCCGCAGGAGACCAATCAGCAACATCAGCACCCTTTTTAGTCAAATCGGTCAAAGGTTTAACAATACTGGAAAAATTAGCAATGAACCGACGATAAAAATTAGCAAACCCCAAGAACTTCTGTAGGCTCTTAACAGATGTAGGTTGTGTCCAGTCACAAATTGCCTGAACCTTGACGGGATCCATCTCAATAGTAGAAGGAGAAAAAATGTACCCCAAAAAAGAAATCTTCTGGACTCCGAAGAGACACTTTGAGCCCTTCACAAACAGAGAATTGGCCCGCAGAACCTGAAACACCTTCCTGACCTGTAGAACATGAGACTCCCAGTCATCAGAAAACACCAAAATATCATCCAAATACACAATCATAAACTTATCCAGATATTCACGGAAAATATTGTGCATAAAGGACTGAAAGACTGACGGAGCATTGGAGTGTCCAAAAGGCATTACCAAATACTCAAAATGGCCCTCAGGCGTATTAAATGCGGTTTTCCACTCATCACCCTGTTTTATCCGCACCAGATTATACGCACCGCGAAGATCTATCTTAGTGAACCACCTAGCCCCCTTAATGCGATCAAACAAATCAGTCAATAATGGCAATGGATACTGATATTTGACTGTAATCTTATTCAGAAGGCGATAATCTATACAAGGCCTCAGAGAACCATCTTTTTTTGCCACGAAAAAAAAACCTGCTCCCAGAGGGGACGAAGATGGACGAATATGTCCCTTTTCCAAGGACTCCTTAATATAATTCCGCATAGCAGTATGCTCTGGCAGTGACAGATTAAATAAACGACCCTTAGGGAACTTACTGCCAGGAATCAATTCTATAGCACAGTCACAATCTCTATGAGGAGGGAGCGAATTGAGCTTAGGCTCCTCAAAAACATCCCTATAGTCAGACAAAAACTCAGGGATCTCAGAAGGAGTAGATGAAGCGATTGAAATCGGAGGTGCATCATCATGAACCCCCTGACATCCCCAGCTTAACACAGACATTGTTTTCCAGTCCAGGACAGGATTATGAGTTTGTAACCATGGCAGACCCAGCACTAGTACATCATGTAAATTATACAGTACAAGGAAGCGAATCACCTCCTGATGAACGGGAGTCATGCGCATGGTCACTTGTGTCCAATACTGCGGTTTATTCATAGCCAATGGTGTAGAGTCAATTCCCTTCAGAGGAATAGGAACTTCCAGAGGCTCCAGACTAAAACCGCAGCGTTTAGCAAATGACCAATCCATAAGACTCAGGGCAGCGCCCGAATCCACATAGGCATCGACGGAAATGGAAGACAGTGAAAAAATCAGAGTCACAGACAAAATGAACTTAGGCTGCAGAGTACCAATGGCAAAAGATTTATCAACCCTTTTTGTGCGTTTAGAGCATGCTGATATAACATGAGCTGAATCACCACAATAAAAACACAATCCATTTTTCCGCCTATAATTTTGCCGTTCACTTCTGGACTGAATTCTATCACATTGCATAGTCTCAGGTGCCTGTTCAGAAGACACCGCCAACTGGTGCACGGGTTTGCGCTCCCGTAAACGCCGATCAATCTGAATGGCCATAGCCATAGACTCATTCAGACCTGTGGGCGTAGGGAACCCCACCATAATATCCTTAATGGCCTCAGAAAGACCATTTCTGAAGTTTGCAGCCAGGGCGCACTCATTCCACTGAGTAAGCACCGACCATTTCCGAAATTTTTGACAATATATTTCCGCTTCATCATGCCCCTGAGAGAGGGCTAACAAAGCCTTTTCAGCCTGAATCTCCAGGTTAGGTTCCTCATAGAGCAATCCCAATGCCAGAAAAAACGCATCCACACTGAGCAATGCAGGATCCCCTGGTGCCAATGCAAATGCCCAATTCTGAGGGTCGCCCCGCAGGAAAGATATAACAATCCGGACCTGTTGAGCAGGGTCTCCAGAGGAGCGAGATTGTAAAGAAAGAAACAATTTACAATTGTTCCTGAAATTCAGGAAGGTAGATCTATCTCCAGAAAAGAACTCTGGAATAGGAATTCTAGGTTCAGACATGGGAGTGTGAACAACAAAATCCTGTATGTTTTGAACTTTTGCCGCGAGATTACTCAGGCTGGAAGCCAAACTCTGGACATCCATGTTAAACAGCTAAGATCAGAGCCATTCAAGGGTTAAGAGGAGGTAAGAAGCAGCTAGACAGCAATTAAGGGCTAGGCAGCAAAACTCTGAAGGGAAAAAAAAATAAAAATTTCCCTTAAACACTTCTTTTTCTCCTGCTTCAGCCCAAACAATTAACACTTTGTGGTCCGGCTATACTGTCATGAATCCCAAAGGCTAGGGATAGCACAGGACAAGCAATGTACAAATAAATAACGGACGAGCTCTAGGGTGATGGAACCTGGGCTGACCGCTGCCCTACGCCTGACAAACGCAACTAGAGATAGCCAGGGAGCGTGCCTACGTTGGTTCTAGACGCCACGCACCAGCCTAAGAGCTAACTAGTACTGCAGAGAAAATAAAGACCTCACTTGCCTCCAGAGGAATGAACCCCAAAAGGTATAGTTGCCCCCCACATGTATTGACGGTGAAATGAGAGGAAGGCACACACATAGAGATGATATATATAGGTTTAGCAAATTGAGACCCGCTGTAAACTAGAAAGCAGAACGATACAAAAGGGGTCTGAGCTGTCAGCAAAAAACCCTAATCAAAAAAACCATCCTGAGATTACAAGAACCCATGTGCCAACTCATGGCACATGGGGAGAACCTCAGTCCACTAGAGCTACCAGCTAGCATAGAGACATAATAAGCAAGCTGGACAAAAAAACCAAACAACTGAAAATCAGCACTTAGCTTATCCTGAAAGATCTGGGAGCAGGTAGGCAGGAACTAAACAGAGCACATCTGAATACATTGATAGCCGGCAAGGGAATGACAGAAAGGCCAGGTAAAATAGGAAACACCCAGCCTCTGATGGACAGGTGGAAACCAAAGGCCGCAACCCACCAAAGTCACCCAGTACCAGCAGTAACCACCAGAGGGAGCCCACAAACAGAATCCACAACACCCGAGTTCTTTTCTGGAGATAGATCTCGTTTTTTGAATTTTAAGTACAATTGTAAATTGTATCTTTCTCTGAGATCTCGCTCCGCTGGAGATTCCGCTCAGCAGGTTAAAATTGTTATTTCCTTGTTGCGGGGTGACCCCCAGAATTGGGCATTTGCATTGGCACCAGGGGATCCTGCGTTGCTCAGTGTGGATGCGTTTTTTCTGGCACTGGGGTTGCTCTATGAGGAACCTAATTTGGAAATTCAGGCTGAAAAGGCCTTGATAGCCCTCTCTCAAGGGCATGATGAAGCTGAAATATATTGTCAAAAATTTCGAAAATGGTCCGTGCTTACTCAGTGGAATGAGTGCGCCCTGGCGGCGAATTTCAGAGAAGGTCTCTCTGACGCCGTTAAAGATGTCATGGTGGGGTTTCCTACGCCCACAGGTCTGAATGAATCCATGACTATGGCTATTCAGATTGATCGGCGTTTACGGGAGCGCAAACCTGTGCACCATTTGGCGGTGTCTTCTGAGCAGGCACCAGAGATTATGCAATGTGATAGAATTCTGTCCAGAGGTGAACGGCAGAATTATAGGCGCAAAAATGGGTTGTGCTTCTACTGTGGTGATTCTGCTCATGTTATATCAGCATGCTCTAAACGCACAAAAAAGGTTGATAAGTCTTTTTCAATTGGCACCTTACAATCTAAGTTTATTTTGTCTGTAACTTTGATTTGTTCATTGTCATCTATCACTGTGGATGCCTATGTGGATTCTGGCGCTTCCTTGAGTCTTATGGATTGGTCCTTTGCCAGACGCTGTGGGTTTAGCCTAGAGCCTTTGGAAGTTCCTATCCCTCTGAAGGGTATCGACTCCACACCTTTGGCTAGGAATAAACCACAATTCTGGACACAAGTGACTATGTGTATGACTCCTGACCATCGGGAGGTGATTCGCTTCCTTGTGTTGCATAACTTGCATGCTGTCTTAGTGCTTGGATTGCCATGTTTGCAAACTCATAATCCAGTCCTCGACTGGAAAACAATGTCTGTGTTAAGCTGGGGATGTCGGGGGGCTCATGGGGAAGTACCTTTGGTTTCCATTGCTTCATCTACTCCCTCTGAAATTCCGGCATTTTTGTCTGATTTTTGTGATGTTTTTGAGGAGCCTAAACTTGGTTCTCTTCCCCCTCACCGGGATTGTGATTGCGCTATAGAATTGATTCCTGGCAGCAAGTTTCCCAAGGGTTGTTTGTTCAATCTGTCTGTGCCTGAACATGCTGCTATGCGAGAGTATATTAAGGAGTCCTTGGAAAAGGGACATATCCGTCCATCCTCATCCCCTTTAGGAGCAGGTTTTTTTTTCGTGGGTAAAAAAGATGGCTCCCTGAGGCCCTGTATTGATTATCGCTTGTTGAATAAGATTACAGTCAAATATCAGTATCCTTTGCCACTATTGACTGATTTATTTGCTCGTATTAAAGGGGCAAAGTGGTTCTCTAAGGTTGATCTTCGGGGTGCGTATAATTTGGTGCGGATTAGGCAGGGAGATGAGTGGAAAACTGCATTTAATACGCCCGAGGGCCATTTTGAGTATTTGGTAATGCCTTTTGGTCTTTCTAATGCTCCTTCAGTCTTTCAGTCCTTTATGCACGATATTTTCCGTAAATACATGGATAAATTTATGATTGTGTATTTGGATGATATTTTGGTTTTTTCGGATGACTGGGAGTCGCATGTTCAACAGGTTAGGAAGGTTTTTCAGGTTTTGCGGTCCAATTCTTTGTTTGTAAAGGGTTCAAAGTGCATTTTTGGGGTTCAGAAGATCTCCTTTTTGGGGTATGTTTTTTCCCCTTCTTCTGTTGAGATGGATCCTGTCAAGGTTCGGGCTATTTGTGATTGGACGCAGCCTACTTCCCTGAAGAGTCTTCAGAAGTTCTTGGGCTTTGCTAATTTCTATCGTCGATTTATAACTGGGTTTTCAAGTGTGGTTAGACCTCTGACTGATTTGACTAAGAAGGGTGCTGATGTTGCCAATTGGTCCTCTGCGGCTGTGGAGGCCTTTCGGGAGCTTAAGCGCCGCTTTTCTTCTGCCCCTGTGTTGCGTCAGCCTGATGTTTCGCTCCCTTTTCAGGTTGAGGTTGATGCTTCCGAGATTGGAGCAGGGGCGGTTTTGTCGCAGAAAGGTCCCGATTGCTCAGTGATGAGACCATGTGCATTCTTTTCTCGAAAGTTTTCGCCCGCCGAGCGAAATTATGATGTCGGTAATCGGGAGCTCTTGGCTATGAAGTGGGCATTTGAGGAGTGGCGTCATTGGCTTGAGGGTGCTAGACATCAGGTGGTGGTCTTGACTGATCACAAGAATCTGATTTACCTTGAGTCTGCCAGGTGTCTGAATCCTAGACAGGCGCGCTGGTCTTTGTTTTTCTCCCGGTTTAATTTTGTGGTTTCATACTTGCCGGGCTCGAAAAATGTGAAGGCAGATGCTCTTTCTAGGAGTTTTGAGCCTGACTCCTCTGGGGATTCTGAGCCTACAGGTATCCTTAAGGATAGAGTGATTTTGTCTGCTGTCTCTCCGGACTTGCGGCGTGCTTTGCAGGAGTTTCAGACTGATAGGCCTGATCGTTGTCCGCCTGGGAGATTGTTCGTTCCAGATGAGTGGACCAGTAGAGTCATCTCAGAGGTTCATTCTTCTGTGTTGGCAGGCCACCCTGGAATTTTTGGTACCAGAGATCTGGTGGCCAGATCCTTCTGGTGGCCTTCCTTGTCTCGGGATGTGCGTACCTTTGTGCAGTGTTGTGATGTTTGTGCTCGGGCCAAGCCTTGCTGTTCTCGGGCTAGTGGATTGTTGTTGTCCTTGCCTATTCCGAAGAGGCCGTGGACACACATCTCTATGGACTTTATCTCGGATCTCCCGGTGTCTCAGAAAATGTCTGTCATTTGGGTGGTGTGTGACCGTTTTTCTAAGATGGTTCATTTGGTACCCTTGCCCAAATTGCCTTCTTCATCGGAGTTGGTTCCTTTGTTTTTTCAGAATGTGGTTCGTTTACATGGTATCCCGGAAAACATCATTTCTGACAGGGGATCTCAATTTGTGTCCAGGTTCTGGCGAGCGTTCTGTGCCAGGATGGGCATTGATTTGTCTTTTTCCTCTGCGTTCCATCCCCAGACTAATGGCCAGACGGAGCGAACTAATCAGACCTTGGAGACTTATTTGAGGTGTTTTGTGTCTGCTGATCAGGATGATTGGGTCGCCTTTTTGCCGTTGGCAGAGTTTGCCCTCAATAATCGGGCCAGTTCTGCCACTCTGGTTTCTCCTTTCTTTTGCAATTCAGGGTTTCACCCTCGTTTTTCATCTGGCCAGGTGGAATCTTCGGATTGTCCTGGAGTGGACACTGGTGGATAGACTGCACCAGATTTGGAGTCATCTGGTGGACAATTTGAAGCTGTCTCAGGAGAAGACTCAGCAGTTTGCTAATCGTCATCGTCGTGTGGGTCATCATCTCCGTGTTGCGGACTTGTTGTGGTTGTCTTCTCGTTTTGTCCCTATGAACGTCTCTTCTCCTAAGTTTAAGCCTCGGTTTATAGGTCCTTATAAGATTTTGGAGATTCTTAATCCTGTATCTTTTAGTTTGGATCTACCAGCATCTTTCACCATTCATAATGTCTTCCATCGGTCGTTGTTGCGGAGGTACGAGGTACCGGTTGTTCCTTCTGTTGAGCCTCCTGCTCCTGTGCTGGTGGAGGGTGAATTGGAGTATGTTGTGGAGAAGATTTTGGACTCTCGCATTTCCAGACGGAGACTTCAGTATTTGGTTAAATGGAAGGGATACGGTCAGGAGGATAATTCTTGGGTGACTGCCTCTGATGTTCATGCTTCTGATTTGGTTCGCGCCTTTCATAGTGCGCATCCAGATCGCCCTGGTGGTTCTCATGAGGGTTCGGTGCCCCCTCCTTAAGGGGGGGGTACTGTTGTGAATTCTGTTTTTGGGCTCCCTCTGGTGGTTACTGGTGGTACTGGTTGACTGGTGTCTTGTTTTTTCCAGTGCACCTGTTTCCATTAGGAAATTGGGAGTCTCCTATTTAGTCTGGCTTCCCAGTCATTGTAGTGCCGGCAATCAATGTTATCAGAGCACCTTGTTGCTTGCTTCCTGCTCCAAGTCTGCAAGTCAGCTAAGTTGAATCTTTGGCTTTTTGTGTTTGTTTTGTCCAGCATGCATTTACATATCTCGTGCGGCTGGAAGCTCTAGTGATCTGGAATTGCTACTCCGGTGTCATGAGTTGACAACGGAGTTAAGGTAATTCCAGGATGGCTGTTCAGGGTTTTGAGGTGACAGCGAAGTCCTCTTTTGTATATTCCGCTATCTAGTCAGAGGGCCTCGCTTTGCTGAATCTATATTCATACTGCGTTTGTGTTTTCCTCTTGCCTAACCGTTGTTATATGTGGGGGGCTACTATAATCTTTGGGGTTTCCCTGGAGGCAAGTCAGGTCTGTGTATTCCTCTACTAGGGGTAGTTAGATCTCCGGCTGGCGCGAGGTGTCTAGAGACAACGTAGGTACACCCCCTGGCTACTTTTAGTTGCGTGTTAGATTCAGTATCGCGGTTACCTAAGTTACCATCCTTCCTAGAGCTTGTCCGTTTTTTTGCCTAAGTCCCTGCCATTGGGAATCACGACAGAATTTGCCCTGTGATATAGTGTTACACACTGCAGGCCCCGTATATGATTACAAGACACCCGAGCGCTGCCGTACAGTATTGCAGACTGCCTTGCAGACAGAGCTCACCTATGCAGGACATGCTACAGGTGTGCTGATTCAGTTTTATGGAGACAAACAGAGACCTGTTGCTTATTACAGTGGCCGCCTGGATACGGTGGCAAGAGGAAATCCCTTATGTGTTTGGGCTGTGTTGTCTGTCCAGCTGTTGCTACACAAATCTTCAGAGATTGTTTTGGATCACCCACTGATGTTCCATACCCCACACGATGTATATAGTATCCTTAACCGTGTACAAACTAGCCACATGTCTATGGCCAGACAGCTGCGACTTCAGTGTGCTATTCTCATGCCTACTAATGTGACTTTGAAAAGGTGCACTGTCCTGAACCCCGCTACTCTTCTCCTAGTTCCTATGGATCCAAAGGGGGGAGGAGTAGGTGACATAAGGAGAAGGTGACATGAAGGTGACATGAAAAAGGACACTCTTTTTCTTTCTAGAATGGATCCAGAGGAACAAGATCAGATTTCCAAACCACATGATTGTCTAGAATTGATGTCTCAGGAAACGGCTGGTCTCTAGTGTGCCCATTCTAATGCTGATTTTGAGCTTTTTCTAGATGGATCCCGTCACCAAGATGACCAAGGACGCTACTGTACCAGATATGCTGTGGTCTCAGAACATGAGGTAATCAAGGCAGAGTGAATGCCAGCTCATATGTCTGCACAAGAAGCAGAGTTGAAGGCGCTCATAGAAGCGTGCAAACTAGCAGAAGGTAACACTGATTCCAGGTATGCTTTTGGCATTGCACACGATTATGGGCCTATCTGGAGAGCCATGGCTTTCCTGACAGCAAATGGCCACCCCTTTGAACATGCTGAGGCAGTCCAGCAACTTATGAATGCACTACAGCTTCCCACCCAAGCAGGCATCATAAAGGTAAAGGCACATACCAAAGGCACTGATGGACGGACAAAGGGTAACGCACTGGCAGACGAGGCTGCCAAGAAAGCAGCAAGCACTCCTGTAGCCTCTCAAGTACATCACCTAGACACCCCACCATCTCCACTTGTGTTGAAAGACAACTTAGCCCGGTTACAAGAACAGGCAAGTAAGGAGGAGAAAAATAGGTGGCAAGAGATAGGGGCTTGCTCTGATACCGTCACTGGACTATGGGGGAGGGGTGAAAAGGTCTGCCTGCCACAGGTACTGTACCCAATGATGGCACAGGTTCTGCACGGGAATGTGCACCAATCGAAGACGGCCATGTGCGACACCCTACAGAAACAATGGATTGCTCCCGGGGTTTTCCACCTGCGCAGAAAGGCAGGTACAGAGCTGCATGATATGTGCCACACATAATCAGGGTAGGACAGTGAAAACTCCATCCAAACACACTCCCCGGCCCTTTAACCAATTCCAGAGACTGCAGATTGATTATATTTAGTTGCCCAGGGTAGGGACGTATGAGTATGTGTTGGTCTGCATTGATTTATTTTCAGGTTGGCCAGAAGCCTACCCAGTTGCCAAAGCTACGGCTAAGACAACGGCGAAGAAACTGATGGCTGAGATCATATGCAGGTATGGAGTTCCTGAAATCATTGAAAGCGATCAGGGTTCCCATTTTACTGGAGAGATCATGTCAGAGGTAATGGCAGCACTGGGGGTAAGTCAAGCATTGCATACTCCATCCACAGAGTAGTGGAAAAGTGGAGAGACAAAATGGAACTCTTAAGCTTAAAATCCAGAAGGCAATGACAGAGACTGGTAAACAATGGACAGAATGCTTTCCTCTAGCTTTGTTTTCAGTAAGATATACCCCAAACAGGAAGACAGGTGCAGCGCCCCAGAGTCCTGGTCGTTGCAGTAATGTCGCTCTGCCACTAAGGGGAGTGATGTTACGTCTGATTGCACTAAAGGAGTTTCTCTGACCAGGTAACACTCACACTACACTTCACACTCCGGCCACCAGGGGGGGTGGTTCTATCTAGTAGGCCACTCCTCACACTCTGGTAAAACTGGGGGTTGGACAGGAAGACAGAGAGAAGTAACTGGGAAGAGCTGGTGAGAGGACCTGTCAGGGATGGGATCCTGGCAGACTCCTAAGAGCAGAACTAACCAGTGAACAACGGGAATACAGTAAAGAGGAATTAGGACCAGAAGGAGTCGTGCTGTTAGACCGAGGCAACATCCTTCTGAGGCGCAAACAGTCGGTGGCCGGAACGCCGAGCAAGTAAGAGACTCTAAGTACTACTGCAAACCACGGCCGGACAGCCAATTATAGGTTGGCTGTCTCACACAAATCACCTAAGCAGACAACGGAGGCAGCTGTGGGAGAGGGGCGACTCTAGGGTCCCGGAAGAACTCCAGGCCTACCCCGTCATACGGGTGCGTCCTACCATATCACCTGAGGGACGGAGAGAACGAACATCAGAGACAGACACAGCAGTTGTGAGGACTATCCCGGGGTGCTCAGCAGGGAAGAACTACAACACCCAGCGCTAGAAGGTAGACACTGATTCCCACCTGTAAAGGGAACTCCTGATGTGCCTTTGGACCGGCGGGTCTCTGACAGCCCTGTTGACAGCGCTCTGGACTGAGGACTCTAAAACCTTCAGTAAAGAGGTAAAGAGACTGCAACCTGGTGTCCTCGTTATTTACTGCACCGCACCACCACCACTATCCACATCTATTACTGTACGCCCCTCAGCAGGGTCACGGACCGGGTCTAGCCACCGTGACAACCCCAGAGCAGAGACTCAGAGGCCCGGTACCGGGTACCCCTCGGCCCTGCGGCAGTGGGGGCGCTACACAGGACTGTCACCGTATCAGATTCTGTTTGGCAGGAGCCCCAATCTTGAATGTTTCTTTCCACAACAGTTGCAGCTCAAGTACCAGGACTTGACTAGCTATGTGTAGGCCTTACATGGACACTTTGCCAAAGTGCATTTAACTGTCTTCAGTTCTCTTCCAGACCCAGACAAGGTTCCTGGACACCATCCCTTTGTGCCAGGAGACCTGGTGTATGTGAAAAAGTTTGTGCGCAGAGATTGTCTCCAGCCAAGATTTGAAGGACCCCACACAGTGATCCTGGTTACCCCCACTGCAGTAAAACTTGAAGGAAAGAGCACCTGGATCCACGCTTCACACTGTAAAAGAGACCGAAGGGAAATGTTGCTGTTGTTTTTGATCTTGGGACTGGGGGCCATCCTTGCCCCTTCCTTTTCGGCCCCTATTGCAAAAATAAGAATTCTGGTCCCACTATTCTCTGGGTAAACCTGACTGATATCTGGCGATTTGATTTCTGTGATGTAGTCAAGTGCCTCGAGACTGAACGGGTGGTAGAGAGAATCATCCAGTTTTATAGATGTGTGTTACCAGAAATGACAACAATAACTGTTATTATTGGTCAGATGCTGCCTGGAATACGGGAGATGATTGGGGATATAAACCTAGCGAAGCCATGTTCCCTAAGGATGGGACGGGTAGGAGTCTTCGTGAGAGAATGCATCTAACAGCCCTTCTGCAACCACTTAGGGGCTATAAATGGGGTAGAAGTTGTCACCCCCTCCTCCTAAATCTTGAAAGCCCTCAATCTGCTGACCTGCAGACATTTGTACTGGGAAGGCATTATAATTATGTATTTAGTAGTGGATATCATGGGAATTTAGGCCATATACAGCTCCAGGATATTAGCTTCGGACCAACCATGACCCCCGTTACCAGTACAGCTAAAACAGGCCTAGATGAGCGTTTGCAAAATGTAGTTAATGAAGTAATCCCCATGCCAGGTCTCAGTTGGCAAGAGGTTTTCTCCATAGAAACACAAACAGCCCCAAGGAAAAACCTATGGTTAGAATGGGTGAGATACAATGTAAGAGTCCAGAATATCTCTGTAGGATGTATTGCTTGTGCTGCTGCGAATACACATCTCTACACACACGCATTGCTTTTTCCTGATGACAACACCACTGCCTGTGTCATGAATTTGTTGAAAGGTTTGAAGTCCACTGATTGCCCAGATTACATCCCACTAATTCATGAGAAACCCAGACTAAAGGTTCCAGGAGAAGTAACCGTATTAGCTGACAATTACACCTGCTATAATTCCCATGACATTACAGGTACACCAGTAGGGATCTTCGAGACAGGTTTCTGCAAAGAGAACAGTTCTCTAGATACTGACTTGCTAATCAAACATACACAATATATGTATGACATTTATTGGTTATGTGGAGATGGTAAGCTCCGTCCTAGGTTGCCTAATGCCTGGATAGGCCAATGCACCCTTGTTAAACTAGCCATGCAGTTCAAGATTTTACCTTGGGATCCAGAGGTACCTGATGAACCTACCAGAAAGAGGAGAAGTGTCAATCAGCTCCACATGAGTTATGAAGAAGATCCACTAGTATATATTGATGTCATTGGAGTGCCAAAGGGGGTGCCTGACCAGTTTAAAGCCCAGAACCAGATTTATGCCGACATTGCTTCTATAATACCACAGGTGCAGATTAATAAAAATGTTGAATGGATCAATAATATATATATTACAGAGAACAAAGATTTGTTAATTATAGCTGTGATGCCTTTCAGGATATAGTTGAGGACTTGGGCCCTAACGCTTGTATGACCCGTGCTGCAACCCGACCTAAGAGAATTACACTGAATCCTGTCCAGACAAGATCACATGTAGTGACATAAGAAGCTGACACAGGATTGTGGTTGGTGGATAGTGGGGACATTAACCTTCGGGAGTAGGCTGACAGTAATCCTTTTGGGAAGGAGCTGTAGACCAGCATGTAATGTCACTCCCACCACCAGAGAACCAACCACATCAGGTAGGGTAAGACAGATACAGGAGTATTATCCCTGGAGGCCCTCTGACTAGCTAGCTACGCAAAAACAATTGGCTGACCCTGAGAACCAACCTTTCTCATTTTACAGACAAATAATGACCATATGATGGACGTATAAGTGCACCTAGGCAGGCCTAGGTAGTTAGTGAGCACAAAAACAGGTGACGTGCTAGGACGCAAATTAAGATCTTCTACAGATGTGACAAAGGAGAGAGTGTAGAGCTATACTTTGGACGGTTACAGCTGAAATGGGAAGACATGAGGTACAGTCCCATAAACCCACTTGATGATTAGAGTATTGGTAAATACATTAATTGACGGTATGACCAAAGACTTATGAGACGAAATATAGACAGCCAGACCTGAATGGTGAAATGTAGATCCAAAAGACCTGAAGGTTTCTAAAGAAGTTGAACAAATTAGGACAAGAAGACGACGTGTCATGTATGCTGGAGTAGACACATCTTTCTTCTCCAGTTGGTTAGGTGGGATCAAGGGATTCCTTCAACAAGCTTGTCTGGTACTGATTGCCCTCCTTATAATTGGATCGATAATTCTCTGTTGTGTTATTCCCTTGTATAAAAAAAAAATGATTGCCAAAGCAACTCCAACTGGCACCTTCCTCAGTCAAGAGAGTAGACAACACCCCCCCCCCCCATTCTCAGATGATGCTAAGAGATTTAGTTTAGGGACAGTGGGAGAACTACATGTGAGGTTAGTGAAGGGTTCGGCTGCCTGGAGGCCTCTCACTAGGGGAGAGTTTCTGAGGTGTCTGGATGAAGAAATCCACCTCCCCTTTTTCCCATCACATGGACAGTCTCAAAGGATCGTTCTTAAGGGAAAAACTTAGTGTTTAGGGGGGATTGTCAAGGTGAAAATATATTTCCTTATATACTTTTTGTACTTTTATATCTTATACTGTAAAACAATAAGTTTTTCCTATCTGCTTGCAAATGTAACTGTATTTAAAGATGTCCGCCAGTGTTTATTTTTACATTAGTCTAGTGTCCGAAGGGTTAAGTTTCATTTCTCCTGAAATCGAAACCTAAGGAATGAGAAGAAAAGGAGGATTCACCGGGAGACGTCAGAACAAATCAGAAAGGCTGAATGCTAGCTTAAACCCCGCCTAATGCACGCCTTCCCCTGTTGTGAAATTGGATTCTGGGCTCCCCCGGTGGCCACTTGTGGAATTGAACTTGTGTGGATCATCCCCTCTGTTCACCTGCTCCTATCAGGATGTGGGAGTCGCTATATAACCTTGCTCCTCTGTCAGTTTCTTGCCGGTCAACAATGTAATCAGAAGCCTTTCTGTGCATGTTCCTGCTACTAGACAACTCCCAGCTAAGTTGGACTTTTGTCCTTGTGTGTTTTTGCATTTTGTTCCTGTTCACAGCTGCTGTTTCGTTACTGTGTCTGGAAAGCTCTAGTGATCGGAAATTGCCACTCTGGTGTTATGAGTTAATGCTAGAGTTTTAAAGTAATTTCTGGATGGTGTTTTGATAGGGTTTTCTGCTGACCATGAAAGTGCCCTTTCTGTCTTCCTGCTATCTAGTAAGCGGACCTCGATTTTGCTAAACCTATTTTCATACTACGTTTGTCATTTCATCTAAAATCACCGCCAATATATGTGGGGGCCTCTGTCTGCCTTTTGGGAAAATTTCTCTAGAGGTGAGCCAGGACTGTCTTTTCCTCTGCTAGGATTAGGTAGTTCTCCAGCTGGCGCTGGGCATCTAGGGATAAAAAAACGTAGGCATGCTACCCGGCCACTTCTAGTTGTGCGGCAGGTTTAGTTCATGGTCAGTATAGTTTCCATCTTCCAAGAGCTAGTTCTCATATATGCTGGGCTATGTTCTCTCGCCATTGAGAATCATGACAGTTTGACCGGCCCAAAAAAGGGTTAAATTACTGGCTGAGAAAGGAGAGAAAAAAGAAGTCTGCTACAATTTTTTTTTTTTTTTTTTTTTTCCCCTCTAGTTCTGAGTGTGCTCTTAATTGAATCACTTGCTAGTCTGCCTATACTGCAGCCTTCCTCTCTTTCTCTCCTTCTAATCCTTGAATGGCTCTGTGTTCACCTGTTTGAAATGGATCTTCAGAGTGTAGCTACAGGTTTGAATAATCTCGCCACAAAGGTACAAAATTTGCAAGATTTTGTTGTTCATGCACCTATGTCTGAGCCTAGAATTCCTTTGCCTGAATTCTTCTCGGGGAATAGATCTCACTTTCAAAATTTTAAAGATAATTGCAAATTGTTTTTGTCCCTGAAGTCTCGCTCTGCCGGAGACCCTGCACAGCAGGTCAGGATTGTAATTTCCTTGCTCCGGGGCGACCCTCAAGACTGGGCTTTTGCATTGGCACCAGGGGATCCTGCGTTGCTCAATGTGGATGCGTTTTTTCTGGCCTTGGGGTTGCTTTATGAGGAACCTCATTTAGAGCTTCAGGCGGAAAAGGCCTTGATGTCCTTGTCTCAGGGGCAAGATGAAGCTGAAATATACTGCCAAAAATTCCGCAAATGGTCTGTGCTTACTCAGTGGAATGAGTGCGCCCTGGCGGCGATTTTCAGAGAAGGTCTCTCTGATGCCATTAAGGATGTTATGGTGGGGTTCCCTGTGCCTGCGAGTCTGAATGAGTCCATGACGATGGCTATTCAGATCGATAGGCGTCTGCGGGAGCGCAAACCTGTGCACCATTTGGCGGTGTCTACTGAGAAAACGCCAGAAAATATGCAATGTGATAGAATTCTGTCCAGAAGCGAGCGGCAGAATTTTAGACGAAAAAATGGGTTGTGCTTCTATTGTGGTGATTCAACTCATGTTATATCAGCATGCTTTAAGCGTACTAAGAAGCCTGACAAGTCTGTTTCAATTAGCACTTTACAGTCTAAGTTTATTCTATCTGTGACCCTGATTCGTTCTTTGTCATCTATTACCGCGGACGCCTATGTCGACTCTGGCGCTGCTTTGAGTCTTATGGATTGGTCCTTTGCCAAACGCTGTGGGTATGATTTGGAGCCATTGGAGGCTCCGATACCTCTGAAAGGGATTGACTCCACCCCATTGGCTAGTAATAAACCACAATACTGGACACAAGTGACTATGCATGTTAATCCGGATCACCAGGAGGTTATTCGCTTTCTGGTGCTGTATAATCTACATGATGTTTTGGTGCTGGGATTGCCATGGCTGCAATCTCATAACCCAGTCCTCGACTGGAGAGCTATGTCTGTGTTAAGCTGGGGATGTAAAGGAACTCATGGGGACGTACCTTTGGTTTCCATTTCATCATCTATTCCCTCTGAGATTCCTGAATTCTTGTCTGACTTTCGTGACGTTTTTGAAGAACCCAAGGTTGGTTCACTACCTCCGCACCGGGAGTGCGATTGTGCCATAGACTTGATCCCGGGTAGTAAATACCCTAAGGGTCGTTTATTTAATCTGTCTGTGCCTGAACACGCTGCTATGCGAGAATATATAAAGGAGTCCTTGGAAAAGGGACATATTCGTCCTTCGTCATCTCCCTTAGGAGCCGGTTTTTTCTTTGCGTCTAAGAAAGACGGCTCTTTGAGGCCGTGTATTGATTATCGACTTTTGAATAAAATCACGGTTAAATATCAATATCCGTTACCACTGCTTACTGATTTGTTTGCTCGTATAAAGGGGGCCAAGTGGTTCTCTAAGATTGATCTCCGTGGGGCGTATAATTTGGTGCGAATCAAGCAGGGGGATGAGTGGAAAACCGCATTTAATACGCCCGAGGGCCATTTTGAGTATTTGGTGATGCCTTTTGGTCTTTCAAATGCCCCTTCAGTCTTCCAGTCCTTTATGCATGACATTTTCCGCGATTATTTGGATAAATTTATGATTGTGTATCTGGATGATATTCTGATTTTTTCGGATGACTGGCACTCTCATGTCCAGCAGGTCAGGAGGGTTTTTCAGGTTTTGCGGTCTAATTCCTTGTGTGTGAAGGGTTCTAAGTGTGTTTTTGGGGTTCAAAAGATTTCCTTCTTGGGATACATTTTTTCCCCCTCTTCCATCGAGATGGATCCTGTCAAGGTTCAGGCTATTTGTGATTGGACGCAACCCTCTTCTCTTAAGAGTCTTCAGAAATTTTTGGGCTTTGCTAACTTTTATCGTCGATTTATTGCTGGTTTTTCTGATGTTGTGAAACCATTGACTGATTTGACTAAGAAGGGTGCTGATGTTGCTGATTGGTCCCCTGATGCTGTGGAGGCCTTTCGGGAGCTCAAGCGCCGCTTTTCTTCCGCCCCAGTGTTGCGTCAGCCTGATGTTGCTCTTCCTTTTCAGGTTGAGGTCGACGCTTCTGAAATCGGAGCTGGGGCGGTGTTGTCGCAGAGAAGTTCCGACTGCTCCGTGATGAGACCTTGTGCTTTTTTTTCCCGTAAATTTTCGCCCGCCGAGCGGAATTATGATATTGGGAATCGGGAGCTTTTGGCCATGAAGTGGGCTTTTGAGGAGTGGCGTCACTGGCTTGAGGGGGCCAGACATCAGGTGGTGGTATTGACTGACCACAAAAATTTAATTTACCTTGAGTCTGCCAGGCGCCTGAATCCTAGACAGGCGCGCTGGTCGTTGTTTTTCTCTCGGTTTAATTTTGTGGTGTCGTACCTACCGGGTTCTAAGAATGTTAAGGCGGATGCCCTTTCTAGGAGTTTTGAGCCTGACTCCCCTGGTAATTCTGAGCCCACAGGTATCCTTAAAGATGGAGTGATATTGTCTGCCGTTTCTCCAGACCTGCGGCGGGCCTTGCAGGAGTTTCAGGCGGATAGACCTGATCGTTGCCCACCTGGTAGACTGTTTGTTCCTGATGATTGGACCAGTAGAGTCATCTCTGAGGTTCATTCTTCTGCGTTGGCAGGTCATCCTGGAATCTTTGGTACCAGGGATTTGGTGGCAAGGTCCTTCTGGTGGCCTTCCCTGTCACGAGATGTGCGAGGCTTTGTGCAGTCTTGTGACGTTTGTGCTCGGGCCAAGCCTTGTTGTTCTCGGGCTAGTGGATTGTTGTTACCCTTGCCTATCCCGAAGAGGCCTTGGACGCACATCTCGATGGATTTTATTTCGGATCTGCCTGTTTCTCAGAAGATGTCTGTCATCTGGGTGGTGTGTGACCGTTTCTCTAAGATGGTCCATCTGGTTCCCTTGCCCAAGTTGCCTTCTTCTTCCGAGTTGGTTCCTCTGTTTTTTCAAAATGTTGTTCGTTTGCATGGTATTCCTGAGAATATCGTTTCTGACAGAGGGACCCAATTCGTGTCTAGATTTTGGCGGGCATTCTGTGCTAGGATGGGCATAGATTTGTCTTTTTCGTCTGCTTTCCATCCTCAGACTAATGGCCAGACCGAGCGGACTAATCAGACCTTGGAGACATATTTGAGGTGTTTTGTGTCTGCGGATCAGGATGATTGGGTTGCTTTTTTGCCTTTGGCGGAGTTCGCCCTCAATAATCGGGCCAGCTCTGCCACCTTGGTGTCCCCGTTTTTCTGTAATTCGGGGTTTCATCCTCGATTTTCCTCCGGTCAAGTGGAATCTTCGGATTGTCCTGGAGTGGATGCTGTGGTGGAGAGGTTGCATCAGATTTGGGGGCAGGTGGTGGACAATTTGAAGTTGTCCCAGGAGAAGACTCAGCTTTTTGCCAACCGCCGTCGTCGTGTTGGTCCTCGGCTTTGTGTTGGGGACTTGGTGTGGTTGTCTTCTCGTTTTGTCCCTATGAGGGTTTCTTCTCCTAAGTTTAAGCCTCGGTTCATCGGCCCGTACAAGATATTGGAGATTCTTAACCCTGTGTCCTTCCGTTTGGACCTCCCTGCATCCTTTTCGATTCATAATGTTTTTCATCGGTCTTTGTTGCGCAGGTATGAGGTACCGGTTGTGCCTTCCGTTGAGCCTCCTGCTCCGGTGTTGGTTGAGGGTGAGTTGGAGTACGTTGTGGAAAAGATCTTAGACTCTCGTGTTTCCAGACGGAAACTCCAGTATCTGGTCAAATGGAAGGGATACGGTCAGGAGGATAATTCTTGGGTCACTGCCTCTGATGTTCATGCCTCCGATCTTGTCCGTGCCTTTCATAGGGCTCATCCTGATCGCCCTGGTGGTTCTGGTGAGGGTTCGGTGCTCCCTCCTTGAGGGGGGGGTACTGTTGTGAAATTGGATTCTGGGCTCCCCCGGTGGCCACTTGTGGAATTGAACTTGTGTGCATCATCCCCTCTGTTCACCTGCTCCTATCAGGATGTGGGAGTCGCTATATAACCTTGCTCCTCTGTCAGTTTCTTGCCGGTCAACAATGTAATCAGAAGCCTTTCTGTGCATGTTCCTGCTACTAGACAACTCCCAGCTAAGTTGGACTTTTGTCCTTGTGTGTTTTTGCATTTTGTTCCTGTTCACAGCTGCTGTTTCCTTACTGTGTCTGGAAAGCTCTAGTGATCGGAAATTGCCACTCTGGTGTTATGAGTTAATGCTAGAGTTTTAAAGTAATTTCTGGATGGTGTTTTGATAGGGTTTTCTGCTGACCATGAAAGTGCCCTTTCTGTCTTCCTGCTATCTAGTAAGCGGACCTCGATTTTGCTAAACCTATTTTCATACTACGTTTGTCATTTCATCTAAAATCACCGCCAATATATGTGGGGGCCTCTGTCTGCCTTTTGGGAAAATTTCTCTAGAGGTGAGCCAGGACTGTCTTTTCCTCTGCTAGGATTAGGTAGTTCTCCGGCTGGCGCTGGGCATCTAGGGATAAAAAAACGTAGGCATGCTACCCGGCCACTTCTAGTTGTGCGGCAGGTTTAGTTCATGGTCAGTATAGTTTCCATCTTCCAAGAGCTAGTTCTCATATATGCTGGGCTATGTTCTCTCGCCATTGAGAATCATGACATTCCCCTAACACTCAATATAGTATTGTGTATTTTAGAATAAAGCCAGTTGGTTGGTGTGACCGCTGCGGACATGTGTGGACGCATGGGCATTAACTGAGTTTGAACCAGCTACCTGTCTGACTCATTCTTATCCGGTACCAGATGCCCTACACACATATTAATTTGGAATGACTGGTGAATGAAGGTATATTGTCGTTACGACCCCGACAATATCACTTTCAGCTAGGGAGACGGAGCAGGTTTTGGGACACTCACACGGTTTCTCAAGATGTGTTCTCTTGCAAGAAAACGCCTTCAAAATCCTCTCCAGATGGTATAAAACCCCCAAACTGCTCTACCACTTAGGCCTCTCTGACTCACCTCTATGTTGGAGATGTATGAAGTCCAAGGGTTCTTTGACACACATTTTTTGGTCTTGCCCAATTATCTCTAAATTCTGGGAAAATATCTTTGACTACCTCCGCAAGATAGGATTGATAAAACGGAACCTTACTCCCCAAGAGGTTCTGCTGTCACTCCCCATGAAGTCATACAACCCCAAGAAACACGACTTACTTCCCCTCCTGATAGCCGCAGCTAAACATTTGATTTCTTTACATTTGTGGCAAACGTCCCCCCCTCACATTAGCGAATGGGTTAAAAAAGTGCAAGACATCTATAGGATGGAAGAGCTATCCAGCTGGGACGCACGAACACACGATAAATTTTTTCACACCTAGCTGCCATGGCAACTTGCCTCTCCAACTGACCCATAGCTCTCTATCAACCATCTTTGCTGGTCGCATGCAATTTTGACCTTTTATTTTTTCACTGCTCTGTGATGGTTTCGGGCTCAGCTAATATGGCCAGCAGATAGACTGTCTCTCACACTTGTCTCTACGTTGGCCCTGACTACTTAATGCATATTTTGTAGGTCTTTTGCTACTCCACCTGCTCGCTTGTCTTCATTTCTAGTGCTAATTTATGAAGTTTTTCTCACTGCTTCTTCTCCCCCTTGGTTCACCCAATTTTTCTTATTGTTTATTTTGTTGTTCTTGATGTTGTTTTATTTTTCTTTTGACCTACGGGTCCTACTTGAGATGCATGGACTGATATCTGTAATCGACCAACCTTCACCGGAACTTTTTGTATGCTTACGCAAAACTTTTGGGTGTTTCCGGTGTAAGAGTCAAAGGCAGGATGTTTTTAGATTGTTTCCACATACTTCTATTTCAATTTGTACCTGCTTGACTTATGTACCATGTATTTTTTGTCTTGTTTTTGTATTTTGAAAATTGAAAAAAAAAAAAAAAAAAAAAAAAAGGAGGCTGCACATGATGGAATTTGGGGGGTAAAGGAGGCTGCACATGATGGAATTTGGGGGGTTAAGGAGGCTGCACATGATGGAATTTAGGGGGTTGAAGGAGACTGCACATGATGGAATTTGGGGAGTAAAGGAGGCTGCACATGATCCAATTTAGGGGATAAAGAAGGCTGCACATGATGGAATTTGAGGGGTTAAAGGAGGCTGCACATGATGAGGGGAGTGGGACCGCACATGATGAGGGGAGTGGGACCGCACATGATGGAATTTGGGGGTTAATGAGACTGCACATGATGAAGGGGAGTGGGGCCGCACATGATGGTATTTGGGGGTTAAGGAGGACTGCACACGATGAAGGGAATTGGGGCCAAACATGATGGAATTTGGGGGTTAAGGAGAATGCACATGATGAAGGGGAGTGGGGCCGCACATGATGGAGTTTGGGGGTTAAAGGAGGCTGCACATGATGAAGGGGAGTGGGGCCGCACATGATGGAATTTGGAGGTTAAAGGAGGCTGCACATGATGAGGTGAGTGGGGCCACACATGATGGAATTTGGGGGTTAAGGAGGACTGCACATGATGAAGGAGGAGTTGTGCTGCACATGATGAAGTGGGGGAGTTGGGCTGCACATGATGAAGTGGGGGTAAGGGGGACTGCACATGAAGTGGGAGGTAAGGGGGACTGCACATGATGGGGGACTCATAGCTTGCATAAGCTTGCAATCTATGAGGTTGCATAATAACCAATTATATATTGACTAGATGGTGGCCCAATTCTAACTCATCGGGTATTCTAGAATATGTATGTATGTGTGTATGTATGTATATAGCAGCCACATAGTATATAGCACAGCCCACGTAACACACACAGCCACGTAGTATATAGCACAGCCACGTAGTATATAGGAGCCACGTAGTATATAGCAGCCACGTAGTAAATGACACAGCCCATGTAGTATATAGCACAGCCACCTAGTATATAGCACAGCCACGTACTATATAACACAGCCCACGTAGAATATAGAACAGCCACGTAGTATATAGCACAGCCATGTAGTAAATAACACAGCCACGTAGTATATAACACAGCCATGTAGTATATAACACAGCCACGTAGTATATAACACAGCCCACATAATATATAGCAGCCACGTAGTATATAATACAGCCATGTAGTATATAGGAGCCACATAGTATATAACACAGCCACGTAGTATATAACACAGCCCATGCAGTATATAGCACAGCCAACGCAGTATATAACACATCCCACGTGACACAGACAGCCACGTAGTATATAGCACAGCCACGTAGTATATAGCAGCCACTTAGTATATAGTAGCCTGTTGTGAATTCTGTTTTTGGGCTCCCTCTGGTGGTTACTGGTGGTACTGGCTGACTTTTGTCTTGTGTTTTCAGTGCACCTGTTCCCATCAGGAAACTGGGAGTTTCCTATTTAGTCTGGCTTCTCAGTCATTCTAGTGCCGGCAATCAATGTTACCAGAGCACCTCTGTTGCTTGCTACCTGCTCCAAGTCTGCAATTCAGCTAAGTTGGATCTTTGGCATTTTTTGTGTTTGTTTGTCCAGCATGCATTTATATTTCTCTTGCTGCTGGAAGCTCTAGTGATCTGAAATTACTACTCCGGTGTCATGAGTTGATAACGGAGTTAAAGTAATTTCAGGATGGCTGTTTAGGGTTTTGAGGTGACCGCGCAGTCCTCTTTTGTATTTTCTGCTATCTAGTCAGAGGGCCTCTCTTTGCTGAATCTATATTCATACTGCGTACGTGTTTTCCTCTTACCTAACCGTTATTATATGTGGGGGGCTACTATCACTTTTGGGGTTTCCCTGGAGGCAAGCCAGGTCTGTGTATTCCTCTACTAGGGGTAGCTAGATCTCAGGCTGGTGCGAGGTGTCTAGGGATAATTGTAGGCACGCCCCCTGGCTACTATTAGTTGCGTGTTAGGTTCAGTGTCGCGGTCATCTGAGATTCCATCTTCCTAGAGCTAGTCCGTTTTTGCCTGAGTCCCTGCCATTGGGAACCATGACAGTATTGCCGGCCACAATGTATTAAAGGTATTGGCTGAAGAAAGAGAGAAAGAAGAAGTTTCTGACACTTTTTTTTTTTTTTTTTTTTTTACTCAGAAGTTCTGTCTAGCCATAATTGCAATCTGCTGCTTTTTTCTCTCCTCTTAACCCCTGAATGGCTCAGATCTCAGCTGTTAAGAAATGGATATCCAGAGTTTAGCTTCAAACCTGAATACTCTTGTTTCTAAGGTTCAAAATATCCAAGACTATGTTATACATGCTCCTATGTTTGAACCCAAGATTCCTATACCTGAGTTCTTTTCTGGAGATAGATCTCGTTTTTTGAATTTTAAGCACAATTGTAAAATTGTATCTTTCTCTGAGATCTCGCTCCGCTGGAGACCCCGCTCAGCAGGTTAAAATTGTTATTTCCTTGTTGCGGGGTGACCCCCAGAATTGGGCATTTGCATTGGCACCAGGGGATCCTGCGCTGCTCAATGTGGATGCGTTTTTTCTGGCACTGGGGTTGCTCTATGAGGAACCTAATTTGGAGATTCAGGCTGAAAAGGCCTTGATAGCCCTCTCTCAAGGGCATGATGAAGCTGAAATATATTGTCAAAAATTTCGAAAATGGTCTGTGCTTACTCAGTGGAATGAGTGCGCCCTGGCGGCGAATTTCAGAGAAGGTCTCTCTGACGCCGTTAAAGATGTCATGGTGGGGTTTCCTACGCCCACAGGTCTGAATGAATCCATGACTATGGCTATTCAGATTGATCGGCGTTTACGGGAGCGCAAACCTGTGCACCATTTGGCGGTGTCTTCTGAGCAGGCACCGGAGATTATGCAATGTGATAGAATTCTGTCCAGAAGTGAACGGCAGAATTATAGGCGTAAAAATGGGTTGTGCTTCTACTGTGGTGATTCTGCTCATGTTATATCAGCATGCTCTAAACGCACAAAAAAGGTTGATAAGTCTTTTGCAATTGGCACTTTACAGTCTAAGTTTATTTTGTCTGTAACTTTGATCTGTTCATTATCATCTATTACTGTGGATGCCTATGTGGATTCTGGCGCTTCCTTGAGTCTTATGGATTGGTCCTTTGCCAGACGCTGTGGGTTTAGCCTAGAGCCTTTGGAAGTTCCTATCCCTCTGAAGGGTATCGACTCCACACCATTGGCTAGGAATAAACCACAATACTGGACACAAGTGACTATGTGTATGACTCCTGACCATCGGGAGGTGATTCGCTTCCTTGTGTTGCATAACTTGCATGATGTCTTAGTGCTTGGATTGCCATGGTTGCAAACTCATAATCCAGTCCTTGACTGGAAAACAATGTCTGTGTTAAGCTGGGGATGTCAGGGGGCTCATGGGGAAGTACCTTTGGTTTCCATTGCTTCATCTACTCCCTCTGAAATTCCGGCATTTTTGTCTGACTATTGTGATGTTTTTGAGGAGCCTAAACTTAATTCTCTTCCCCCTCACAGGGATTGTGATTGTGCTATAGACTTGATTCCTGGCAGCAAGTTTCCCAAGGGTCGTTTGTTCAATCTGTCTGTGCCTGAGCATGCTGCTATGCGAGAGTATATTAAGGAGTCCTTGGAAAAGGGACATATCCGTCCATCCTCATCCCCTTTAGGAGCAGGTTTTTTTTTCGTGGGTAAAAAAGATGGCTCCCTGAGGCCCTGTATTGATTATCGCCTGTTGAATAAGATTACAGTCAAATACCAGTATCCTTTGCCACTATTGACTGATTTATTTGCTCGTATTAAAGGGGCAAAGTGGTTCTCTAAGATTGATCTTCGGGGTGCGTATAATTTGGTGCGGATTAGGCAGGGAGATGAGTGGAAAACTGCATTTAATACGCCCGAGGGCCATTTTGAGTATTTGGTAATGCCTTTTGGTCTTTCTAATGCTCCTTCAGTCTTTCAGTCCTTTATGCACGATATTTTCCGTAAATACCTGGATAAATTTATGATTGTGTATTTGGATGATATTTTGATTTTTTCGGATGACTGGGAGTCGCATGTTCAACAGGTTAGGAAGGTTTTTCAGGTTTTGCGGGCCAATTCTTTGTTTGTAAAGGGTTCAAAGTGTATTTTTGGGGTTCAGAAGATCTCCTTTTTGGGGTATATTTTTTCCCCTTCTTCTGTTGAGATGGATCCTGTCAAGGTTCGGGCTATTTGTGATTGGACGCAGCCTACTTCCCTGAAGAGTCTTTAGAAGTTCTTGGGCTTTGCTAATTTCTATCGTCGATTTATAACTGGGTTTTCAAGTGTTGCTAAACCTCTGACTGATTTGACTAAGAAGGGTGCTGATGTTGCCAATTGGTCCTCTGCAGCTGTGGAGGCCTTTCGGGAGCTTAAGCGCCGCTTTTCTTCCGCCCCTGTGTTGCGCCAGCCTGATGTTTCGCTCCCTTTTCAGGTCGAGGTTGATGCTTCCGAGATTGGAGCGGGGGCGGTTTTGTCGCAGAGAAGTCCCGATTACTCGGTGATGAGACCATGTGCATTCTTCTCTCGGAAGTTTTCGCCCGCCGAGCGAAATTATGATGTCGGTAATCAGGAGCTCTTGGCTATGGTGGGCATTTGAGGAGTGGCGTCATTGGCTTGAGGGTGCTAGACATCAGGTGGTGGTCTTGACTGATCACAAGAATCTGATTTATCTTGAGTCTGCCAGGCGTCTGAATCCTAGACAGGCGCGCTGGTCGTTGTTTTTCTCCCGGTTTAATTTTGTGGTTTCATACTTGCCGGGTTCAAAAAATGTGAAGGCAGATGCCCTTTCTAGGAGTTTTGAGCCTGACTCCTCTGGTGATTCTGAGCCTACGGGTATCCTTAAGGATGGGGTGATTTTGTCTGCTGTCTCCCCAGACTTGCGACGTGCTTTGCAGGAGTTTCAGACTGATAGGCCTGATCGTTGTCCGCCTGGGAGACTGTTTGTTCCAGATGAGTGGACCAGTAGAGTCATCTCGGAGGTTCATTCTTCTGTGTTGGCAGGTCACCCTGGAATTTTTGGTACCAGAGATTTGGTGGCCAGGTCCTTCTGGTGGTCTTCCCTGTCTCGGGATGTGCGTACCTTTGTACAGTCTTGTGATGTTTGTGCTCGGGCCAAGCCTTGCTGTTCTCGGGCTAGTGGATTGTTGTTGTCCTTGCCTATTCCGAAGAGGCCCTGGACGCACATCTCTATGGACTTTATCTCGGACCTCCCGGTTTCTCAGAAAATGTCCGTGATTTGGGTGGTGTGTGACCGTTTTTCTAAGATGGTTCATTTGGTACCCTTGCCCAAATTGCCTTCTTCATCGGAGTTGGTTCCTTTATTTTTTCAGAATGTGGTTCGTTTACATGGTATCCCGGAAAACATCGTTTCTGACAGGGGATCTCAATTTGTGTCTAGGTTCTGGCGAGCGTTCTGTGCCAGGATGGGCATTGATTTGTCTTTTTCGTCTGCATTCCATCCTCAGACTAATGGCCAGACGGAGCGAACTAATCAGACCTTGGAGACTTATTTGAGGTGTTTTGTGTCTGCTGATCAGGATGATTGGGCCGCCTTTTTGCCGTTGGCAGAGTTTGCCCTCAATAATCGGGCCAGTTTTGCCACTCTGGTTTCTCCTTTCTTTTGCAATTCAGGGTTTCACCCTCGTTTTTCATCTGGCCAGGTGGAGTCTTCGGATTGCCCTGGAGTGGACACGGTGGTGGATAGACTGCACCGGATTTGGAGTCATGTGGTGGACAATTTAAAGTTGTCTCAGGAGAAGACTCAGCAGTTTGCTAATCGTCATCGTCATGTGGGTCATCATCTCCGTGTTGGGGACTTGGTGTGGTTATCTTCTCGTTTTGTCCATATGAAGGTCTCTTCTCCTAAGTTTAAACCACGGTACATAGGTCCTTATAAGATTTTGGAGATTCTTAATCCTGTATCTTTTCGTTTGGACCTACCAGCATCTTTCACCATTCATAATGTCTTCCATCGGTCGTTGTTGCGGAGGTACGAGGTACCGGTTGTTCCTTCTGTTGAGCCTCCTGCTCCTGTGCTGGTGGAGGGTGAATTGGAGTATGTTGTGGAGAAGATTTTGGACTCTCGCGTTTCCAGACGGAGACTTCAATATTTGGTTAAATGGAAGGGATACGGTCAGGAGGATAATTCTTGGGTGACTGCCTCTGATGTTCATGCCTCTGATTTGGTTCGCGCCTTTCATAGGGCGCATCCAGATCGCCCTGGTGGTTCTCATGAGGGTTCGGTGCCCCCTCCTTAAGGGGGGGGTACTGTTGTGAATTCTGTTTTTGGGCTCCCTCTGGTGGTTACTGGTGGTACTGGCTGACTTTTGTCTTGTGTTTTCAGTGCACCTGTTCCCATCAGGAAACTGGGAGTTTCCTATTTAGTCTGGCTTCTCAGTCATTCTAGTGCCGGCAATCAATGTTACCAGAGCACCTCTGTTGCTTGCTACCTGCTCCAAGTCTGCAATTCAGCTAAGTTGGATCTTTGGCATTTTTTGTGTTTGTTTGTCCAGCATGCATTTATATTTCTCTTGCTGCTGGAAGCTCTAGTGATCTGAAATTACTACTCCGGTGTCATGAGTTGATAACGGAGTTAAAGTAATTTCAGGATGACTGTTTAGGGTTTTGAGGTGACCGCGCAGTCCTCTTTTGTATTTTCTGCTATCTAGTCAGAGGGCCTCTCTTTGCTGAATCTATATTCATACTGCGTACGTGTTTTCCTCTTACCTAACTGTTATTATATGTGGGGGGCTACTATCACTTTTGGGGTTTCCCTGGAGGCAAGCCAGGTCTGTGTATTCCTCTACTAGGGGTAGCTAGATCTCCGGCTGGTGCGAGGTGTCTAGGGATAATCGTAGGCACACCCCCTGGCTACTATTAGTTGCGTGTTAGGTTCAGCGTCGCGGTCATCTGAGATTCCATCTTCCTAGAGCTAGTCCGTTTTTGCCTGAGTCCCTGCCATTGGGAACCATGACAGTAGCCACTTAGTATATAACACTGCCCACATAGTATATAGCACAGCTGCGTAGTATATAACACAGCCCACGTAATATACAGCACAGCACACGTAATATATAACACAGCCCACGTTGTATACAACACAGCCCATGTAGTATGTAACACAGGCACGTAGTATATAACACTGCCCACGTAGTATATAACACTGCCCACGTTGTATATAGCAGCCATGCAGTATATAACACAGCCCAAGTACTATATAGCAGTGTGGGCACCATATCCCCATTAAAAAAATAAATTAAAATAAAAAATAGTTATATAATCACCCTCCAGCGGCCCCCGGATCCAGGCGAGGCATTTAGCTATGCTCCTCATGACGCTCTGGTCCCAAGAATGCATTGTGGTCTCGCGAGATGATGATGTAGCAGTCTCGCGAGAGTGCTACATCATCAACTCGCGAGACCGCAATGCATGGCCCGCAGCGTCGCGAGGAACGGGAAAGGCGCCGGAAGGTGAGAATAGCATGATTTTTTTGATTTTTTTATTATTTTTAACATTAGATCTTTTTACTATTGATGCTGCATAGGCAGCATCAATAGTAAAAAGTTTGTCACATAGGGTTAATAGCAGCGTTAACAGAATGCGTTACACCGCATTATGCCGCGGTGTAATGCAGTCGGTTTAACATACTGCTACAACGCTATGTGGGTGGCGGGTGCTGACTGGGGGGAGTATGGAGGGGGCACTGAGTGCAGAGGAGTAGGGAGCAGCCATTTCACGGCCGGACTGTGCCCGTCGCTGATTGGTCGCGGCCAACTGACTTGGGATTTCCGTGACACACAGACAGACAGACAGACAGACAGAAAGACAGACAGAAAGACGGAAGTGACCCTTAGACAATTATATAGTAGATTGTGGGTGGACCTCTGTATTCAGATGTGTAGTGTAGAATAAAGGGAAAAAGTGGGGAATGTGCTCTGGAAGCTGTGCTCTAACTGTGTTATTTTATGCAGAGGAGAGTCCTGGCTGGAAGAAGCGACGGCGGTCTGCGATGCATGAATGAGATAAGCAAAGATGAAGGACTTCAGCTAGAGACGTCACTGGTGAGTCAGTGTATTACCTGTACACTGACACTATACACTGTATACTATACAGAGCTCCTGTGTGTAATGTCACTGGCAGTGGTGATCACTGTATTACCTGTACACTGGCACTTTTTACAGAGCTCCTGTGTATAATGTCACTGGTGATCACTGTATTACCTGTACACTGACACTATATACAGAGCTCCTGTGTATAATGTCCCAGTGATCACTGTATTACCTGTACACTGACAGTAAATACAGAGTTCCTGTATACAATAGCACTTAGTATTGTGTTGTTTTTTTTTAAATTAATGATCAGTATTGTAGTATTCAGTCACTATGTGGTGGTAATATGTGGTCTGGACATGGTGTGTTGTGAACTGTTTTCAGGCTCCCTCTTGTGGACACTGGTGGTATGGTGTGACTTTTGCTTTGGGCTCCCCCTGGTGGCTTTGTTTGTTATCCTGCTGGTCTCTGGCTATCAGCTGGTTCGTTATTCTCTGGGAGGTTCCTATATAGCTCTGTTTCACTTCCACTTGTTGCCGGCTGTCGATGTAATCAGTGCTACTCAGTTTCCTTCTGACTACCTTGCTCCCAGTCCATCCAGGACAAGCTAAGTTTTGTTTGCTCATTTTTTGATCAGCAGTGTTTATCATGTTTTCTTGTCCAGCTTGCTAAAATGTGATTCCCTCGCTTGCTGGTTGCTCTAGTGGACTGAGTTTCTCCCCACACACCGTTAGTCGGTGCGTGGGTTCTTGAAATCTCAGGATGGATATTTTGTAAGGGTTTTTTATTGATCGCATAGACCCCTGCTCTATTTTCTGCTTTCTAGTACTAGTGGGCCTCTTTTGCTGAATCTGATTTCATCCCTATGTATGTGCCTTCCTCTTACTTCACCGTTAATATTTATTGGGTGACCCTCAAGATTGGGCTTTCGCATTGGCGCCAGGGGATCCTGCATTGCTCAGTGTGGATGTGTTTTTTCTGGCCCTTGGATTGCTCTATGAGGGGCCGGCTGTACTGTTATGATCCTTAGTGGCTGAGGATCACAAATAGACCAGCAAGTGAATAAACTTAGGACTAGCTCTAGGGAGATGGTAACTGGACTGATCGCAAATCTGAACATTTCCAACACAACTAGAGGTAGCCGATGAATGTGCCTAAAAAATTTCCTAGACGTCTCGAGCCAGCCTGAGGAACTAGCTACCCCTAAAGAGAAAGAAAGACCTCGCTTGCCTCCAGAGAAATTATCCCCAAAGATATAGAAGCCCCCAACAAATATTAACGGTGAAGTAAGAGGAAGGCACATACATAGGGATGAAATCAGATTCAGCAAAAGAGGCCCACTAGTACTAGAAAGCAGAAAATAGAGCAGGGGTCTATGCGATCAATAAAAAACCCTTACAAAATATCCATCTTGAGATTTCAAGAACCCACGCACCGACTAACGGTGTGTGGGGAGAAACTCAGTCCACTAGAGCAACCAGCAAGCGAGGGAATCACATTTTAGCAAGCTGGACAAGAAAACATGATAAACACTGCTGATCAAAAAATGAGCAAACAAAACTTAGCTTGTCCTGGATGGACTGGGAGCAAGGTAGTCAGAAGGAAACTGAGTAGCACTGATTACATCGACAGCCGGCAACAAGTGGAACTGAAACAGAGCTATATAGGAACCTCCCAGAGGATAACGAACCAGCTGATAGCCAGAGACCAGCAGGATAACAAACAAAGCCACCAGGGGGAGCCTGTTGTGATCCTAATGGCAAAGGATCTCAGGGTCTTCAGCAAAGTCTGCAAACATAAAAACTAGCTCTTAGGGAGGTGGTAACTGAGCTGACCACATACCTGATCCTAGCACACAAATAATAGCAGCCGGGGAACGTGCCTACGTTGGTTCTAGACATCTCGCGCCAGCCAAAGATCTAACTAACCCTTTCAGAGAAAATACAGACCTCACTTGCCTCCAGAGAAATACCCCAAAGTAGATACAAGCCCCCAACAAATAATAACGGTGAGGTAAGAGGAAATGACAAACGTAAGTATGAACTAGATTCAGCAAAGAGAGGCCCACTAAATAATAGCAGAAATATAGAAAGCGGACTTATGTGGTCAGCGAAAAACCCTACTAAAATATCCACGCTGAATAGCCAAGAACCCCCGTACTGACTAACGGTATGGGGGGAGAATATCAGCGCCCTAAGAGCTTCCAGCAAAATCAGGAATCACATTATGAACAAGCTGGACAAAAAACAGAATAATACAAATAAACAAAAAACAAGAAAGCAGGACTTAGCTTATGTTGCAAAAATCAGGACCAGTAGACAAGAGCAACCAGACAAGGACTGATTACATGGATGCCAGGCAAGGGACTAAGACTCCAGGAAGTTTAAATAGAAACACCCAGAGTCTTAACGAACAGGTGACTACCAAGCTGAGGAAAGAGAATCCAAGAACCATACCGCGAGTGACCACAAGAGGGAGCCCAAAAGTATAGTTCATAACAGTACGCCCCCTTTAAGGAGGGGTCACCAAACCCTCACCACGACCACCAGGACGATCAGGATGGGCAGCGTGAAAAGCACGAACCAAATCGGCCGCATGAACATCAGAGGCGACCACCCAGGAATTATCCTCCTGACCATAGCCCTTCCATTTGACCAGATACTGAAGCCTCCGTCTAGAGAGACGAGAATCTAAGATCTTCTCCACCACATACTCCAACTCGCCCTCAACCAAGACCGGAGCAGGAGGGTCAACAGCAGGAACCACAGGCACAAAGACCTGTGGAACACATTGTGAATGGCAAACAACGCAGGAAGATCCAAACGAAAAGACACCGGATTAAGGACCTCCAAAATTCTATAAGGAACAATAAAGCGAGGCTTAAACTTAGGAGAGGAAACCTTCAGAGGGACAAACCGAGAAGACAACCAAACCAAATCCCCAACACGAATTCGGGGACCCACACCGCGGCGGCGGTTGGCAAAACGCTGAGCCTTCTCCTGTGACAACTTCAAGTTGTCCACCACATGATTCCAAGTCCGCTGCAACCTATCAACCACAGAATCCACCCCAGGACAGTCAGAAGGCTCAACATGACCCGAGGAGAAACGAGGATGAAAACCAGAGTTGCAGAAAAATGGCGAAACCAAAGTAGCGGAACTAGCCCGATTATTGAGGGCAAACTCAGCCAATGGCAAGAAGGTCACCCAATCATCCTGATCCGCAGAAACAAAACATCTCAAATAAGCCTCCAGTGTCTGATTTGTTCGCTCCGTTTGGCCATTAGTCTGAGGATGAAAGGCAGACGAGAATGACAGATCAATGCCCATCTTAGCACAAAAAGATCGCCAGAATCTGGACACAAACTGGGATCCTCTGTCAGACACGATATTCTCAGGAATGCCGTGCAAACGAACCACATTCTGAAAAAACAAAGGAACCAGATCGGAAGAGGAAGGCAACTTAGGCAAGGGCACTAAATGGACCATCTTGGAAAAACGATCACACACCACCCAGATGACAGACATTCCCTGAGACACCGGAAGATCTGAAATGAAATCCATGGAAATGTGTGTCCAAGGCCTCTTCGGGACGGGCAAGGGCAAAAGCAACCTGCTGGCACGAGAACAGCAAGGCTTAGCCCGAGCACAAGTCCCACAGGACTGCACAAAAGCACGCACATCCCGTGACAAGGAAGGCCACCAAAAGGACCTAGCCACCAAATCTCTGGTACCAAAAATCCCAGGATGCCCCGCCAACACCGAGGAATGAACCTCGGAAATGACTCTGCTGGTCCATTTATCAGGAACAAACAGTCTATCAGGTGGACAAGAGTCAGGTCTACCAGCCTGAAATCTCTGCAACACACGTCGCAAATCAGGAGAAATGGCCGACAAAATCACTCCCTCTTTAAGAATACCAGCCGGCTCTGAGACTCCAGGAGAATCAGGCACAAAGCTCCTAGAGAGAGCATCAGCCTTCACATTTTTCGAACCAGGCAGGTATGAGACCACAAAGTCAAAACGGGAGAAAAACAATGACCAACGAGCCTGTCTAGGATTCAGGCGTTTAGCAGACTTGAGATACATCAGGTTCTTGTGATCAGTCAAGACCACCACACGATGCTTAGCTCCCTCGAGCCAATGACGCCACTCCTCAAATGCCCACTTCATGGCCAACAACTCCTGATTACCAACATCATAATTTCGCTCAGCCGGCGAAAACTTCCTGGAAAAGAAAGCACATGGTTTCATCACAGAGCAACCAGAGCCTCTCTGCGACAAAACAGCTCCTGCACCAATCTCAGAAGCATCCACTTCAACCTGAAAGGGAAGTTAGACATCAGGCTGGCACAAAACAGGCGCCGAAGTAAACCGGCGCTTCAGCTCCCAGAAGGCCTCAATGGCCGCAGGAGCCCAATTAGTGACATCAGAACCTTTCTTGGTCATATCCGTCAGAGGTTTAACAACGCTAGAAAAGTTAGCAATAAAACGACGGTAGAAATTAGCAAAACCCAAAAACTTCTGAAGACTCTTAACAGACGTGGGTTGAGTCCAATCATGAATAGCTCGGACCTTGACTGGGTCCATCTCCACAGCAGAAGGGGAAAAGATAAAACCCAAAAAGGAAACCTTCTGCACTCCAAAGAGACACTTTGAGCCCTTCACAAACAAAGCATTATCACGCAAAACCTGAAACACCATCCTGACCTGCTTTACATGAGAATCCCAATCATCAGAAAAAACTAAAATGTCATCCAGATAAACAATCACAAATTTATCTAGATACTTCCGGAAGATGTCATGCATAAAGGACTGAAACACTGAAGGAGCATTAGAGAGCCCAAAAGGCATCACCAAGTACTCAAAATGACCTTCGGGCGTATTAAATGCAGTTTTCCATTCATCTCCCTGCCTAATGCGCACAAGGTTGTACGCACCACGAAGATCTATCTTGGTGAACCAACAGGCACCCTTAATCCGAGCAAACAAGTCCGACAATAGTGGCAGAGGGTACTGAAATTTAACCGTGATTTTATTCAGAAGCCGATAGTCTATACAAGGTCTCAAAGACCCGTCTTTCTTGGCCACAAAAAAGAATCCCGCACCAAGAGGGGAAGAGGATGGACGAATATGTCCTTTCTCCAAAGACTCCTTTATATAAGAACGCATCGCGGCATGCTCAGGTACCGACAGATTAAATAATCGTCCCTTAGGAAACTTGCTACCAGGAATCAAATCTATAGCGCAGTCACAGTCCCTATGAGGAGGAAGAACACTGGACTCACTGAACACATCCTGATAGTCAAGCAAAAACTCAGGAACTTCTGAAGGAGTGGAGGAAGCAATAGACACCGACGGGGAATCGCAATGAATTCCCTGACAACCCCAACTTCACACAGACATAGCCCTCCAATCCAGAACAGGATTATGAGCCTGTAACCATGGCAGACCCAAAACGACCAAATCATGCATTTTATGCAGAACAAGAAAATGAATCACCTCCCGATGTTCAGGAGTCATGCACATGGTCACTTGTGTCCAATACTGCGGTTTATTCTCCGCCAATGGCGTAGCATCAATACCTCTAAGAGGAATAGGATTTTCCAAAGGCTCCAGGACAAAACCACAGCGCCTGGCAAACGACAAGTCCATAAGACTCAGGGCAGCGCCTGAATCCACAAACGCCATAACAGGGTAGGAAGACAATGAGCAAATTAAAGTCAGAGACAAAATAAATTTAGGCTGCAGGTTACCAACGGCGACAGGACTAACAAACTTTGTTAGGCGTTTAGAGCATGCTGATATAACATGTGTAGAATCACCACAGTAAAAACACAACCCATTCTGACGTCTATGATTTTGCCGTTCAGTTCTAGTCTGAATTCTATGACATTGCATTAAATCAGGCGTCTGTTCAGACAACACCGCCAAAGGATTAGCGGATTTGCGCTCCCGCAAACGCCGATCAATCTGAATGGCCAGCGTCATAGAATCATTCAGACTTGTAGGAATGGGAAAGCCCACCATCACATTCTCAATAGTTTCAGAAAGGCCATTTCTGAAATTTGCGGCCAGAGCACACTCATTCCACTGAGTAAGCACGGACCATTTCCGAAATTTTTGGCAATACACTTCGGCTTCATCCTGGCCCTGAGAAATAGCCAGCAAAGCCTTCTCTGCCTGAATTTCAAGATTGGGCTCCTCATAAAGCAATCCGAGCGCCAGAAAAAACGCATCAATATTCGCCAATGCCGGATCTCCTGGCGCCAATGAGAAAGCCCAATCCTGAGGGTCGCCCCGCAAGAAGGAGATAACAATTTTACCTTGCTGAGCTGAGTCTCCAGACGAACGAGGTCTCAAAGATAGAAACAATTTACAATTATTCCTAAAATTCCTAAATTTAAATCGATCTCCAGAGAACAGCTCAGGAATAGGAATCTTAGGCTCTGACATAGGACTGCTAATAACCAAATCCTGAATGCTCTGCACACGAGCAGCAAGCTGATCCACACTAGTAATTAGAGTTTGCACATTCATGTCTGCAGCAGAGTTTCAAGCCATTCAGAGGTAAAGGGGAAGGAAGAAAAAAAAAAAAACTCAGAACTTCTTTTTTTTTTCTTTTAATCCCACTTCTGCAATGCATTAACTATTCAGTGGCCTGGCATACTGTTGTGATCCTAATGGCAAAGGATCTCAGGGTCTTCAGCAAAGTCTGCAAACATAAAAACTAGCTCTTAGGGAGGTGGTAACTGAGCTGACCACATACCTGATCCTAGCACACAAATAATAGCAGCCGGGGAACGTGCCTACGTTGGTTCTAGACGTCTTGCGCCAGCCGGAGATCTAACTAACCCTTTCAGAGAAAATACAGACCTCACTTGCCTCCAGAGAAATACCCCAAAGTAGATACAAGCCCCCAACAAATAATAACGGTGAGGTAAGAGGAAAGGACAAACGTAAGTATGAACTAGATTCAGCAAAGAGAGGCCCACTAAATAATAGCAGAAATATAGAAAGCGGACTTATGTGGTCAGCGAAAAACCCTACTAAAATATCCACGCTGAATAGCCAAGAACCCCCGTACTGACTAACGGTATGGGGGGAGAATATCAGCGCCCTAAGAGCTTCCAGCAAAATCAGGAATCACATTATGAACAAGCTGGACAAAAAACAGAATAATACAAATAAACAAAAAACAAGAAAGCAGGACTTAGCTTATGTTGCAAAAATCAGGACCAGTAGACAAGAGCAACCAGACAAGGACTGATTACATGGATGCCAGGCAAGGGACTAAGACTCCAGGAAGTTTAAATAGAAACACCCAGAGTCTTAACGAACAGGTGACTACCAAGCTGAGGAAAGAGAATCCAAGAGCCATACCGCGAGTGACCACAAGAGGGAGCCCAAAAGTATAGTTCATAACAGGAGCCCAAAGCAAAAGTCACACCATACCACCAGTGTCCACAAGAGGGAGCCTGAAAACAGAGTTCACAACAGTACCCCCCCCTTGAGGAGGGGTCACCAAACCCTCATAAAAAACCCCAGGGCGATCAGGATGAGCCACATGGAAGGCACGAACCAAATCGACCGCATGAACATCAGAGGCGACAACCCAAGAATTATCCTCCTGACCATAGCCCTTCCACTTAACCAAATACTGGAGCCTCCGTCTAGAAATACGAGAATCCAAGATCTTCTCCACCACGTATTCCAATTCTCCCTCAACCAGCACCGGGGCAGGAGGCTCAACCGGAGGAACCGCAGGCACCATAAACCTCCGCAACAACGAGCGATGGAACACATTATGAATAGCAAATGATGCCGGGAGGTCCAGACGGACAAGAAAACATGATAAACACTGCTGATCAAAAAATGAGCAAACAAAATTTAGCTTGTCCTGGATGGACTGGGAGCAAGGTAGTCAGAAGGAAACTGAGTAGCACTGATTACATCGACAGCCGGCAACAAGTGGAAGTGAAACAGAGCTATATAGGAACCTCCCAGAGGATAGCGAACCAGCTGATAGCAAGAGACCAGCAGGATAACAAACAAAGCCACCAGGGGGAGCCCAAAGCAAAAGTCACACCATACCACCAGTGTCCACAAGAGGGAGCCTGAAAACAGAGTTCACAACAATGGTGCGTTGGTATTTGTTTAGTTATGAGTGAATATACTCGTTACTCGAGATTTCCCAAGCACGCTCGGGTGTCCTCCGAGTATTTTTTAGTGCTCGGAGATTTAGTTTTCAGCGCCGCAGCTGAATGATTTACATCTGTTAGCCAGCATAAGTACATGTGGGGATTCCCTAGCAACCATGTAACCCCCACATGTACTTATGCTGGCTAACAGATGTAAATCATTCAGCTGCGGCCCTGAAAACTAAATCTCCGAGCACTAAAAAATACTCGAAGGACACCTGAGCGTGCTCGGGAAATCTTGAGTATCGAGTATATTCGCTCATCACTATATTTGTTCCTTGTAAGTGGTATTATTCAGTCACTATGTGGTGGTAATATGTGGTCTGGTCATGGTGTGGCGGTATTTGTTTCTTGTATGTGGTATTATTCTGTCACTGTGGTGGTAATGTGTGGTCTGGTCATGGTGTGACGATATTTGTCCCTTGTACTGTATGTGGTATTTATGGTTGTTTAAAACAAAATGTAAATGTATGTCACTCATTCCCTTAAAGAAAAATCCATAAAAATATATTTATTTTTAATAGTTTAGAGTAGAGTAGGGCCCGGCTGGAAGAGTCTACCGTGTCATGGTGGGTGTCAGCTTAAAAATTATTTTGGCCAGAACAAAAGCTGCTGGTTATTAATGTGATCTGGTGTTTGATGGGAACTGTTAATATCTGATCGATGAGGACGTGGTGGAGAAGTTGAGTTTTTCCAAGAATGAGCAGTGGGACAGTGGAGGTGGAGGTGGAGCTGGGGTGGAGCCTGGGCGGAGTCTCAAGGGAACTCGAAAATGTTGCCAGGATGGGGCCCCAAAATTCCTAGTGGAAACCCTGGTCTGTCTCATAAGCTGCAGACCGCAGCTTCCTGAGACTTCAGTGTGCTCACTCAGGCAGCGCGATGACATTATTGTCTCATGCCGCTCTGCGGACCGGAAGAGAAAAATATGGGGGAGAACTGAGGCTATCCTACTATATATAAGGGGAGAACTGGGGTCATCATTCTAGATATTTGGGGAGAACTGGGGCCATCATTATATATACTGTATATATATATATATATATATATATATATATATATATAATTGAGAAAAAAGGAAGGCAGCACTCCAAGTCTTTCGGCTCACACTGAGCCTTTTTCAAGCTTGAAAAAGGCTCAGTGTGAGCCGAAATGTTGCACAGAGATGTGGGCTGAATAAATCTCACTTTTTTTCACTTTAAGAAGACTTGGAGTGCTGCCTTCCTTTTTTCTCAATTGTATACATTTGGGTGGAGGTACTGACTACTCGACCCAGGAGGCTAGGCACCCACTGGTGAGCATTGTGCTGTTCCATTTTTTTGCTATATATATATATATATATATATATATATATATATATATATATATAGGCAACTTGTGCCATCATCCTATATTTATGGTGGGTGGTGGGAACTGGGGCCATCACACTACATATACTATATATGTGGGGCTGTGGGGACTATCATACTATATATGTGGGGCAGTGGGATACCTTCATACTGTATATATCATCATACATCATATGGGGCTGTGGGGCCACAATATTCCATATAGGGGGCTGTAGGGACATGATACTATATATGGAGGGGATGCGGGATCATCATACTATCTATAGGAAGCTGTGAGGTGCATAATATCGCAATTAGAGAGCTGTAGGGGACCATTATACTATATATAGGGGGTTTTGGTGACATACTATTTGTGGGGAGCTATAGTATATATAGGAAACGTTAAAGCCTCATACTATATATAGGAGGCAGTTGGGACATCATATTGTATATAGGGGGCTATGTAGCCATTTTACTATATATAGGGAGTTTTGGGGTCCTCAATGTATAATAAAGGGGTATTGGGGGCGGTAGGATTATAATTCTGTATATACAGAGCTGTGTGGGTGCTCAGAGGACATTATTTGTTATGAATGGGCACATTATTAGTTTTGATAGGGGCACTCGGGATCCTTTTTTTTTTTGGGGGGGGGACAGTGTTACTTTAAGTGAGCACTCAAGGGTATTTGTTGCTGGAAGGGGGCACTTGGGATATTATATCCTTCAAAGGCCCATACATGTCGTTGCACAGTAGGGGCATTACTACTTTCTGTGGGATACTTTAATTTTGGGGGGTGGGAGTAATCCTAGTAATGACACAATTGATTAAATATTGGGGTCAGTGGTCCACACTGCAGGTGCACACAGAGTGGGGAGTTTTTGTAGGTTGGGAATAGATGGGGATGGCGCTAGAAATGTGAGAAGTCAAATGTGTCTTTATAGTAATCTCTGCAGATGAGTCCTGGCTGGAGAAGTTGTCATGTCGGTCTGGGCCAGATAGAAATGTGAACGATCCGAATCTGAAAGACCGTCGTGTGTAAGTTACTGTATATAACTGTACTGTAATCACTTGTTCTGCGGAACTGGTATCTACCAATATACGGTTACTGATAGGTTGTAATATTGATCTTTGTAGGTAACATTTTTTTTAAATTTAGTAGCAGCTAAATTTAATTCAGTCACAGTAAAGGGTGTATGGTGGTATCATTGGTCTTTGTATAGAATGTAGTTTCATGTAGAGGTAATGGTGATATTATAATATTATGTATTCACTGTGTAGTGGTGACAGTAGTAGCACTGTGTAGCTGTATTGTATGTATGTTTGTAAGTATGCTCCGTTATGGCACCATATCTAAGCAGTAAGCTTGGTTCTGGTTCTCTATCAATGTAGTAATCTAGATTATGGTACCGTATGTATGCCGGAATCTCGGTTCTGCTCCAGTTTCTATGTAGCAGGCTTGGTTCCATGTAGTAGACTTATTAAGCTCGGTTCTGTTCCCTTATCTCTGTAGTAAGCTCTGTTTTGCTCCCATACCTCTGTAGTAAGCTCGGTTCTGCTCCCATATCTCTGTAGTAAGCTCGGTTCTGCTCCCTTATCTCTGTAGTAAGCTCGGTTCTGCTCCATTATCTCTGTAGTAAGCTCGGTTCTGCTCCCATATCTCTGTAGTAAGCTCGGATCTGCTCCCATATCTCTGCAGTAAGCTCCGTTCTGCTCCCATATCTCTGTAGTAAGCTCGGTTCTGTTCCCTTATCTCTGTAGTAAGCTCGGTCCTACTCCCATATCTCTGTAGTAAGCTCGTTTCTGCTCCCATATCTCTGTAGTAAGCTCCGTTCTGCTCCCATATCTCAGTACTAAGCTCGGTTCTGCTCCCATATCTCTGGAGTAAGCTTAGTTCTGCTCCCATATCTCTGGAGTAAGCCCGGTCCTACTCCCATATCTCTGTAGTAAGCTCTGTTCTGCTCCCATATCTCAGTAGTAAGCTCCGTTCTGCTCCCATATCTATGTAGTAAGCTCCGTTCTGCTCCCATATCTATGTAGTAAGCTCAGTTCTGCTCCCATATCTGTGTAGTAAGCTCAGTTCTGCTCCCATATCTATGTAGTAAGCTCGGTTCTGCTCCCATATCTCTGTAGTAAGCTCTGTTCTGTTCCCTTATCTCTGTAGTAAGCTCGGTCCTACTCCCATATATCTGTAGTAAGCTCTGTTTTGCTCCCATATCTCTGTAGTAAGCTCGGTCCTACTCCGATATCTCAGTAGTAAGCTCAGTTCGGCTCCCATATCTCTGGAGTAAGCTCGGTTCTGCTCCCATGTCTCAGTAGTAAGCTCAGTTCTGCTCCCATATCTATGTAGTAAGCTCGGTTCTGCTCCCATATCTCTGGAGTAAGCTCAGTTCTGCTCCCATATCTATGTAGTAAGCTCAGTTCTGCTCCCATATCTCTGGAGTAAGCTCGGTTCTGCTCCCATATCTCAGTAGTAAGCTCGGTTCTGCTCCCATATCTCAGTAGTAAGCTTGGTTCTGCTCCCATATCTCTGGAGTAAGCTCAGTTCTTCTCCCATATCTATGTAGTAAGCTCAGTTCTGCTCCCATATCTCTGGAGTAAGCTCAGTTCTGCTCCCATATCTCAGTAGTAAGCTCGGTTCTGCTCCCATATCTCTGTAGTAAGCTCTGTTCTGCTCCCATATCTCCGGAGTAAGCTCCGCTCTGCTCCCATATCTCTGGAGTAAGCTCAGTTCTGCTCCCATATCTCTGGAGTAAGCTCAGTTCTGCTCCCATATCTCTGAAGTAAGCTCGGTTCTGCTCCCATATCTCTGGAGTAAGCTTAGTTCTGCTCCCATATCTCTGGAGTAAGCTCGGTTCTGCTCCCATATCTCAGTAGTAAGCTCGGTTCTGCTCCCATATCTCAGTAGTAAGCTCGGTCCTGCTCCCATATCTCTGTAGTAAGCTCAGTTCTGCTCCCATATCTCTGGAGTAAGCTCAGTTCTGCTCCCATATCTCTGTAGTAAGCTCGTTTCTGCTCCCATATCTCTGTAGTAAGCTCGTTTCTGCTCCCATATCTCTGTAGTAAGCTCCGTTCTGCTCCCATATCTCAGTAGTAAGCTCGGTTCTGCTCCCTTATCTCTGTAGTAAGCTCGGTTCTGTTCCCTTATCTCTGTAGTAAGCTCGGTCCTACTCCCATATCTCTGGAGTAAGCTCGGTTCTGCTCCCATGTCTCAGTAGTAAGCTCAGTTCTGCTCCCATATCTATGTAGTAAGCTCGGTTCTGCTCCCATATCTCTGGAGTAAGCTCAGTTCTGCTCCCATATCAATGTAGTAAGCTCAGTTCTGCTCCCATATCTCTGGAGTAAGCTCGGTTCTGCTCCCATATCTCAGTAGTAAGCTCGGTTCTGCTCCCATATCTCAGTAGTAAGCTCGCTCCTGCTCCCATATCTCTGTAGTAAGCTCAGTTCTGCTACCATATCTCTGGAGTAAGCTCAGTTCCGCTCCCATATCTCTGGAGTAAGCTCGGTTCTGCTCCCATATCTCTGGAGTAAGCTCGGTTCTGCTCCCATATCTCTGTAGTAAGCTCGTTTCTGCTCCCATATCTCTGTAGTAAGCTTGTTTCTGCTCCCATATCTCTGTAGTAAGCTCTGTTCTGCTCCCATATCTCCGGAGTAAGCTCCGCTCTGCTCCCATATCTCTGGAGTAAGCTCAGTTCTGCTCCCATATCTCTGGAGTATGCTCAGTTCTGCTCCCATATCTCTGAAGTAAGCTCGGTTCTGCTCCCATATCTCTGGAGTAAGCTTAGTTCTGCTCCCATATCTCTGGAGTAAGCTCGGTTCTGCTCCCATATCTCAGTAGTAAGCTCGGTTCTGCTCCCATATCTCAGTAGTAAGCTCGGTCCTGCTCCCATATCTCTGTAGTAAGCTCAGTTCTGCTCCCATATCTCTGGAGTAAGCTCAGTTCTGCTCCCATATCTCTGGAGTAAGCTCGGTTCTGCTCCCATATCTCTGTAGTAAGCTCGTTTCTGCTCCCATATCTCTGTAGTAAGCTCGTTTCTGCTCCCATATCTCTGTAGTAAGCTCCGTTCTGCTCCCATATCTCAGTAGTAAGCTCGGTTCTGCTCCCTTATCTCTGTAGTAAGCTCGGTTCTGTTCCCTTATCTCTGTAGTAAGCTCGGTCCTACTCCCATATCTCTGTAGTAAGCTCTGTTCTGCTCCCATATCTCAGTAGTAAGCTCCGTTCTGCTCCCATATCTATGTAGTAAGCTCCGTTCTGCTCCCATATCTATGTAGTAAGCTCAGTTCTGCTCCCATATCTATGTAGTAAGCTCAGTTCTGCTCCCATATCTATGTAGTAAGCTCGGTTCTGCTCCCATATCTCTGTAGTAAGCTCGGTTCTGCTCCCTTATCTCTATAGTAAGCTCGGTTCTGTTCCCTTATCTCTGTAGTAAGCTCGGTCCTACTCCTATATATCTGTAGTAAGCTCTGTTTTGCTCCCATATCTCTGTAGTAAGCTCGGTCCTACTCCCATATCTCAGTAGTAAGCTCAGTTCGGCTCCCATATCTCTGGAGTAAGCTCGGTTCTGCTCCCATGTCTCAGTAGTAAGCTCAGTTCTGCTCCCATATCTATGTAGTAAGCTCGGTTCTGCTCCCATATCTCTGGAGTAAGTTCAGTTCTGCTCCCATATCTATGTAGTAAGCTCAGTTCTGCTCCCATATCTCTGGAGTAAGCTCGGTTCTGCTCCCATATCTCAGTAGTAAGCTCGGTTCTGCTCCCATATCTCAGTAGTAAGCTTGGTTCTGCTCCCATATCTCTGGAGTAAGCTCAGTTCTTCTCCCATATCTATGTAGTAAGCTCGGTTCTGCTCCCATATCTCTGGAGTAAGCTCATTTCTGCTCCCATATCTCAGTAGTAAGCTCGGTTCTGCTCCCATATCTCTGTAGTAAGCTCTGTTCTGCTCCCATATCTCCAGAGTAAGCTCCGCTCTGCTCCCATATCTCTGGAGTAAGCTCAGTTCTGCTCCCATATCTCTGGAGTAAGTTCAGTTCTGCTCCCGTATCTCTGAAGTAAGCTCGGTTCTGCTCCCATATCTCTGTAGTAAGCTCTGTTCTGCTCCCATATCTCTGGAGTAAGCTCGGTTCTGCTCCCATATCTCAGTAGTAAGCTCGGTTCTACTCCCATATCTCAGTAGTAAGCTCGGTCCTGCTCCCATATCTCTGTAGTAAGCTCAGTTCTGCTCCCATATCTCTGGAGTAAGCTCAGTTCTGCTCCCATATCTCTGGAGTAAGCTCGGTTCTGCTCCCATATCTCTGGAGTAAGCTCGGTTCTGCTCCCATATCTCTGTAGTAAGCTCGTTTCTGCTCCCATATCTCTGTAGTAAGCTCCGTTCTGCTCCCATATCTCAGTAGTAAGCTGGGTTCTGCTCCCATATCTCTGTAGTAAGTTCGGTTCTGCTCCAATTTCTCCGGAGTAAGCTCGGTTCTGCTCCCATATCTCTGGAGTAAGCTTGGTTCTGCTACCATATCTCTGGAGTAAACTCGGTTATGCTCCCATATCTCTGTAGTAAGCTCATTTCTGCTCCCATATCTCTGGATTAAGCTTGGTTCTGCTACCATATCTATGCAGCAAGCTCCGTTCTGCTCCCATATCTCTGTAGTAAGTTTGGTTCTGCTCCAATTTCTCCAGAGTAAGCTCGGTTCTGCTCCCATATCTCTGGAGTAAGCTTGGTTCTGCTACCATATCTCTGGAATAAACTCGGTTATGCTCCCATATCTATGTAGTAAGCTCGGTTCTGCTCCCATATCTCTGTAGTAAGCTCGGTTCTGCTCCCATATCTCTGGAGTAAGCTTGGTTCTGCTGCCATATCTCTGAAGTAAGCTCGGTTATGCTCCCATATCTCTGTAGTAAGCTCGGTTCTGCTCCCATATCTCTGTAGTAAGCTCGGTTCTGCTCCCATATCTCTGTAGTAAGCTCGTTTCTGCTCCCATATCTCTGGAGTAAGCTCAGTTCTGCTCCCATATCTCTGGAGTAAGCTCAGCTCTGCTCCCATATCTCTGGAGTAAGCTTGGTTCTGCTACCATATCTATGCAGCAAGCTCCGTTCTGCTCCCATATCTCTGTAGTAAGTTCGGTTCTGCTCCAAATTCTCCGGAGTAAGCTCGGTTCTGCTCCCATATCTCTGGAGTAAGCTTGGTTCTGCTACCATATCTCTGGAGTAAACTCGGTTCTGCTACCATATCTCTGTAGTAAGCTCGGTTCTGCTCCCATATCTCTGTAGTAAGCTCGGTTCTGCTCCCATATCTCTGTAGTAAGCTCGTTTCTGCTCCCATATCTCTGGAGTAAGCTTGGTTCTGCTACCATATCTATGCAGAAAGCTCCGTTCTGTTCCCATATCTATGAACCAGCCTGTTTTTAAAGCCTGTTATCTCTGCTACTTTTATGCAGTGGCCAGAGATTATTAGGGAAAAGGAGGGCCACCGTAACTGAAGGGACACTGCCTTGTGATTGCCCCCCAGGCTGAAAAATGCCAGCCAGCCCCTGCTTCAGAGATATTAATATTTTCTCTGTCTGGATTCCTATCTTGAAAAATATACTATTAGAGGTTGTGGGCACTAGATTCTGTTATGGGACTTTGATCCAGGGAGCTAGTCTGATTGCCGTTTGTGGAGTGAATTTTTCCCCTAATATGGGGCAATTATTATCTGACTCATGGGCTATCAGACAAAACAAGCATGTATAAGTAAAGCAGATCCAGAATTATGATTTTACAGAGAAAACAATTCTCTAACACATACATGTCACATTTCTAATAACAGTTTGTTTCAATATTTACCAGTTGGTGAATGAGCAGTAAGTGATCTGTCATAGATCTGTAGTAGATCACTCCGTGCACAGCTGCCATAGTTCTCAGCAGCATAGGTTGTGTTTACACAGGATGATGTGCTGCTGAGAATATTTTATGCAGCACAAATGATTTCACCCTATGAATGAGTTTTAGTAACATACAAACACGGGGTGACCACTAGATACTACTTACGCTTGTCCAGCATCGGGTATGATGGTTGCGCTTCCATCTTGCGACTCCCATTGTCTGATGCTGTTTAAAATATCCATATTGTCTGCAGAGAAAACACTACACGTTAAAGGCTGGGAGTCTAAGAGTAATATTATGTCAGGTAGTGATGGAACCTCTCATTATGTTGGATATGTTATCTACAGGTGGTGCCAATGCATATTAATCATGCTACCTATAGACGAAATTCAGGTGACAGGTTCCCTTTAATATGCATTGATATAATGCATATTAAAGGGAACCTGTCACCTGAATTTCGTGGGTCCTTTTTTGGGTCATATGGGCGGTGTTTTCGGGTCTTTTATTAACCCCTTTTTTTCCCGCTGGCCGCACGCTGGTCGCGAAATTGACTTGCCGTTGATTCGCTTTCCTCCATAGTTAACGCTTGCGCAAAGCAATCTTGCCTTGCGCACACGCACTATGCTTTGCCCAACTGCGGGCAAAGCCGAAAACCATTAGTGCGCATGCACCGGCGCACTATGTCCCGGAAGTATTTCGCTGTGTTCCGGGACATAGTGCGCCGGCGCATGCGCACTAATGCTTTTCGGCTTTGCCCGCAGTCGGGCAAAGCATACTGCGCGTGCGCAAGGCAAGATTGCTTTGCGCACGTGTTAACAAGGGAGGAAAGTGAGTCAACGTCAAGTCAATTGTGCGGCCAGCGGGAAAGAAAGGGGTTAATAAAAGACCTGAAAATACCGCCCATATGACCCAAAGAAGGACCTGCCAAATTCAGGTGACAGGTTCCCTTTAATCATGTGACCTATAGGTGGCGCTGTGATATCAATGCATATTAATCATGTGACCTATAGGTGGCGCTGTGATATCAATGCATATTAATCATGTGACGTATAGGTGGCGCTGTGATATCAATGCATATTAATCATGTGACCTATAGGTGGCGCTGTGATATCAATGCATATTAATCATGTGACGCATAGGTGGCGCTATGATACCGATGCATATTAATTATGACACCTATAGATGGCGCTATAGTTGTGTTCTCTCCTTCTTTGGCTGTGTTCCTGGTATCTGCAGGTAGTATATAACCATGGCCTGCTGAGATATTGGCTGCTGTTTCTAGAGGGGTCCTTGTATCAAGGTTACCTGGAGCTGATCCTATGTTCGTCTTTTTCCCAGGTTTTTCCTCTTGGCACACATCCGCTCATCCACCTTCTCTATCCTGTGAGGTCCAGTCCTTTACCTCTTAGTTCTTCTGGGTCCCAGTTCTCTCGCTTCTCTGCTCTTCAGATTCTTCTCTTCTCCCTCCCTGGTGGAGGGCCAACACACGCAGGATCAGGTCTAGGGTGGCGACAGATCGGACCACAGAGCCTACAGGTCTTTCCTTTCTGAAGATTTAGCCGTGAGTGTGAAATTCATGGTATTTTTCTCCAAGGTCTGGCACTTGTTTTTTTTTCTTTTACTTCCTGCAGATTCTACCGTAATCTTATAAGATATGGGGCCAAAGCTCAAGGAAGGGAATCACTGGGAGTTGATGAGCCAGTTTTTGGCATGTTTAGTATGCAGTTTCAGTGCACCTCCTTTTCTCGGAATACAGCCAGAAGAAAATGTATAGTGTTTGATGGCACATCCTACCTCTGTATGATCCGATAGTTGTTGTAGCAGGGGCAGACATATTATTGGTGCAACCTGTGCACCCACACAGGGATAATGGGGCTCATGTCCACCCCAGAGCAGGTGGGATTGTGCTTTATGAGGAGCTATTGGACTGATAAGGGCCCATATTCTGTTCTTGCACAGGGGCCCTCTTCTGTCTGTGTCTGCCAGTATGTTGCAGTACATAGATCCTACCTCCTTGTGTATTTAGGATGGCGGGACTATTATTCTGGTGTCCTACAGATGATAAAATCTTCCAAAATGCAAATTCTCCAAATCTGTGGGTTTTACAGGGAAATTCAGTTTGCAGTGAATTTATTGGACACAGACTCTGGAGCATAATGAACCTAGGATGTAAAAAAAATAAATTAGTACCTCACTGCTCACCCGTCGTGCCACCACTGCAGCCATGGTCCGATTCTCCCACAAACACTTCTTTTCCCCTTCCCCAATTTGTGTTTAGTTAGCCAGGGAGTATAATCCTTGTTTACAGGAGGTAGGGGGTCATTCTGGACATTTACCCAGGTAGTTAATTTGAATTCTGTTTTTAACACAACAGGGCTTTTTCAAGTGTAACCCCTTCATATATGCAAAGGAGACGAGAAAGAGATGCAATAAGATGTGCACACCTCAAATCATAAGTTGTATAAAAACATAACACACTTTATTAAACAATTATCTTTCTTAAAATCCCAACAAAACATGAAACACACGCAAACACAATGAATAGATATCAATACACCACATAATATGACCAAAGTTGGCATAAACATGAGTAGGCTTATATTGGATAGTAAGTATTATATCTCTTCAGAGAGGGCTTAGATCAGACAGCCAGAAGGGAGTCTGGACACAAATGCATAACTATGTAACCCAGAAATACAATAGACTGTATAGTGCTATCTGCGATACAGGTGTAAGGCGGAATACCGGGCTGCAGGTGCCTGTGCGTTGCTGGGTCTGGAACTGCCGAGGCTGCGTCCAGCGTTCCCGGGGGGAAAGAATGCGAAACCAGACAGAACCCATAACCTAGTTAGAGGGGACGTGGCGAGGCCGGGCAGAGAACAGGAAGCGCAGGAAAACTTGGGAGATTCCCGTCGTCAGAGAGAGGGAACAGTGGTGTGCGGCGCTCCGCAGCCACAGAGCAAGTGCACGGTCGTGACCCGGCAGAGGCTACACGAGGACCCCCGAGAGTCAGTGAGCATGCGGAGCGGCATGCGCTCAGCCAAACAGTGTGTGGCACTTGCGTTGAGAAGCGAGTCCAGGTGCAGGATAGTGAGGTGTGTTCCCCATCCTTGACAGGCATACAGCGGAGCACGCATCGGATAGAGTCTTCTACGGCACCTTTCACCTTGGCTTTACAGATTCATGGACTCAACGGGCAAAGCTGGGGTGACCATGAGTTGCCACCAGAACCAAACCGTGTGTTGGCAGGTTACGCCTGAAGACCCAGTGCTGGCCGCTGCTGGTGCTGCAACGCTCATCAGACTGTATGCAAATGAGCAGCAGTGACGCCACAATAAGTGAAGTTTAATAACAAGACTGTTGTATTTTTCCATAATTCTATTATTAGTTACCCATTATCTCCCTGCGAGGAGTTCCTTATTCTTATAAATTAAACCGCACTGTTATTAATCCTTGCTCTGCATTCAATGTGTCACTGCATCCCGGGACCTGCTTACATTCTCAGGACAGAACTACAGCGTGTCCACAATAGAATATAGATCTGATACCAAGTTTTACACAAGTGATTCTCACAAAATTAGAATATCATCAAAAAGTGAATTTATTTCAGTTCTTCAATACAAATAGTGAATCTCGTATATTCTATAGAGTCATTACACACAAAGTGATCGATTTCACGTGTTTATTTCTGCTAATGTTGATGATTATGGCTTACAGCCAATGAAAACCCAAAAGTCATTATCTCAGTAAATTAGAATACTTTATAACACCAGCTTAAAAAAATGATGTTAACATCCAGAATGTTGTCCTACTGAAATGTATATTCAGTAGTGCCGAAGCCTCGCGAGACTTTGGCACTATCTTCAATGGAGCACGGTGCTCCACTGCGCAGGCGCCAGATTCACAGCCCTGCAGTGTGAATACATCATACTACACTGCGGGGCGGGATTTGGGGCCTCTGCAACACGCAGACACGATAGCCTGATATCAGGCACCGGGCAGCGTGCACTGTGCATGCCCGAGAACTGTTGGCACAGCGCAGGCGCTGGGCACGTAACAACAACACAGGAAGTGGCACACAGACGCAAGAGGGGGATGATGGATAGCTGGGAGGCAGCTGAAACAGTTGGAGATGCCATACCTCTGGGACTCAATACAGGTATGGGGCACAATTTATAAAAGTCAATATTTCAGTGTTACTAGGGATCAGAAACATAAGAGCCACCTTCACAGAATGCAGCCTAAGTGCTGCTGAAGGTGGCTCTTTTACTTAAAAATGCCCTGGGGGGGTGACAAGTTCCCTTTAAGTGCTCTAAAATGTCCTGGTAGACGGCTGCGCTGACTTTGGTCTTGATAAAACCCAGTGGACCTACACCAGCAGATGACATGGCTCCCCAAACCATCACTGATTGTGGAGACTTCACACTAGACCTCCAGCAGCTTGGATTGTGGCCTCTCCACTCTTCCTCCAGACTCTGGGACCTTGGACCCCTGACAACAGTCCAGTTCTTTTTCTCCTTGGCCCAGGTAAGACGCTTCTGGCGTTGTCTATTGTACATAAGTGTCTGACACAAGGAATGTGACACTTGTAGCCCATGTCCTGGACACGTCTGTGTGTGGTGAAGCAATGACTCCAGCAGCAGTCCACTCCTTGTGAATCTCCCCCACATTACTGAATGGCCTTTTCTTAACAATCCTTTCCAGGCTGCAGTTATCCCGGTTGCTTGTGCACCTTTTTCTACCACACTTTTTCCTTCCACTCCACTTTCCATTAATATTCTTGGATACAGCACTGTGTGAACAGACGGCTTCTTTAGCAATGACATTTTGTGGCTTCCCCTCCTTGTGGAGTGTGTCAGTGACGCCTTCTGGACATCTGTCAGGTCCGCAGTCTTCCCCTTTAAGTCTTCCCCCACTTATAAAGATGAGAGAGGCCTGTAATTGACTTCATAGGTAGACCACAACTATGAGAGTCAAAATGAGAAAACAGATGCAGAAAAATCACCTTGTCTAATTTGGCAAGATTTATTTTGCAAAACATGGTGGAAAATAAGTATTTGATCACCTAAAAACATGCAAGATTTCTGGCTCTCACAGACCTGTAACTTCTTTAAGGCTATGTGCACACGTTGCAGAATTGCCGTGGAAATTTCTTTGGCAATTCTGCACCTCCTGCCACAGGTATATCACATGCGGAATTGGCATGCATATTTCTGCTAAACACGAGCGTTTTGCAAGCGATCTGTAGCATTGCTTGGAAATCTGATTGACAGGTTGGTCACACTTGTCAAACATAGGCAGTATAGGAGACACACTTTTTTCTAATAGGAACAACTTTGTCATGAGGCTCTCAACTACGTCTGCTGAAAGGCTTATTGGGGTGCATGTAACATTGGGGCAGGCCAGGCCTTGAATTCAATGCAACACCAGGTATCATTGTAATCAGTATAACGGCACCTACCTGACACTGTCTGTAGTCACTGAGCACAATCCTGATCACAGGTATCAGTGTAATCAGTATAACGGCACCGACCTGACACTGTCTGTAGTCACTGAGCCCAATCCTGATCACAGGTATCAGTGTAATCAGTATAACGGCACCGACCTGACACTGTCTGTAGTCACTGAGCACAATCCTGATCACAGGTATCAGTGTAATCAGTATAACGGCGCCGACCTGACACTGTCTGTAGTCACTGAGCACAATCCTGATCACAGGTATCAGTGTAATCAGTATAACGGCACCGACCTGACACTGTCTGTAGTCACTGAGCACAATCCTGATCACAGGTATCAGTGTAATCAGTATAACGGCACTGACCTGACACTACCTGTAGTCACTGAGCATAATCCTGATCACAGGTATCAGTGTAATCAGTATAACGACGCCATCCTGACACTGTCTGTAGTCACTGAGCACAATCCTGATCACAGGTATCAGTGTAATCAGTATAACGGCACTGACCTGACACTACCTGTAGTCACTGAGCATAATCCTGATCACAGGTATCAGTGTAATCAGTATAACGACGCCATCCTGACACTGTCTGTAGTCACTGAGCACAATCCTGATCACAGGTATCACTGTAATCAGTATAACGGCGCTGACCTGACACTGTCTGTAGTCACTGAGCACAATCATGATCACAGGTATCAGTGTAATCAGTATAACGGCTCCGACCTGACACTGTCTGTAGTCACTGAGCACAATACTGCTCACAGGTATCAGAGTAATCAGAATAACGGCACCGACCTGACACTGTCTGTAGTCACTGAGCACAATCCTGATCACAGGTATCAGTGTAATCAGTATAACGGTACCGACCTGACACTGCCTGTAGTCACTGAGCACAATACTGATCACAGGTATCAGTGTAATCAGTATAACGGCACCGATCTGACACTGTCTGTAGTCACTGAGCACAATCCTGATCACAGGTATCAGTGTAATCAGTATAACGGCACAGACCTGACACTGTCTGTAGTCACTGAGCACAATCCTGATACAGGTATCAGTGTAATCAGTATAACGGCACCGACCTAACAATGTCTGTAGTCACTGAGCACAATCCTGATCACAGGTATCAGTGTAATCAGTATAACGGCACCGACCTGACACTGTCTGTAGTCACTGAGCACAATCCTGATCACAGGTATCAGTGTAATCAGTATAACGGCACCGACCTAACAATGTCTGTAGTCACTGAGCACAATCCTGATCACAGGTATCAGTGTAATCAGTATAACAGCATCGATCTGACACTGTCTGTAGTCACTGAGCACAATCCTGATCACAGGTATCAGTGTAATCAGTATAACGGCACCGACCTGACACTGTCTGTAGTCACTGAGCACAATCCTGATCACAGGGCACTTTAAAGGAAAACTAACAGGTCTGTAGAGCAGAACTCTTGCTGGTTGGTCGATGATCAAATACTTATTTCATGCAATAAAATAAAATTAATTTTGTAACAATCGTACAATGTGATTTTCTGGATTTTACTTTTAGATTCTGTCTCACATAGGTGAAGTGTACCTATGATAAAAATGACAGATCTCTCAATTCTTTGTAGGTGGGAAAATGGTAAAATCATCAGTGTATGAAATACTTATTTTCCCCATTGTTTATATGTATGTACAGTATATATATATATATATATATATATATATATATATATATATATATATATATATATATATATATAAAAGAAAATGTTATCCGAGTGTCTGATCACTTGTCTCCTGGGAGGAAAGAGGATCAGGATGAGGATTATGTAGTCCAGACTGGCTAATGAGACTGTAAGATAGGGTTGTGCTGGGAAACATACTGGAAGCATTATCTGCAATCCAACCAACCACCTGTTCACACAGTTCTAGCTTCTAGAGTGGTGTCCCTCGCCCCCCGCAAAGTGTGATAAGAAGCTAGGTCTCCTGGATGAGCATGTTTGTTGTGCTCACGCAGGAGCCACAGCTTCACTTGGCCCACAGCATCGGCCTCTGCATGCACCGACCCCTACCGTATGCCTTGCACATTTTAAATTAGGCGCATATGCCTCCAAATTTTCCAGTGTTAATTGAAAAAAGTACTGTTGTTTTAACAGTGCAGCAGCAGCAGCAGTGATATACTAGTACTGCAATAGCTATATTAAATCCTGACATATCCCGGCTCTAAACTGCCCTCTCCCTCCTATAACAACTTTCCCTGAACTGCTTCCTGAACACACTTTGCTGCGCATCTCATTAACGGTCTTATATAAGAACCAATGATAAAATGCGGCCGACCAATGACAGTAATGACAGTATCCAACATGGCTACGGCATTACCGTGCAGAGTGGGCAATCCCTGTATGTTCATTGACTGTCTAACAGTTGCCAAATATGTGGGGTGAGGATTCAAGCATGACATTTGAGCACCCGTGATACTCGATCGAGTACTGAACGTAACCGAGCACCTCGATGTTCGATCAAGTATCAAGCAGTGGACACTCATTACTAATAACCATCTGTCTGCTCATTGCTGCAATCATATTGCAAAACGTCTGCCATCGTGAGCCTGTCACAGAAAAACACAATCATAAATCTACTTACAGCTCACAGCTTCATGGATTGTTGGTTCATAGTTCATAGGTTCCTCTGAATTATTTCATTTCTATTTCCTTCTCACATTTTATACTGTTATACTTTATGTCTTTGTTTCCAACTCACCTTTGTGCCTTAGTAAAAAGATAATAAAAAGGGGAAAAGGTGTAAAACATTAAAAATAAAGTTTTGATGTCACATACTCAAGACTCCAGTACACAAAACAAATGAGAGAAGAGAGAACGGCTTATAAGAATGGACAACTTCCAACTTCGGGAAAGTATCCAGACCTTCTCCCTAAATGACGGACCTCGGGGTAATCAGGGATACTCCTGGGTTCTCCTGCAGCTCTTCGGCCTCACCGGTCATGGGAAATCCTGCTTTATTAACTCTTGTATATATGTCCTCAAAGATGGAGAAGATTTCATAGAACCAGGGCCGGTTTTAGGCAAAGTGGGGCCCTAGGCAAAAGTTTAAAATGGGGCCCCAAATGCACCATCAAACAGAAACATTTTGGTTGTAGCTACATGCGCTGATTTCAGGCCACTAAACGAGTGTGATCAACAATATTGAAGTCATTCACCACTTGTTTCCAGCCTCTTTACACTGGCTGAGGAACAATGATGGGGACAGAATGATCACTAGTAAATCAATCTGTCCCCATACAGTATCATCTTAGCAGAATATCTGCAGTTTTAACTGGGCGATGTGCTGATGAGAACAATGATTTTTGTTTCGGCATATACTGTACATACATACACCGTACATACACACAGATACACATACCGTACATACACAGACATACACCTTACATGCATACACACATACAGTTATATACACAGATAGTATACACATACTGTACATACATATACCATACATACACACCAATACACATACATACACCGTACGTACAGATACACATACAAATACAGTATATGCAAACACATACAGTACATATACCATACATACACAGATACACATACATATACCATCATACATACACATACCGTACATGCACACATGCATATACCGTACACTCACACAAATGCCGTACACACATATACCGAACATACACACAGATACACACACATATACCGTACATACACAGATACAGTTATATACATATAGTACACATACCGTACATATATATAAAATACACACACCCAAATACACATACCGTACATACATACATATACCGTACATGCATACGCACACATATACCGAACATAGATACACATACACGTACCGTACATACACACATACAGTATATACACATACCGTACACACATATACATACACATATACTGTATGTACATGCACATAAACATACATATATACCATATATCCATACAAATTTATTGCACATACACACATATACTGTTCATGCATACACACACAGCCATACAAATATACCATACATACACACATATACCGTACATACACACACAGAAACATACACATAGAGACACACAGATGCACACATACATATAAAAGCATATACATAAATACATACTAATCTTGTACACAGGGCCGGCGTTAGGGGCAGGCAGACTAGGCAGCTGCCTGGGGCCCCCGCTGCCCTAGGGGCCCCCAGCCAGGGGCAGACATACTGTTGATGGCACTGCTCCAGGGCCCAGAGGTGGAGGGGGCCCCTGCAGGCAGGCCCGTATCATGCAGGGTCGGGCCCCTCTCACTCCCTCCTGTAATCATGGAACACCGGGTGCTGGGGAGAGAGCGGGGCGCGAAGAGCAGGAGATCAAAAAGGGGGCGTGTCATGCAGGGAGAGACGCTGGCCAATGAACGCTTTCCTTACCTCACAGTGACCAGACTGAGGAGAGCGCTCACTGGCTGCCGTCTGTCCTCCTGCATGGCGTGTCCTAATGGTGAGTGCTCGCCTACAGTCAGGGGCCCCACAGCACAGCACACAGGGGACCATAGTGGAGGAAGAGCAGGACTTAGTGTGTGTCTTCTGCTCCCTCCACTGTTCTGTTCAGAGCAGGCTGCAGCGTCTCCTCACAGAGAAGAGATGGGGAGGAGCTCACTGCAGGGGACAGCACGGCAGCACCAGGGGGCTGATATCAGTGCTGTCTGCTCTGTGCCCCATCCCCCACAGTGGGGTCTGCAGCCCTCTCCTGCTGAACTGACCTGCAGGGCTCATCTGATCACCTATACAAGATTAGTATGTGTGTATGTATATGCTTGTATATGTATGTGTGCATCTGTGTGTATCTATGTGTATGTTTCTATCTGTGTGTGTGTATCTGTGTATGTACAGTATATGTGTGTATGTATGGTATAGTTGTATGGCTGTGTGTGTATGCATGTACAGTATGTGTGTATCTGTGTATGTGCAATAAATTTGTATGGATATATGGTATATATGTATGTTTATGTGCATGTACATACAGTATATGTGTACGTATATGTGTGTACGGTATGTGTATATACTGTATGTGTGTATGTACGGTACGTGTATGTGTATCTGTATGTACGGTATATGTATGTATGTACGGTATGTGTATTTGGGTGTGTGTATTTTATATGTATGTACGGTATGTGTACTATATGTATATAACTGTATCTGTGTGTATGTACGGTATATGTGTGTGTATCTGTGTGTATGTTCGGTATATGTGTGTACGGCATTTGTGTGAATGTACGGTATATGCATGTGTGCATGTACGGTATGTGTATGTATGATGGTATATGTATGTGTATCTCTGTGTATGTATGGTATATGTATGTGTTTGCATATACTGTATTTGTATGTGTATCTGTGTGTGTACGTACGGTGTATGTATGTGTATTTGTGTGTATGTATGGTATATGTATGTACGGTATGTGTATACTATATGTGTATATAACTATGTGTGTATGCATGTAAGGTGTATGTCTGTGTATGTACGGTATGTGTATCTGTGTGTATGTACGGTGTATGTATGTACAGTATATGCCGAAACAAAAATCATTGTTCTCATCAGCACATCGCCCAGTTAAAACTGCAGATATTCTGCTAAGATGATACTGTATGGGGACAGATTGATTTACTAGTGATCATTCTGTCCCCAGCCAGTGTAAAGAGGCTGGAAACAAGCGGCGAATGACTTCAATATTGTTGATCACGCTCGTTTAGTGGCCTGAAATCAGCGCATGTAGCTACAACCAAAATGTTTCTGTTTGATGGTGCATTTGGGGCCCCATTTTAAACTTTTGCCTAGGGCCCCACTTTGCCTAAAACCGGCCCTGCTTGTACAGGTGATCAGATGAGCTCTGCAGGAGGTCAGTTCAGCTGGAGAAGGCTGCAGACCCCACTGTGGGGGATGGGGCACAGAGCAGACAGCACTGATATCAGCCCCCTGGTGCTGTCCCCTGCAGTGAGCTCCTCCCCATCTCTTCTCTGTGAGGAGACGCTGCAGCCTGCTCTGAACAGAACAGTGGAGGGAGCAGAAGACACACACTAAGTCCTGCTCTTCCTCCACTATGGTCCCCTGTGTGCTGTGCTGTGGGGCCCCTGACTGTAGGTGAGCACTCACCATTAGGACACGCCATGCAGGAGGACAGACGGCAGCCAGTGAGCGCTCTCCTCAGTCTGGTCACTGTGAGGTAAGGAAAGCGTTCATTGGCCAGCGTCTCTCCCTGCATGACACGCCCTCTTTTTGATCTACTGCTCTTCGCGCCCCGCTCTCTCCCCAGCACCCGGTGTTCCATGATTACAGGAGGGAGTGAGAGGGGCCCGACCCTGCATGATACCGGGCCTGCCTGCAGGGGCCCCCCTCCACCTCTGGGCCCTGGAGCAGTGCCATCAACAGTATGTCTGCCCCTGGCTGGGGGCCCCTAGGGCAGCGGGGGCCCCAGGCAGCTGCCTAGTCTGCCTGCCCCTAACGCCGGCCCTGCATAGAACATGCTAAAGCTGGAGAAACATCAAATGGGGGAGCTATGACCACAGTAAAGAAATCCTACAATCTCACCAGGAACATCACCATAGTGGACAACAGAGGATATAGAAAAATGAATAGATTTGAAAGGGCGGAAATTTATGCCCAGCTGGGTGAGTAAATATGAAAATGATTAATATGAGTGTAAGATTATGGAAATGACCGTATCACACCCTCCAATGCATCATATGCAGGACATGGTGATGGTATGTGGAGGAGCTAATGCACAAGACCTGGTAATAGCAAGATCTTGATTCTTTAGATTCGGAACATGTTCCTTTCCAGTTAATGGTTTTAACAATGAAGAAGAGAAGTTATAGGAGAAGATGCTTTTCAAGTCAAACTATTTTCCTATTTTCTGAAACAGAAATTCAGAACATGAACCTGTCCAATGACTTATCCTTTCTGAAAACTCAGCAACAAATATTAGCTGCAGGCTCCATCAAGTACAAATAAATCCATTTTTTTCAGAAAATACAGTTAGCACAGGGAACCAAGGATGAAGAGAGTAAGAGGGCAAGTCATGAGTGCGGCCAACGGCAGATTTTCCCTGCTGCTTGACCAGGGCAGTTTCTAGCCCAAAAATGACACAGGGCGAGAGTAGGAAATTTCTCCCCCCCCCCCCCCCCCCCCGGCACCGAAAATAATACTATCAGTGTGGGAGTGGCCGAGCTGCCTCATCCTGGCTGTTCATTCTCGCTGTTCATCCAGCGCGGAGCGGAGGTGAGTGGCGGCGCCGAGGTGGCCGCAACCATTATGTGCGGTGCGGGGGGGGGGGCGCGGCGACGCGAGGCGATGATCTGACCGCTCAGCTGTCAGATTTGCAGCTGAGTTCGGGCAGGGCGCGCCCGCGCTCAGCACTGAGCGCGGCATCCGCGCCCCTGACAGCCCTTAAACAGCAGCAGCAGCGGGCAGGGGACCACCGGGGCCCGAGGCCTCTCCTGCGCCCCCCGGCCCCACGGCGCCCCGTGTGGCCGCCCTGCCCGCCCTGTTGAAGAAACGGCCCTGTGCTTGACTGACAGTCTTATCCCTATGTAGAAGGAGACCTGTTAAGCAGAGCAAAGAAGAAGCCGGCTGTGATCTGACCCTCCACATAGCCAATATCTGCCCACGTATCACCATCATGTCCTTCTATGTGTCTCATCTCTATTCTATGGTGAATGATCTCACGGCTTTAATTTACACAGAACTCAAAGTGAACATGTCACTTGATTCATGCTGTCCACACCACAGGCAGCATAAGTCAGAGAGTGGTGCACAATTGCAGCCAGGTATGGTATAAGTATATTATAAGTATATTTTAAACCTCCAGAAAAAGACTGTAGACAAGACTTGTCCAGCACGGCTTCCGGTCAGACTTTCCATGCATTGCTCCAAGTGATGGACAGATCTCTGCCATGTTTGTTCTTAGTGACATACCTGTCAATCACCTGGAACGATGTGAGAAGAAACCGTCCGGAGGCAAAGCTGGACAAGTCTTTTCTCTGACTATCGTCTCCAGCTGGAACTTCATCCTATTTTTTACAACTGTATTTAATATGCCTGGCTGCAGTCACACAGTAAGGGTATGATCCGTGCTGTCCGCGGTTGGAACAGCATGAATCGTCACATAGGTTTCCTTTAAATATGAAGTCTTGTCATTCTCATATATCTTCATTTCAAAAAGTTTTCCAGCTATTGTCGGGCTCTTATATGTGTCAGTGTGATATCAGCAGTGGATATGCTTCATTTTCTGGCTCTGACATATGTCAGTGTGATATGGGCAGTGTATATGGCTTTATTGTCCTGATATTCATATGGATCCTGTAGTAATGAATAGCAATTTCTATCATAGCAGGAAAGTGAGGCAACTAGAGCAAGTATTATTTATACCAGATAATAACAGCAGCTGAGAGAGACATTAGGCATAGTTTACAAAATAAATGTAAACCTAATACAAATTGATAGAGTTTTGCCAAATAATGGACATATAGAAGATAACTCATCATATAATGAAATAAACCAAAAGAGAAGACAATCACCAAGACAATTACTAAGTAAAATGTGTACATTTTATTGAGTATCAAAAAATGATAAAATTACATGAAAATACAGGTAAGGGAAAGATGGGTTCACAGCACAGGCAAAAAAGGGGCACGATAGGTGGTGGATATAAAAGCAGTGGCCACCTTAATGACTAAGTAGAATCAACATGTATTAGGAAAACACTGCAAAAAGCGACACACTACAGTATGTAACACTAAATAACCCTAGTATATAAACAATGTAATCAATTGTGCACAGGACAAGGCAGAGACACCTGCTGCTAGTGCAGCAAAGGGACATTAGAACAATATTGTTACACTCCAGGAAGACATCCAGGCCTCTCTTGAACCCCTCGACTGAGTTCGCCATCACCACCTCCTCAGGCAGGAATTCCAGATCCTCAGTGCCCTAACAGTATAGAATCCTCTTCTATGTTGGTGGAAAAACCTTCTCTCCTCCAGACGCAAAGAATGCCCCCTTGTGCCCGTCACCTTCCTTGGTATAAACAGATCCTCAGCGAGATATTTGTATTGTCCCCTTATATACTTATACATGGTTATTAGATCGCCCCTCAGTCGTCTTTTTTCTAGACTAAATAATCCTAATTTCGCTAATCTATCTGGGTATTGTAGTTCTCCCATCCCCTTTATTAATTTTGTTGCCCTCCTTTGTACTCCCTCTAGTTGCATTATATCCTTCCTGAGCACCGGTGCCCAGAACTGTACACAGTACTCCATGTGCGGTCTAACCAGGGATTTGTACAGAGGCAGTATAATGCTCCCATCATGTGTATCCAGACCTCTTTTAATGCACCCCATGATCCTGTTTGCCTTGGCAGCTGCTGCCTGGCACTGGCTGCTCCAGGTAAGTTTATCATTAACTAGGATCCCCAAGTCCTTCTCCCTGTCAGATTTACCCAGTGGTTTCCCGTTCAGTGTGTAACAGTGACATTGATTCCTTCTTCCCATGTGCATAGCCTTACATTTATCATTGTTAAACCTCATCTGCCACCTTTCAGCCCAAGTTTCCAACTTATCCAGATCCATCTGTAGCGGAATACTATCTTCTCTTGTATTAACTGCTTTACATAGTTTTGTATCATCTGCAAATATCAATATTTTACTGTGTAAACCTTCTACCAGATAGTTAATTAATATGTAGAAGAGAAGAGGTCCCAACACCGACCCCTGTGGTCCCCACTGGTCACAGCGACCCAGTTAGAGACTATACCATTTATAACCACCCTCTGCTTTCTATCACTAAGCCAGTTACTAACCCATTTGCACACATTTTCCCCTAGACCCGGCATTCTCATTTTGTGTACCAACCTCTTGTGTGGAACGGTAACAAACGCTTTGGAGAAATCGAGATATACCACGTCCAATGACTCACCGTGGTCCAGCCTATAGCTTACCTCTTCATAAAAACTGATTAGATTGGTGACAGGAGCGATTTCTCATAAACCCATGCTGATATGGAGTTACACAGTTATTCTCATTGAGATAATCCAGAATAACATCCTTCAGAAACCCTTCACATATTTTACCAACAGTAGAGGTTAGACTTACTGGCCTATAATTTCCAGGTTCACTTTTGGAGCCCTTTTTGAATATTGGCACCACATTTGCTATGCGCTAGTCCTGCGGAACAGACTCCGTCGCTATAGAGTCCCTAAAAATAAGAAATAATGGTTTATCTATTACATTACTTAGTTCCCTTAGTACTCGTGGGTGTATGCCATCCGGACCCGGAGATTTATCTAATCTTATTTAGCCGGTTTCGCACCTCTTCTTGGGTTAGATTGGTGACCCTTAATATAGGGTTTTCTTTGTCTCTCGGCATTTCATTTTCCACCGTGAATACCATGAAGAATAAGGTGTTTAATATATTCACTTTTTTCTCGTCATCTACAACCATTCTTTCCTACACTTTCACTTATGATTCTTTTACTATTGATATAGTCGAAGAACAGTTTGGGATTAGTTTTACTCTCCTTAGCAATGTGCTTCTCGGTTTCCTTTTTGGCAGCTTTAATTAGTTTTTTAGATAAAGTATTTTTCTCCCTATAGTCTTTAGAGCTTCAACGGTGCCATCCTGCTTTAGTAGTTTAAATGCTTTCTTTTTACTGTTAATTTCCCCTCTTACTTCTCTGTTTAGCCACATTGAGTTTTTCCTATTTCTTTTTCTTTTATTCCCATAAGGTATAAACTGCCCAGTCATATCTCACACTGCATAATGACCCCTGCAGTAGCTCCCATGCTGTATAATGACCCCCGCATTAGCTCCTGTGCTGTACAATGACCCCCACTTTAGCTCCTATGCTGTATAAAGACCCCCACATTAGCTCTCATGCTGTGTAATGACCCCGCATTAGTTCCTATGCTGTATAATGACCCCTGCATTAGCTCCTATGCTGTATAAAGACCCCCACATTAGCTCTCATGCTGTATAATGACCCGCATTAGCTCCCAGCTGTATATTGACCCCCACAGTAGCTCCTATGCTGTATAAAGACCCCCACATTAGCTCTCATGCTGTATAATGACCCACATTAGCTCTCATGCTGTATAATGACCCCCGCATTAGCTCCTATGCTGTATAATGACCCCCACATTTGCTCCTATTCTGTATAATAACCCCCACATTAGCTCCCATGCTGTATAATGACTCCCGCATTAGCTCTCATGCTGTAAAATGACCCCTGCATTAGCTCCTATGCTGTATAATGACCCCCGCATTAGCTCCTATGCTGTATAATGACCCCCGCATTAGCTCCTATGCTGTATAATGACCCACGCATTAGCTCTCATGCTATATAATGACTCCAGCATTAGCTCTCATGCTGTATAATGACCCCCTCATTTGCTCCTATGCTGTATAATGACCCCCGCATTAGCTTCCATGCTGCATAATGACCCCCACATTAGCTCCCATGCTGTATAATGACCCCCACATTAGCTCTCATGCTGTGTAACGACCCCCGCATTAGCTCCTATGCTGTATAATGACCCCCGCATTAGCTCCTATGCTGTATAATGACCCCCGCATTAGCTCCTATGCTGTATAATGAGGCCCCATTAGCTCCCATGCTGTGTAGTGACCCCCGCAGTAGCTCTCATGCTGTATGTCATTACCCCCGCATTAGCTCCTATGCTGTATAATGACCCCCACATTTGCTCCTATTCTGTATAATGACCCCCGCATTAGCTGTCACGTTGTATAATAACCCCAGCATTAGCTCCTATGCTATATAATGACCTGTTGTGAATTCTGCTCTTGGGCTCCCTCCGGTGGTTATAAGTGGTAGTGCTGCTGTCTTTGGATTGCAGCATTTATCAGGTGTGTCCAATTATTGCAAATTCTGACTGGGCTATTTAGTCTTGCTGATCCTTTAGTCAGTGCCAGTTGTCCATTGTTTTTGGAGGATTCACATCCCTGCCTGGTTTCTCCTGCTTTGCTGTCCAAATCAACAAGATAAGTTCTGGCTTTGTTTTTGCAGTCCACATGCTGTGGGCCTTATAGTTCAGTACATTTCTATGTTTTTTCTTGTCCAGCTTTGTTTGTGTAAGGATTTATTCAGTCAAGCTGGAATCTCTGGAGATGCAGATATACCCTCCATATCTTTAGTTAGATGTGGAGATTTTGTATTTTCTGTGGTGGATATTCTCTAGTGTTTTAATACTGATTGCATAGTACTCTGTCCTATCCTTTCTATTTAGCTACAGTGGCCTCCTTTGCTAAATCCTGTTTTCAGTCTGCGTATGTTATTTCCCTCTCCTCTCACATTCAATATTCGTGGGGGGCTGTCTATCCTTTGGAGATTTTCTCTGAGGCAAGATAGTTTTCCCGTTTAAAATGAAAAAAAGTAAGCGACTATAAAAGTCGCAGCCAGCTCACCAACCAGACCATTCACCACGAAGCACAGAGACCCGTCCTGATCACGACATCCAGCAGTAGTACTTGAAACAAATGTAGATACTCCAGCTCCAGCGGAATAGGTAAAATAGTATAAGCTTTATTCGTCCATAATGGTAGTAAAAACAGAAAAAATATTCCTTACATAGGTGAATCAAAACAGGGAATTGTGCATATACGGCTACGCATTTCGACCTGTAGCGGTCTTTGTTGTGAATTTGGATTCTGGGCTCCCCCGGTGGCTACTGGTGGAATTGAACTGGTGTTGTCATCTTCTCTGTTCACCTGTTCCCATCAAGATGTGGGAGTCGCTATATAACCTTGCTGCTCTGTTAGTTGCTTGCCGGTCAACAATGTTATCAGAAGCCTCTCTGTGCTTGTTCCTGCTCCTAGACAACTACTAGATAAGTTGGACTCTTGTCCATGTTTGTTTTTGCATTTTTGTTCCAGTTCACAGCTGAAGTTTCGTTACTGTGTCTGGAAAGCTCTTGTGAACAGGAATTGCCACTCTGGTGTTATGAGTTAATGCCAGAGTTTTAAAGTAATTTCTGGATGGTGTTTTGATAGGGTTTTCAGCTGACCATGAAAGTGTCCTTTCTGTCTTCTGCTATGTAGTAAGTGGACCTCAAATTTGCTAAACCTATTTTCATACTACGTTTGTTATTTCATCTTAATTCACCGCCAATACATGTGGGGGGCCTCTGTCTCCTTTCGGGGTATTTCTCTAGAGGTGAGCTAGGACTAATATTTTCCTCTGCTAGCATTATTTAGTCCTCCGGCTGGTGCTGGGCATCTAGAATCAACGTAGGCATGCTACCCGGCCACTGCTAGTTGTGCGTTAGGTTTAGTTCATGGTCAGCTCAGTTCCCATCTTCCAAGAGCTAGTTCCTATATATGCTGATGCTATGTTCTCTTGCCATTGAGAACATGACAGTTTGACCGGCCCACTAAAGGGTTAAAATCCTTGGCTGAGAAAGGAGAGAAATAAGAAGTCTGCTGAGAATTTTTTTTTTTTTTTTTTTTCTCCTTCTAATCTTTGAATGGCTCTGTGTCCACCTGTTTGTAATGGATCTTCAGAGTGTAACTGCAGGTTTGAATAATCTCGCCACGAAGGTACAAAATTTGCAAGACTTTGTTTGTCATGCACCTGTATCTGAGCCGAGAATTCCTTTGCCGGAATTTTTCTCGGGGAATAGATCTGGGTTTCAGAATTTTCGAAATAATTGCAAATTATTTTTGTCCCTGAAATTTCGCTCTGCCGGAGACCCTGCACAGCAGGTCAGGATTGTGATTTCCTTGCTCCGGGGCGACCCTCAAGACTGGGCTTTTTCATTGACACCAGGGGATCCTGCGTTGCTCAATGTGGATGCGTTTTTTCTGGCCTTGGGGTTGCTTTATGACGAACCTCATTTGGAGCTTCAGGCAGAAAAAACTTTGATGTCCCTATCTCAGGGGCAAGATGAAGCGGAAATTTACTGTCAAAGATTCCGTAAATGGTCTGTGCTTACTCAGTGGAATGAGTGCGCCCTGGCGGCGACTTTCAGAGAGGGTCTCTCTGATGCCATTAAGGATGTTATGGTGGGGTTCCCTGTGCCTGCGGGTCTGAATGAGTCCATGACAATGGCTATTCAGATCGATAGGCGTTTGCGGGAGCGCAAACCAGTGCACCATCTGGCGGTGTCCACTGAGAAGTCGCCAGAGAGTATGCAGTGTGATAGAATTCTGTCCCGAAGCGAGCGGCAGAATTTTAGACGGAAAAATGGGTTGTGTTTCTATTGTGGTGATTCTACTCATGTTATATCAGCATGCTCTAAGCGCACTAAAAAGCTTGATAAATCTGTTTCCATTTGCACCTTACCATCTAAGTTTATTCTATCTGTGACCCTGATTTGCTCTTTGTCATCTATTACCACGGACGCCTATGTCGACTCTGGCGCCGCTTTGAGTCTTATGGATTGGTCCTTTGCCAAACGCTGTGGGTATGATTTAGAGCCTTTGGAGACTCTTATTCCTCTGAAGGGGATTGACTCCACCCCATTGGCTAATAATAAACCACAATACTGGACACAAGTAACTATGCGTATTAATCCGGATCACCAGGAGATTATTCGCTTTCTGGTGCTGCATAATCTACATGATGATTTGGTGCTAGGATTGCCTTGGCTGCAATCTCACAACCCAGTCCTCGACTGGAAAGCTATGTCTGTGTTGAGCTGGGGATGTAAGGGGGCTCATGGGGATGTACCTGTGGTTTCCATTTCATCATCTATTCCCTCTGAAATTCCTGAGTTCCTGTCTGACTATCGTGACGTCTTTGAAGAATCTAAGCTTGGTTCATTACCTCCGCACCGAGAGTGCGATTGTGCCATAGATTTAATTCCGGGTAGTAAATACCCAAAGGGTCGTTTATTTAATCTGTCTGTGCCTGAACATGCTGCTATGCGAGAATATATAAAGGAGTCCTTGGAAAAGGGACATATTCGTCCATCGTCATCTCCCTTAGGAGCCGGTTTTTTCTTTGTGTCAAAAAAAGACGGCTCTTTGAGACCATGTATCGATTATCGGCTTTTGAATAAAATCACTGTAAAATATCAATACCCATTGCCGTTGCTGACTGATTTGTTTGCTCGCATAAAGGGGGCCAAGTGGTTCTCTAAGATTGACCTTCGTGGGGCGTATAATTTGGTGCGAATCAGGCAGGGGGATGAGTGGAAAACCGCATTTAATACGCCCGAGGGCCACTTTGAGTATTTAGTGATGCCTTTTGGTCTTTCAAATGCTCCGTCGGTTTTCCAGTCCTTTATGCATGATATTTTTCGCGATTATTTGGATAAATTTATGATTGTGTATCTGGATGATATTCTGATTTTTTCGGATGACTGGGACTCTCATGTCCAGCAAGTCAGGAGGGTTTTCCAGGTTTTGCGGTCTAATTCTTTGTGTGTGAAGGGTTCTAAGTGTGTTTTTGGGGTACAGAGGATTTCCTTTTTGGGATATATTTTTTCTCCCTCTTCCATTGAAATGGATCCTGTCAAGGTTCAAGCTATTTGTGATTGGACGCAGCCCTCTTCTCTTAAGAGTCTTCAGAAATTTTTGGGCTTTGCTAACTTTTATCGTCGATTTATTGCTGGTTTTTCGGATATTGCTAAGCCATTGACCGATTTGACTAAGAAGGGTGCTGATGTTGCTGATTGGTCCCCTGACGCTGTGGAGGCCTTTCGGGAGCTTAAGCGCCGTTTTTCCTCTGCCCCTGTGTTGCGTCAGCCTGATGTTGCTCTACCTTTTCAGGTTGAGGTTGACGCTTCTGAGATCGGAGCTGGGGCAGTGTTGTCGCAGAAAAGTTCTGACTGCTCCGTGATGAGGCCTTGTGCCTTCTTTTCCCGTAAATTTTCGCCCGCTGAGCGGAATTATGATGTTGGGAATCGGGAGCTTTTGGCCATGAAGTGGGCTTTTGAGGAGTGGCGCCATTGGCTTGAGGGGGCCAGACATCAGGTGGTGGTATTGACTGACCACAAAAACTTGATTTATCTTGAGACCGCCAGGCGCCTGAATCCTAGACAGGCGCGCTGGTCATTATTTTTCTCTCGGTTTAATTTTGTGGTGTCATACCTACCGGGTTCTAAGAATGTTAAGGCGGATGCCCTTTCTAGGAGTTTTGAGCCTGACTCGCCTGGTAACTCTGAGCCCACAGGTATCCTTAAGGATGGAGTGGTATTGTCAGCCGTTTCTCCAGACCTGCGGCGGGCCTTGCAGGAGTTTCAGGCGGATAGACCGGATCGTTGCCCACCTGATAAACTGTTTGTTCCTGATGATTGGACCAGTAGAGTCATCTCTGAGGTTCATTCTTCTGCGTTGGCAGGTCATCCTGGCATTTTTGGTACCAGGGATTTGGTGGCAAGGTCCTTCTGGTGGCCTTCCCTGTCACGAGATGTGCGAGGCTTTGTGCAGTCTTGTGACGTTTGTGCTCGGGCCAAGCCTTGTTGCTCTCGGGCTAGTGGATTATTGTTGCCCTTGCCTATTCCTAAGAGGCCTTGGACGCACATCTCGATGGATTTTATTTCAGATCTGCCTGTTTCTCAGAAGATGTCTGTCATCTGGGTGGTGTGTGACCGTTTCTCTAAGATGGTCCATTTGGTTCCTCTGCCCAAGTTGCCTTCTTCTTCCGAGTTGGTTCCTCTGTTTTTTCAAAATGTTGTTCGTTTGCATGGTATTCCTGAGAATATCATTTCTGACAGAGGGACCCATTTCGTGTCTAGATTTTGGCGGGCATTCTGTGCTAGGATGGGCATAGATTTATCTTTTTCGTCCGCTTTCCATCCTCAGACGAATGGCCAGACCGAGCGGACTAATCAGACCCTGGAGACATATCTGAGGTGTTTTGTGTCTGCTGACCAGGATGATTGGGTTGCTTTTTTGCCATTGGCGGAGTTCGCTCTCAATAATCGGGCCAGCTCTGCCACTTTGGTGTCCCCGTTTTTCTGTAATTCGGGGTTTCATCCTCGATTTTCCTCTGGTCAGGTGGAAACTTCGGATTGTCCTGGAGTGGATGCTGTGGTGGAGAGATTGCATCAGATCTGGGGGCAGGTGGTGGACAATTTGAGGTTGTCCCAGGAGAAGACTCAGCTTTTTGCCAACCGCCACCGTCGTGTTGGTCCTCGGCTTTGTGTTGGGGATTTGGTGTGGTTGTCTTCTCGTTTTGTCCCTATGAGGGTCTCTTCTCCTAAGTTTAAGCCTCGGTTCATCGGCCCGTATAAGATATTGGAGATTCTTAACCCTGTTTCCTTCCGTTTGGACCTCCCTGCATCCTTTTCTATTCATAACGTTTTTCATCGGTCATTATTGCGCAGGTATGAGGTACCGGTTGTGCCTTCCGTTGAGCCTCCTGCTCCGGTGTTGGTTGAGGGTGAGTTGGAGTACGTTGTGGAGAAAATCTTAGACTCTCGTGTTTCCAGACGGAGACTCCAGTATCTGGTCAAGTGGAAGGGATACGGCCAGGAGGATAATTCTTGGGTGAATGCATCTGATGTTCATGCCTCTGATCTGGTTCGTGCCTTTCATAGGGCCCATCCTGATCGCCCTGGTGGTTCTGGTGAGGGTTCGGTGCCCCCTCCTTGAGGGGGGGGTACTGTTGTGAATTTGGATTCTGGGCTCCCCCGGTGGCTACTGGTGGAATTGAACTGGTGTTGTCATCTTCTCTGTTCACCTGTTCCCATCAAGATGTGGGAGTCGCTATATAACCTTGCTGCTCTGTTAGTTGCTTGCCGGTCAACAATGTTATCAGAAGCCTCTCTGTGCTTGTTCCTGCTCCTAGACAACTACTAGATAAGTTGGACTCTTGTCCATGTTTGTTTTTGCATTTTTGTTCCAGTTCACAGCTGAAGTTTCGTTACTGTGTCTGGAAAGCTCTTGTGAACAGGAATTGCCACTCTGGTGTTATGAGTTAATGCCAGAGTTTTAAAGTAATTTCTGGATGGTGTTTTGATAGGGTTTTCAGCTGACCATGAAAGTGTCCTTTCTGTCTTCTGCTATGTAGTAAGTGGACCTCAAATTTGCTAAACCTATTTTCATACTACGTTTGTTATTTCATCTTAATTCACCGCCAATACATGTGGGGGGCCTCTGTCTCCTTTCGGGGTATTTCTCTAGAGGTGAGCTAGGACTAATATTTTCCTCTGCTAGCATTATTTAGTCCTCCGGCTGGTGCTGGGCATCTAGAATCAACGTAGGCATGCTACCCGGCCACTGCTAGTTGTGCGTTAGGTTTAGTTCATGGTCAGCTCAGTTCCCATCTTCCAAGAGCTAGTTCCTATATATGCTGATGCTATGTTCTCTTGCCATTGAGAACATGACAGGTCTTACTCATGCCAGCATGGTTCAAATTTTTGAGCTTTAAAAATAACTGTAAACTGTTTTTTGCTCTGAAACCCCGTTCCTCTGGTGATCCCATTCAGCAGGTTAAAATTGTCATCTCCCTGCTGCGTAGTGATCCTCAGGATTGGGCATTTTCCCTGGAATCTGGGAATCCGGCCTTGCTTAATGTAGACACCTTTTTTCAGGCGCTAGGGTTATTGTATGATGAACCTAATTCAGTGGATCATGCAGAGAAGACCTTGTTGGCCCTGTGTCAGGGTCAAGAAGTGGCAGAATCGTATTGCCAGAAATTTATAAAATGGTCTGTGCTGACTAAATGGAATGAGGATGCTTTGGCGGCAATTTTCAGAAAGGGTCTTTCTGAATCCGTTAAAGATGTTATGGTGGGGTTCCCCACGCCTGCTGGTCTGAGTGATTCTATGTCTCTGGCCATTCAGATTGATCGGCGCTTCCGCGAGCGCAGAGTTGTGCACACTATGGCGTTGTCCTCCGAGCGCAGTCCTGAGCCTATGCAGTGTGATAGGATTTTGTCTAGAGCTGAACGACAAGGATTCAGACGTCAGAGTAGGTTGTGTTTTTACTGCGGCGATTCTGCTCATGTTATTTCTGATTGCCCTAAGCGTACAAAGAGAATCGCTAGTTCAGTTACCATCAGTACTGTACAACCTAAATTTCTGTTATCTGTGACCTTGATCTGCTCATTATCGTCATTTTCTGTCATGGCATTTGTGGATTCAGGCGCCGCTTTGTACTTAATGGACTTAGAATTTGCCAGGCATTGTGGTTTCCCCTTGCAGCCTTTGCAGAACCCTATTCCTTTAAGGGGCATTGATGCTACACCTTTGGCTAAAAATAAACCTCAGTTTTGGACACAGCTGACCATGTGCATGGCGCCAGCCCATCATGAAGATTGTCGTTTTCTGGTGTTGCATAATTTGCATGATGCTATTGTGCTGGGTTTTCCATGGTTACAGGTACATAATCCGGTGTTAGATTGGAAATCTATGTCTGTGACTAGTTGGGGTTGTCAGGGGGTTCATAATGACGTTCCTTTTATGTCAATTTCCTCTTCCCCCTCTTCTGAAATTCCTGAGTTTTTGTCAGATTTCCAGGATGTATTCGATGAGCCCAAATCCAGTTCCCTTCCACCGCATAGGGACTGTGATTGTGCTATTGACTTGATTCTAGGCTGTAAGTTCCCTAAGGGCCGACTTTTCAACCTGTCTGTGCCAGAACATACCGCCATGCGGAGTTATGTTAAGGAGTCTTTGGAGAAAGGGCATATTCGGCCATCTTCTTCACCATTGGGAGCGGGTTTTTTTTTTTGTTGCCAAGAAGGATGGCTCCTTGAGACCCTGTATTGATTATCGCCTCTTGAATAAGATCACGGTCAAATTTCAATACCCTTTGCTTTCTGATTTGTTTGCTAGGATTAAGGGGGCTAGTTGGTTTACTAAAGGCCCCGTCTCACATAGCGAGATCGCTAGTGAGATCGCTGCTGAGTCACAAGTTTTGTGACGCAACAGCGACCTCAGTAGCGATCTCGCTATGTGTGACACGTACCAGCGATCAGGCCCCTGCTGTGAGATCGCTGGTCGTGTCGGAATGGCCTGGACCATTTTTTGGTCGTTGAGGTCCCGCTGACATCGCTGAATCGGTGTGTGTGACACCGATCCAGCGATGTCTTCACTGGTAACCAGTGTAAACATCGGGTTACTAAGCGCAGGGCCACGCTTAGTAACCCGATGTTTACCCTGGTTACCAGCGTAAATGTAAAAAAAAACAAACACTACATACTCACCATCTGATGTCCGTCAGGTCCCTTGCCATCTGCTTCCTGCTCTGACTGACTGCCGGCCGTACAGTGAGAGCACAGCACAGCAGTGACGTCACCGCTGCGCTCTGCTCTCACTGTACGGCGGCACTCAGTCAGAGCAGGAAGCAGACGGCAAGGGACCTGACGGACATCAGATGGTGAGTATGTACTGTTTGTTTTTTTTGGTAACCAGGGTAAACATCGGGTTACTAAGCGCGGCCCTGCGCTTAGTAACCCGATGTTTACCCTGGTTACCCGGGTGCTGCAGGGGGACTTCGGCATCGTTGAAGACAGTTTCAACGATGCCGAAGTCGTTACCCTGATCGTTGGTCGCTGGAGAGAGCTGTCTGTGTGACAGCTCCCCAGCGACCACACAACGACTTACCAACGATCACGGCCAGGTCGTATCGCTGGTCGTGATCGTTGGTAAATCGCTATGGGAGACGGGGCCTTTAGATTGACCTTCAAGGGGCATATAATCTTGTTCGTATTAAGCAGGGTGACGAGTGGAAAACTACGTTTAATACGCCCGAAGGCCATTTTGAATACCTTGTGATGCCATTCGGGCTCTCTAATGCTCCATCTGTGTTTCAGTTCTTCATGCATGATATCTTCCGGAATTATCTTGATAAATTCATGATTGTATATTTGGATGATATTTTGATTTTTTCCGATGATTGGGAGTCTCATGTGAAACAGGTCAGGATGGTATTTCAGATCGTGATAATGCTTTATTTGTGAAGGGGTCTAAGTGCCTCTTTGGAGTGCAGAAGGTTTCTTTTTTGGGCTTCATTTTTTCTCCCTCATCTATAGAAATGGATCCGGTTAAGGTTCAGGCCATTCATGATTGGATTCAGCCCAAATCCGTGAAGAGCTTTCAGAAATTTTTGGGCTTTGCTAATTTGTATCGCCGTTTCATTGCGAACTTCTCCAGTGTGGTTAAACCCCTGACCGATTTGACGAAGAAAGGCACTGATGTGACGAATTGGTCCTCTGCAGCTGTTTCTGCCGTTCAGGAGCTTAAACGCCGATTTACTTCTGCCCCTGTGTTGCGTCAGCTGGATGTTTCTCTTCCGTTTCAGGTTGAGGTTGACGCTTCTGAGATTGGGGCAGGGGCCGTTTTGTCTCAGAGGAATTCTGATGGTTCCTTGATGAAAACGTGTGCCTTCTTTTCTCGAAAGTTTTCGCCTGCGGAACGCAATTATGATGTTGGCAATCGGGAGTTGTTGGCTATGAAGTGGGCATTTGAGGAGTGGCGACATTGGCTTGAGGGGGCCAAGCACCGTATTGTGGTCTTGACCGATCATAAGAATCTGATTTACCTCGAGTCTGCCAAACGGCTGAATCCTAGACAGGCTCGATGGTCCCTGTTTTTCTCCCGTTTTGATTTTGTGGTCTCGTAGCTTCTGGGTTCTAAGAATATTAAGGCTGATGCCCTCTCTAAGAGCTTTTTGCCTGATTCTCCTGGGGTCCTTGAGCCGGTCGGCATTCTGAAGGAAGGGGTGATTCTTTCTGCCATCTCCCCTGATTTACGACGGGTTCTTCAGGAATTTCAGGCTGATAAACCTGACCGCTGTCCAGTGGGGAAACTGTTTGTTCCTGATAGATGGACTAGTAAAGTGATTTCTGAGGTTCATTGTTTTGTGTTGGCTGGCCATCCTGGGATTTTTGGTACCAGAGATTTAGTTGGTAGGTCCTTTTGGTGGCCTTCTTTGTCACGGGATGTGCGTTCTTTTGTGCAGTCCTGTGGGACTTGTGCGCAGGCCAAGCCTTGCTGTTCCCGCGCTAGTGGGTTGCTTTTGCCTTTGCCGGTCCCTGAGAGGCCTTGGACGCATATTTCTATGGATTTTATTTCAGACCTTCCGGTTTCCCAGAGGATGTCGGTTATCTGGGTGGTTTGTGACCGGTTTTCTAAGATGGTTCATTTGGTACCTTTGCCTAAATTGCCTTCCTCTTCTGATTTGGTTCCGTTGTTTTTTCAGCATGTGGTTCGTTTGCATGGCATTCCGGAGAATATTGTGTCCGACAGAGGTTCCCAGTTTGTTTCTAGGTTTTGGCGGGCCTTTTGTGCTAGGCTGGGCATTGATTTGTCTTTTTCTTCCGCATTTCATCCTCAGACAAATGGCCAAACCGAGCGAACTAATCAGACTTTGGAAACTTATTTGAGATGCTTTGTGTCTGCTGATCAGGATGATTGGGTGGCTTTCTTGCCATTGGCCGAGTTTGCCCTTAATAATCGGGCTAGTTCTGCTACCTTGGTTTCGCCCTTCTTTTGTAATTTTGGTTTTCATCCTCGTTTTTCTTCAGGGCAGGTTGAGCCTTCTGATTGTCCTGGTGTGGATTCTGTGGTTGAAAGGTTGCAGCAAATTTGGGCTCATGTGGTGGACAATTTGGTGTTGTCTCAGGAGGAGGCTCAGCGTTTTGCTAACCGTCGTCGGTGTGTTGGTTCCCGGCTTCGGGTTGGGGATTTGGTCTGGTTGTCTTCCCGTCATATTCCTATGAAGGTTTCTTCCCCTAAGTTCAAGCCTCGGTTTATTGGTCCTTATAGGATTTCTGACATTATCAATCCAGTGTCTTTTCGTTTGGTCCTTCCAGCATCTTTTTCCATCCATAATGTTTTCCATAGATCTTTGTTGCGGAATTATGTGGTGCCCGTTGTTCCCTCTGTTGATCCTCCTGCCCCGGTGTTGGTTGATGGGGAGTTGGAGTATGTGGTTGAGAAGATTTTGGATTCTCGTTTTTTGAGGCGGAAGCTTCAGTATCTTGTCAAATGGAAGGGTTATGGCCAGGAGGATAATTCTTGGGTTGTTGCCTCCGATGTTCATGCTGACGATTTGGTTCGTGCTTTTCATTTGGCTCGTCCTGATCGGCCTGGGGGCTCTGGTGAGGGTTCGGTGACCCCTCCTCAAGGGGGGGGGTACTGTTGTGAATTCTGCTCTTGGGCTCCCTCCGGTGGTTATAAGTGGTAGTGCTGCTGTCTTTGGATCGCAGCATTCATCAGGTGTGTCCACTTATTGCAAATTCTGACTGGGCTATTTAGTCTTGCTGATCCTTTAGTCAGTGCCAGTTGTCCATTGTTTTTGGAGGATTCACATCCCTGCCTGGTTTCTCTTGCTTTGCTGTCCAAATCAACAAGATAAGTGCTGGCTTTGTTTTTGCAATCCACATGTTGTGGGCCTTATAGTTCAGTACATTTCTATGTTTTTTCTTGTCCAGCTTTGTCTGTGTAAGGATTTATTCAGCCAAGCTGGAATCTCTGGAGATGCAGATATACCCTGCATATCTTTAGTTAGATGTGGAGATTTTGTATTTTCTGTGGTGGATATTTTCTAGTGTTTTAATACTGATCGCATAGTACTCTGTCCTATCCTTTCTATTTAGCTAGAGTGGCCTCCTTTGCTAAATCCTGTTTTCAGTCTGCGTATGTTATTTTCCTCTCCTCTCACATTCAATATTCGTGGGGGGCTGTCTGTCCTTTGGGGATTTTCTCTGAGGCAAGATAGTTTTCCCGTTTCTATCTATAGGGGTATAGAGTCCTCTGGCTGTGTCGAGGTGTCTAGGATTGGTAGGTACATCCCACGGCTACTTCTAAATGCGATGTTAAGTTCAGGGTCTGCGGTCAGTACAGGTACCACCTTCTCCAGAGCACGTCTCATGCTGCTCCTAGGCCACCAGTTCATAACAATGACCCCCCGCATTAGCTCTCAGGCTGTATAATGACCCCCACATTAGCTCCCATGCTGTATAATGACCCCTGTTGTGAATTTGCTTTTTGGCTCCCTCTAGTGGTTACTAGTTTTTTGACTCTGGTTTTTCTGTCATTCCTTTTATCCGCACCTGGGTCGTTAGTTAGGGGTGTTGCTATATAAGCTCCCTGGACCTTCAGTTCAATGCCTGGCAATGTAGTTATCAGAGCTAATCTGCTGTGCTCTTGTCTACTGATCCTGGTTCCGGTTATATCAGCTAAGTCTGCTATTTTGCTTTTTGCTATTTGTTTTGTTTTGTATTTTTGTCCAGCTTGTTCCAAATCTGTATCCTGATCTTTGCTGGAAGCTCTAGGGGGCTGGTGTTCTCCCCCCGGACCGTTAGACGGTTCGGGGGTTCTTGAATTTCCAGTGTGGATTTTGATAGGGTTTTTGTTGACCATATAAGTTACCTTTCTTTATTCTGCTATTAGTAAGCGGGCCTCTCTGTGCTAAACCTGGTTCATTTCTGTGTTTGTCATTTCCTCTTACCTCACCGTTATTATTTGTGGGGGGCTTCTATCCTGCTTTGGGGTCCCTTTCTCTGGAGGCAAGAGAGGTCTTTGTTTTCTTCTACTAGGGGTAGTTAGATTCTCCGGCTGGCGCGTGTCATCTAGAATCAACGTAGGAATGATCCCCGGCTACTTCTATTGTTGGCGTTAGGAGTAGATATATGGTCAACCCAGTTACCACTGCCCTATGAGCTGGATTTTTGTATCTTGCAGACTTCCACGTTCCTCTGAGACCCTCGCCATTGGGGTCATAACAGTGGGCGGTCATTGTCAGCTGGTAATGATGGTAGTGGTGGTGGAGCATCAGGTGGTCGTTTTTTTTTTGTTTTTTTTTTATATGGTCAACCCAGTTACCACTGCCCTATGAGCTGGATTTTTGTATCTTGCAGACTTCCACGTTCCTCTGAGACCCTCGCCATTGGGGTCATAACAGTTTGCCAGGCCTGTATTATATGTGTAATGCATTGCAAAAGAGGGATTACAAGAAAGAAGATTCTGAGGTTTTTTTTTTCCTCTCTCATTTTTTTTTTCTTCTTCCCCTTTACCTCAGAGTGGCTTAAGCTTGCTGCAGACATGAATGTCCAGACCTTGATTACAAGTGTGGACCAGCTGGCTACTCGTGTGCAGGGCTTACAAGACTATGTTATCAGAAGTCCTAGGTCAGAACCTAAGATACCGATTCCTGAACTGTTTTCCGGAGACAGGTTTAAGTTTAGGAATTTCATGAATAATTGCAAATTGTTTTTGTCCCTGAGACCCTGTTCATCTGGAGACTCCGCTCAGCAAGTAAAAATTGTTATTTCGTTCTTACGGGGCGACCCTCAAGATTGGGCTTTTTCGCTGGCGCCTGGAGATCCGGCATTGGCCGATATTGATGCGTTTTTTCTGGCGCTCGGTTTACTTTATGAGGAACCCAATCTTGAGATTCAGGCAGAAAAGGCCTTGCTGGCTATGTCTCAGGGGCAGGACGAGGCTGAAGTGTACTGCCAAAAATTTCGGAAATGGTCCGTGCTGACACATTGGAACGAGTGTGCACTGGCCGCTAATTTTAGAAATGGCCTTTCTGATGCCATTAAGAATGTTATGGTGGGTTTTCCCATTCCCACAGGTCTGAATGATACTATGGCACTGGCTATTCAAATTGACCGGCGGTTGCGGGAGCGCAAAACCGCAAATTCCCTCATGGTGTTGTCTGAACAGACACCTAATTCGGTGCAATGTGATAGAAAAACCGCAAATTCCCTCATGGTGTTGTCTGAACAGACACCTGATTTAATGCAATGTGATAGAATCCTGTCTAGAAATGAGCGGAAAATTCATAGACGCCGGAATGGCTTGTGTTACTACTGTGGTGATTCTACACATGTTATCTCAGCATGCTCTAAACGTATAGCTAAGGTTGTTAGTCCGGTCACCGTTGGTAATTTGCAACCTAAATTTATTCTGTCTGTAACTTTGATTTGCTCATTGTCATCTTATCCTGTCATGGCGTTTGTAGATTCAGGTGCTGCCCTGAGTCTTATGGATCTGTCATTTGCTAAGCACTGTGGTTTTATTCTTGAACCATTAGAAAATCCTATTCCTCTTAGGGGTATTGATGCTACGCCATTGGCAGCAAATAAACCGCAGTATTGGACACAGGTTACCATGTGCATGACTCCTGAACACCGCGAGGTGATACGTTTTCTTGTTTTACATAAAATGCATGATTTGGTTGTTTTAGGGCTGCCATGGTTACAGACCCATAATCCCGTCCTGGACTGGAAGGCTATGTCAGTGTCAAGTTGGGGCTGTCGTGGTATTCATGGGGATTCCCTGCCTGTGTCTATTGCTTCTTCTACGCCTTCGGAAGTTCCGGAGTATTTGTCTGATTATCAGGATGTCTTCAGTGAGTCTGAGTCCAGTGCACTGCCTCCTCATAGGGACTGTGACTGTGCTATAGATTTGATCCCAGGCAGTAAATTTCCTAAGGGAAGACTGTTTAATCTGTCGGTACCTGAACATACCGCTATGCGTTCGTATATCAAGGAGTCTCTGGAGAAAGGACATATTCGTCCTTCTTCTTCCCCTCTTGGGGCGGGATTCTTTTTTGTGGCTAAAAAGGACGGATCTTTGAGGCCTTGTATTGATTATCGGCTTTTAAATAAGATCACTGTCAAATTTCAGTATCCTTTGCCGCTGTTGTCTGACTTGTTTGCCCGGATTAAAGGTGCCAAGTGGTTCACCAAGATAGACCTTCGTGGTGCGTACAACCTTGTGCGCATTAAGCAAGGTGATGAATGGAAAACCGCATTCAATACGCCCGAAGGTCATTTTGAGTACTTGGTGATGCCTTTTGGGCTCTCCAATGCGCCTTCAGTTTTTCAGTCCTTTATGCATGACATTTTCCGGAAGTATCTGGATAAATTTTTGATAGTTTATCTGGATGATATTTTGGTTTTTTCTGATAATTGGGACTCGCATGTGGAGCAGGTCAGGTTGGTCTTTAAAATTTTGCGTGAAAATTCTTTGTTTGTCAAGGGCTCAAAGTGTCTCTTTGGTGTACAGAAGGTTCCCTTTTTGGGGTTCATTTTTTCCCCTTCTGCTGTGGAGATGGACCCAGTCAAGGTCCGAGCTATTCTTGATTGGACTCAGCCCTCGTCAGTTAAGAGTCTTCAGAAGTTCTTGGGTTTCGCTAACTTCTACCGTCGTTTTATCGCAAATTTTTCTAGCATTGTGAAACCTTTGACGGATATGACCAAGAAGGGCTCCGATGTAGCTAACTGGGCTCCTGCTGCCGTGGAGGCTTTCCAGGAGTTAAAACGCCGGTTTACTTCGGCGCCTGTTTTGTGCCAGCCCGATATCTCACTTCCCTTTCAGGTTGAGGTGGATGCTTCAGAGATTGGAGCAGGGGCCGTTTTGTCGCAGAGAGGCCCTGGTTGCTCTGTTATGAAACCTTGTGCCTTTTTCTCTAGGAAATTTTCGCCTGCCGAGCGAAATTATGATGTGGGCAATCGGGAGTTGTTGGCCATGAAATGGGCATTTGAGGAGTGGCATCATTGGCTCGAGGGTGCTAAGCATCGTGTGGTGGTCTTGACTGATCACAAAAATCTGATGTATCTCGAGTCTGCTAAACGCCTTAATCCGAGACAGGCCCGCTGGTCATTGTTTTTCTCCCGCTTTGATTTTGTTGTCTCGTATTTACCTGGTTCAAAGAATGTGAAGGCCGATGCTCTTTCTAGGAGCTTTGTGCCTGATGCTCCTGGAGTCGCTGATCCTGTTGGTATCCTTAAGGATGGAGTTATCTTGTCAGCTATTTCTCCGGATCTGCGACGTGTGTTGCAGAGATTTCAGGCTGATAGGCCTGAGTCTTGTCCACCTGACAGACTGTTTGTCCCGGATAAATGGACCAGCAGAGTCATTTCCGAGGTTCATTCCTCAGTGTTGGCAGGTCACCCGGGAATTTTTGGCACCAGAGATCTGGTGGCCAGGTCCTTTTGGTGGCCTTCATTGTCAAGGGATGTGCGGTCATTTGTGCAGTCCTGTGGTACTTGTGCTCGAGCTAAGCCTTGCTGTTCTCGTGCCAGCGGGTTGCTCTTGCCCTTGCCTGTCCCGAAGAGACCTTGGACACATATCTCCATGGATTTCATTTCTGATCTTCCGGTGTCTCAGGGCATGTCTGTCATCTGGGTGATATGTGATCGCTTCTCCAAGATGGTCCATTTGGTTCCTTTGCCTAAGCTGCCTTCCTCTTCCGATCTGGTTCCTGTGTTTTTCCAGAACGTGGTTCGTTTGCACGGCATCCCTGAGAATATTGTGTCAGACAGAGGATCCCAGTTCGTTTCTAGGTTCTGGCGATCCTTTTGTAATAGGATGGGCATTGATTTGTCGTTTTCATCTGCTTTCCATCCTCAGACTAATGGACAGACGGAGCGAACCAACCAGACTTTGGAGGCTTATTTGAGGTGCTTTGTCTCTGCTGATCAGGACGATTGGGTGACATTCTTGCCGTTGGCTGAGTTTGCCCTTAATAATCGGGCTAGTTCCGCCACCTTGGTTTCGCCTTTTTTCTGCAACTCTGGTTTCCATCGTCGCTTTTCTTCGGGTCATGTGGAGCCTTCTGACTGTCCTGGGGTGGATTCTGTGGTGGATAGGTTGCAGCGGATCTGGAATCATGTGGTGGACAACTTGAAGTTGTCACAGGAGAGGGCTCAGCGCTTTGCCAACCGCCGCCGCGGTGTGGGTCCCCGACTACGCGTTGGGGATTTGGTGTGGCTTTCTTCTCGCTTTATTCCTATGAAGGTCTCCTCTCCAAAATTTAAACCTCGCTTCATTGGTCCTTACAAGATATTGGAAATCCTTAATCCTGTATCTTTTCGTCTGGATCTTCCTGTGTCGTTTGCTATTCACAATGTATTTCATAGGTCCTTGTTGCGGCGGTACGTTGTGCCTGTAGTTCCTTCTGCTGAGCCGCCTGCTCCGGTGTTGGTTGAGGGCGAGTTGGAGTACGTGGTGGAGAAGATCTTGGATTCACGCCTCTCCAGGCGGAGGCTTCAGTACCTGGTCAAGTGGAAGGGCTATGGTCAGGAGGATAATTCCTGGGTGGTCGCCTCTGATGTTCATGCGGCCGATTTAGTTCGTGCCTTTCATGCCGCTCATCCTGATCGCCCTGGTGGTCGTGGTGAGGGTTCGGTGACCCCTCACTAAGGGGGGGGGTACTGTTGTGAATTTGCTTTTTGGCTCCCTCTAGTGGTTACTAGTTTTTTGACTCTGGTTTTTCTGTCATTCCTTTTATCCGCACCTGGGTCGTTAGTTAGGGGTGTTGCTATATAAGCTCCCTGGACCTTCAGTTCAATGCCTGGCAACGTAGTTATCAGAGCTAATCTGCTGTGCTCTTGTCTACTGATCCTGGTTCCGGTTATATCAGCTAAGTCTGCTATTTTGCTTTTTGCTATTTGTTTTGTTTTGTATTTTTGTCCAGCTTGTTCCAAATCTGTATCCTGATCTTTGCTGGAAGCTCTAGGGGGCTGGTGTTCTCCCCCCGGACCGTTAGACGGTTCGGGGGTTCTTGAATTTCCAGTGTGGATTTTGATAGGGTTTTTGTTGACCATATAAGTTACCTTTCTTTATTCTGCTATTAGTAAGCGGGCCTCTCTGTGCTAAACCTGGTTCATTTCTGTGTTTGTCATTTCCTCTTACCTCACCGTTATTATTTGTGGGGGGCTTCTATCCTGCTTTGGGGTCCCTTTCTCTGGAGGCAAGAGAGGTCTTTGTTTTCTTCTACTAGGGGTAGTTAGATTCTCCGGCTGGCGCGTGTCATCTAGAATCAACGTAGGAATGATCCCCGGCTACTTCTATTGTTGGCGTTAGGAGTAGATATATGGTCAACCCAGTTACCACTGCCCTATGAGCTGGATTTTTGTATCTTGCAGACTTCCACGTTCCTCTGAGACCCTCGCCATTGGGGTCATAACAGACCCCCACATTAGCTCCTATGCTGTATAATGACCCCCACATTTGCTCCTATGCTGTATAATGACCACCACATTAGCTCCTATGCTGTATAATGACCACCACATTAGCTCCTATGTTGCATAATGACCCCCGCATTAGCTTCCATGCTGTATAATGACCCCCGCATTAGCTCCTATGCTGTATAATGACCCCCGCATTAGCTCCTATGTTGTATAATGACCCCCGCATTAGCTCCTATGCTGTATAATGACGCCCCCATTAGCTCCCATGCTGTATAATGACTCCCGCATTAGTTCTCATGCTGTGAAATGGCTCCCAAATTAGCTCTCATGCTGTATAATGACCCCCGCATTAGCTCCCATGCTGAATAACGACCCGCATTAGCTCTCATGCTGTGTTATGACCCCCACATTAGCTCTCATGCTGTATAATGGCCCACACATTAGCTCCTATGCTGTATAATGACCCCCACATTAGCTCTCATGCTGTGTAATGACTCCGCAGTAGCTCTCATGCTCTATAATGACCCCCGCATTAGCTCCTATGCTATATAATGACCCCCACATTAACTCTCATGCTGTGTAGTGACCCCCGCAGTAGCTCTCATGCTCTATAATGACCCTCGCATTAGCTCCTATGCTGTATAATGACCCCCGCATTAGCTCCCATGCTGTGTAATGACCCCCGCATTAGCTCCCGTGCTGTTTTTTAATCAAATATTTTCATTGATCAATAAGGATAATACATGGAAATTGCATTGCTGTAAACAGTAAACATATGTATTTTTACTTTTTGAGAAACATTTAAACCCCGAACCAAACTCCAACCCCCCTCCCCCCCACCCTTTAGAGACCTGACGAGAGCCGCCCCAGTTTGCTACATCATACATAGATAAAAAAAAGGAAAAGAAAAGGAAGATGACATATCGATAACGCTCCCGAGAGGACAAGGGGCCCAAGAACAGGAACAAGGCCACTTAAATCAAGTTGACTCAAGCCAAGGATTCCACAACCTGTGGAAGAGGTCCATCTTGTTTCTCTTGCAGTAGATACTCTTCTCCAAAGCAACAATATAATCCACTTGCGTCATGAAGTCTCTTCTTGTTGGTGGCTCTTCCCTAATCCAGAACCTGGCGATCAATTTTCGTGCAATAAACAGCAATAACCATTTTATACAAATTGTCAGTTACAATCTCTTCTACGTACCCTAGAATACATACCAAGGGATCTCGCGGTATAGAACAATTATATGTCAGTCCCACTTTGCTCAGCACCACAATCCAAAAGGAGGACAGCCTGGGACATTGCCACATCATATGGAGGATACCCGCCTCGGACTGCGAGCACCTAGAGCATTCTGAATTAGGTCTCAGACCAGCCTTGAATAACATGTTCGGAGTTCTGTAAGCCCTATGGATAACAAATAGTTGTGACAACCTCCCAGGCTCACTCATCGAGATTTTGGGCACATATTCCAATATTGAGTCCCAACGATCATTGTCGATCACCCCCAGGTCATTTTCCCATTTCGCTCTGGCTCTAATAGGGTGCCCCTCTAAGAAAGAGAATAAAAGGAATTCATATATTCCCGAGATCGCTCCCTTCGTGCCTCCCCCCATAACAGTAAAATCCAGCATGAGGTCTACCTGAATCTCCACAGGCCCTCTCCTACACTGTGCCTGAAATGCATGAGAGATGCGGCTATACTGATACACCTCAGAGTTTGGCAGTAAAAATTCTTCCTGCAGTGCCTCAAACTTCTTAATTCTGCCCTGATATAAAATTTGTCCCATCCGAGAAATTCCTGCCTCCTTCCATACATGGAATCCCGGCATCTGTCTGAGCTCTTGTAGAAAACAGTTATTCCAGATGGGTGAGAACTTAGTAAGTGCCCTCACTCCCCTAATTCCCTTTACTTTGTCCCGTGCTGTTTAATGACCCCCGCATTAGCTCTCATGCTGTATAATGACCCCCACATTATATCCTATGCTGTATAATGACCTCCACGTTAGCTCCCATGCTTTATAACAACCCGCTCAGTAGCTCCCATGCTGTATAATGACCACCGCAGTAACTCTCATGCTGCATAATGACCCCCATATTAGCTCTCATGCTGTATAATGACCCCCGCATTAGCTCTCATGCTGTATAATGACCACCGCAGTAACTCTCATGCTGCATAATGACCCCCATATTAGCGCTCATGCTCTATGATGACCCCCACATTAGCTCCCATGCTGTATAACAACCAGCAGTAACTCTGCTGCATAATGACCCCCGCAGTAGCTCCCACGCTGTATAATGGAACCAGCAATAGCTCCCATTTAGAATCTGGTCACTGTCTGTCCCTGTCTGTGGTCTGCTATTTGTACAGCCCTGATATACTTAACAAATAGCTAAATAAAAGAAAACAGGAACAGCCAGTAGGTGTGTATAGAGGCCAGCATATGGGTATAGCCCCTGAATGTATCCAGATAACCCTAAAATATACTCTTGTCGGACAAGATCCCAAAAGGGAAAAGGAAAGGAAGGAACCGAAAGGAAGGAACCAGAAGAAAGAGGGGAGAGGTAGAATATTACCAATCTAAAGAAGAAAGTACACCCCCTGGCTCATCTGCTCCTCTCTTTTTCCCTTCTCCCCCTTTGGGGTTTTGTTGTCTAGACTGAGTATATGTTCAGGGGCCTGCACCCATACATGATTTTCTATACACACCTACCTATGTTTCTATTTTCTTTTGTCTGGCTATTTATCATACTTTATAAACTCATCCATAACTTTTATTTTAATAAAAGGTTTTATAATGGGGTTTTTAGTCTGCATTACAATATATATATATCTCCAATGGCCGGGGTCAGGATCCCATCAGTCCAACACGGACATGGAGAACATGGTATTAAAGGATGACAGTTGTTTCGCGCTACATGCGCTTCCACAGATCCCGATGTGAGATGGGGGAAGTGAGGCAATTGATATAGCTACCAAAACCCCTCCCTCCCTCCGACCTCACATCTGACACCTCCCATTAAACTAACTGTGAAACACTTAACACATTACCAAACAGTAGCAAATAAAGTGCATAATACGGATAAAACAAGAACACAGACGAATCATAAGGCAGGGTAACCAGTGAACATAACAGCGGCAGTAAAAAGGAAGGGGAAAAAAAAGCTTTACAAGAAGACCGACATGTCGATCTTCTCGTTAAGTCCCAGCGGTCCTTGTGCATTTGTGCGTATAATCCACATCGCTTCTTTTCTCAGAAGAGTCCTATTCAAATCTCCGCCACAAGGCGGCAGTGAAACTCTTTCTATACCTGCAAAAGAAAGCAACTTAGTATCAGCATTATGAAACTGTCTGACGTGCCGAATGAAGCGAGGGACCCCTTTTCCGGTACGTACAGAATTAAAATGTTCACGTATGCGCACAAATAGTGGACGAAAGGTTTTACCTATATAATAAAAGCCACAAGGGCAAAATATCACATACACTACATGTGTGCTTCTGCATGTAATGAAATCACGTACCATATGATCAATAGGGCCTATTTTATAAGTTTTGCCAGTCAGGTGGTAGGGGCAAAAATTGCAGTGCCCACATTTAAAGTTTCCTTTCGGAATGCTCCTTGACAGCCAATTGTTACCTTGGGATCGTATTCGATTATGTACCAACAGGTCTTTTATGTTTTTACCGCGCCGGACGGCGAACAAAGGACCATTACTTGTCCTGTCTGACAGGTCACTATCCCTACACAAGATATCCCAGTTATTCCTAATCACGGACCTAATTTCTCTATCTATAGAGCTAAACCTAAAAGAAAAAATGAAATGTTCTTTTCCCTCCTTACTTCTCTCCAGCCCAGAATCTAAATCCGAGGCTAAACCCCTTGTATTCACCTCAACTTTTTCCAAAGCCGCATCCAAAACCGGGGCAGGATAGCCTCGATTCCGGAAACGTTTATACATCTGTGAAGGAAGCCCCCTTCCTCCCACGTCACCAATCCGTGACGTCACTACACAGGCACAGCTCTCCGGCGCCCCCTTTGTCTCTCAGGTCAGTAAGGGAACTGCACCTAGAGCAAATGGCCGCCGGGGAGGCTGCCCTGTTACCCACACTGGGTATTCTAGGATTCGCAGAGTAAAAGGATCAGCCCAAAATTAATTTATGATTTAATTGCCTTAAGGGCGCACTAGGTAATTACAAGAAATATACAATCACAATATATCAAGAGTTACAGTCAGAGTACAATATAACAACAATGATACAAGGCTTAAGGTATAAAGCTGGAGGTCACTTTACCAGGTTAGAGGTCGCTTGTGGAAGCCGGGGGGCGCAGCGTTCCGCAGGTCCAAAACTTTAGTTGCCGGGCAGCCCCCAGAAAGCGTGTGCTTGCCCCCCCCTGGCTGGCATGCCCTGTGTCTTAGCTGGTCATCTTCTGTGTGTCACCCGCTCTCCACATGTTCCAGCTCTTAACCCTGCCGTGTCCCTCCCCCTGTAGCTGGGTGGGCTTAGCAATCTCCACCCCTCTGCCTCCCTGCAAGATTTATTCCAATATCTAATAAATGGGATAACTGCTCTCAGGATGATCGGATCAGCCCACGGGCAGTACCAGCGCCTGTGGTTTGTTCTGCCGGTCGTACTGGGATCAAACCTGGACCCATTCGGTCCCTGTGGGAGGCTGATCTCTATATCTCGGGTTTCAGACCTCCCACGGATACCGGAGTCGCACTATTGGATGCACCATTTCTTTAGGACGAGGGGAATATTTTTTATGAGCCGGTACCTCGGACGATGCGTCCATAATTCACGATTCCATGTCAGAGACGGTTCGGCTGGACGACCATACTAGATGTGTATCCAGTGGCTACTTGACATGCGTGCTTTAATTAAGCCCCCATGCATTTCCAAGCCCCCTGCTGGTGTGGCTTCCTCCCTGAGCTTTGAAGTACCTTCTGCAATCTACACTGAGCTCAGCCAATTACCATACTAATAGGCACTATGTTCATTAGAGAAAAGGTGGGGGCCAGGAGCACTCCTCTCTGCAGACCTGTGACCAGGAGACAAAATGGAGTCACGCCAATCTGTGTTAGTATGCCCGTCCAAGATGGCGGCTGTTCCCTCATCACACCTCCCTGCTTTAGAGGGCGCTAGGGGGCATCACATTCCTGTGTTCCCCCGTGCGCCCTTCCGCACTTTCTCCTTGCCGGGACAACCCATCAGCATTACCATGGTCTCTGCCCCCTCCTCTGTCTCTCTCCGAGGCTGTCTCTGCCTCCTCCTCGGTCTCTCTGAGGCAGTCTCTGCCTCCTCCTGTCTCTCTCTGAGGCTGTCTCTGCCCCCTCCTCTCTCTCTGAGGCTGTCCCTCCCCCTGTAGCTCTGTGTGTGTGGTGTCCGGGCATGGATTACCCTCAGGTTTCAATCCCTCCTCCACTGTTGGAGGCACATTCAACACATCAACATTCACAGTAGAGTCATGACATTCTTGGGGAGCCGAACTTGGGGGTTCAGTGGCCACATACTGAGACACTATCCGCCCCAAATCGGTCCCAAGTAATACATTGGCAGGAATATTTGACGTTACTCCCACCTCCCGCACTCCCCTCCCGGCGCCCCAGTCCAAAAACACCTTGGCGACAGGCAGCGCCGGTTCCACGCCTCCAATTCCGGAGACGGATAGGGTTTTTCCCGGTACCAAGTCTTGAGGGGACACCACCTCAGGATGTACCAGGGTTCGTTCAGCGCCTGTGTCCCGCAGTCCCATGACCGCTGAGCGGCCGATAGTGACGGGTTGGTAATTGTCCAGGGACCTCCCACCACCCCCTCCCACACATAAAACAGTGGACGGTTCCAGGGACAGGGATGGGGCCTTAAGACGCTGGGGACATGCAGACTTGAAGTGTCCCAGCTGGTTGCAGTGATGACAACGTCTGGGTTCTGTGCCTGGCCCGGAGAGGGCAGCAGGGGGGTACACCCCTTGCACTCTGGGGGCTGGGGAAACAGGGGCAGGATTGGGCTTACCCCCTCTCCAGGTGCTGCTGGCAGGCTTCTTCGGCTCAGGCGCCCTGTTATTGGCATACTCATCTGCCAGGGCGGCTGTAGCAGAAGCCCCCTTTGGTTTCCGGTCACGGAGGAACTGCTGGAGGTCCTCTGGGCAGTTCCACAAGAACTGCTCCGTGACGAACAGTTCCTGGACCTCCTGGCGGGTGGTGAGCGCTAGACCCGAGGTCCAGTGCTCTGCAGCTCTCAGCAACGCCCGCATGTGGTCGGTCCAGGTGTCCTTTGGGCCCCGCTGCAGGCTCCGAAACTTCTTGCGGTAGGACTCCGGGGTGAGGTTGTAGTGCTGGATCAGGGCCCGCTTGATGCTGCTGTAGTCCTGCTCCGCCCCGGCAGGTAAGTCCCCCAAAACTTCCAGGGACTTACCCCTCAAACGGGGGGTCAGGTATCTTGCCCACTGAGCCGGGGCCAGATGGTGTTGAAGGCAGGTCCTTTCAAAGGCCAGCAAGAAGGAATCCAGGTCTCCATCCTTCTCAAGCAGAGGGAAGTCCTCGGCCCGGACTTTGGAAACCCTGGACTCGGGTGGTGCTGGGGCGTCCAGCGGGAGCCCGTGTTGAGCCATCTCCAGTCGGTGCTGGCGCTCCGCTGCTCTCTCTGACGCTGCTTGCTCCGCTGCCCGCTCTGCAGCTTTCTCTGCCCGCTCCGCTGCCTCACGGCGTTCTGCCCGCTCTCGCTCCTCTGCCTCACGGCGTTCTGCACGCTCGGCCTCCGCTGCTTTCTCTGCAGCTGCCATGAGTCTCATATAGGCGTCTTCATTACCCGCCTCGAGACGTGCCACTGCCGCTGCAACAAGGGTCGCTGATGTGGACAGGCTGGGGCGGGTAGGTGGTGGGTAGTCCCTTGCCGGACTAAGCACAGGTGGCTGGCTCCTTGGGGAGTCTGGGCTGAGCTCCCCCTCGCCTTGAACAGTACCATCCACCACCACCTCCTCCTCGACCATAGCACTGGCCTGCGCCCTCACTGCACTCCTGGTGCCCTCTGCCATCTTTGGAACCTCTGGTTACTGACACAGCTGTAACCCTGACCTTGCACACAACTTATTATATTTACACTCTGACCGTCTAGTGCTGGGCTGACCTTAAGACCCCAGCAGTGAAAGTTACCACTGGTAGCCTTTAGTGTCTGGGAGTAGGGGTCCCACGCACACTATTACTCTGACCCCACGTACGCTGCCACCACTGTGAAGGAAGCCCCCTTCCTCCCACGTCACCAATCCGTGACGTCACTACACAGGCACAGCTCTCCGGCACCCCCTTTGTCTCTCAGGTCAGTAAGGGAACTGCACCTAGAGCAAATGGCCGCCGGGGAGGCTGCCCTGTTACCCACACTGGGTATTCTAGGATTCGCAGAGTAAAAGGATCAGCCCAAAATTAATTTATGATTTAATTGCCTTAAGGGCGCACTAGGTAATTACAAGAAATATACAATCACAATATATCAAGAGTTACAGTCAGAGTACAATATAACAACAATGATACAAGGCTTAAGGTATAAAGCTGGAGGTCACTTTACCAGGTTAGAGGTCGCTTGTGGAAGCCGGGGGGCGCAGCGTTCCGCAGGTCCAAAACTTTAGTTGCCGGGCAGCCCCCAGAAAGCGTGTGCTTGCCCCCCCCTGGCTGGCATGCCCTGTGTCTTAGCTGGTCATCTTCTGTGTGTCACCCGCTCTCCACATGTTCCAGCTCTTAACCCTGCCGTGTCCCTCCCCCTGTAGCTGGGTGGGCTTAGCAATCTCCACCCCTCTGCCTCCCTGCAAGATTTATTCCAATATCTAATAAATGGGATAACTGCTCTCAGGATGATCGGATCAGCCCACGGGCAGTACCAGCGCCTGTGGTTTGTTCTGCCGGTCGTACTGGGATCAAACCTGGACCCATTCGGTCCCTGTGGGAGGCTGATCTCTATATCTCGGGTTTCAGACCTCCCACGGATACCGGAGTCGCACTATTGGATGCACCATTTCTTTAGGACGAGGGGAATATTTTTTATGAGCCGGTACCTCGGACGATGCGTCCATAATTCACGATTCCATGTCAGAGACGGTTCGGCTGGACGACCATACTAGATGTGTATCCAGTGGCTACTTGACATGCGTGCTTTAATTAAGCCCCCATGCATTTCCAAGCCCCCTGCTGGTGTGGCTTCCTCCCTGAGCTTTGAAGTACCTTCTGCAATCTACACTGAGCTCAGCCAATTACCATACTAATAGGCACTATGTTCATTAGAGAAAAGGTGGGGGCCAGGAGCACTCCTCTCTGCAGACCTGTGACCAGGAGACAAAATGGAGTCACGCCAATCTGTGTTAGTATGCCCGTCCAAGATGGCGGCTGTTCCCTCATCACAACATCTCTGAAGATTGTTCCTTGTAGCCCCCTGTAGTGCTATTGAGCCTCCTCACCCTGAGGAATTGGCTGTACGGTAAGGCACATTTGGTATATTGGGGATGTGCACTCCCGTAATGGAGTAAAGAGTTAGTGGAAGTCTGTTTGCGGAAAACACTGGTGTGAACCGTGTCATCCACAATTTCGCCCTTGACATCCAAAAACTCCAAAGTCTTGCCCCCATACTGGGATGTGAATCTCATGTTCATCGTATTCACCCGTCCCAAATACTGTACAAATTGTGCAAAACTAACCTGGTCACCATCCCATACAATCATGATATCATCGACATACCTAATGAAGAGTTTGATATGTTTCAAAAAGGGGTTAGAAACTGAATAAACAAACCTTTCCTCGAGGACAGCTAGAAAAAGATTGGCGAACGTACAAGAGACCGACGTGCCCATGGCTGTACCTTCCTCCTGTATATACCATGTGTTGTCAAATTGAAAGGCATTGTGCTTAAGGACAAACGATAAGGCATCACAAATAAACTCAGTGGTGTTTGTGTCCGTTGGTGTGTGTACCAGAATTTCCCTGATCGCTTCCACCCCCATATCCTGAGGGATTCGAGTGTAAAGACTCTCCACATCTACCGAGGTTAAATTAAACCCTTCCTGCCACTGGAAGCCTCGCATAATGCGCAAAAAGTGACCGGTATCTTTTACATAGGAAGGTACATCCTTCAAAAGGGGTCTCAATAACCAATCCAAATACCTGGATAGGGATTCTGTTACCGAACCCACCCCCGACACGATTGGACGACCAGGAGGACTCACTAAGCTTTTATGTACCTTAGGGACGTAGTACCAACACGGTTTATTTGGGAAATCAGCTATCAACTTCTCAGCTTGTTTGGTTGAGAGGACATGTTTCTCCACTTGCCGTCGCAAAAAGGTACGCAACTCATTGTTGTATTTATATGTGGGGTCATTTTTTAATTTCTTATACGTGGAAGTGTCAGACAACTGCCTGAGTGTTTCTGTCATATACTGCTCCTTAGAAAGAAGCACTATGTTCCCCCCTTTATCCGCGGGGCGCACTACCACGTCGGACCAACCTTGTATTTCTCTAAGTGCGTAAGACTCCATGGAAGTGAGGTTAGGGGGTGCGACGCGATATAATAATGCCTCCATGTCCTTGTTGACCCGAGCCTCAAAAATATCTATGGGGCCACCCGGGGAAACAGGGGGTGTAAAAGTGGATTTAACCCCCCCTAGAAAACGTGCCGTGGGATCTAAGTGAGACTGAATAGCCGCCGGTCTGGTGTCTGTAAGACTAAGCAATAGGTCCGCATCCTGCCGTGATCGTAAATGCCCATCATCCACTACCATAAATCCTAAAGGGCCCACTTTGCATGGAACCTCACCCGAGTTACTATGGGTAACATCTTGTGTAGTATTTTTAAAGAATTTATGTAAGTGAATTTTCCTAACCGCTTTATAAAGATCCACTTTAAATTGTGCTAGATCAAATGTTTCTGGTAAGCAGTAATTAAGACCTTTTGAAAGAACCATGTAATGAGCCTGCGTAAGAACGCGATCAGTCAGATTAATCACCGTATGATCCGGCAAGTTATTTATACCATCGGTCTCCATGAGACCTGTTTCCGTTTTCGGGGCGGATTTCTTGCGCCCCCCCCGTCGTGTCCCCCGTCTAAAGGGGCTGCAACGGGTAAGCTCGTACTCGTCTGGGTCTCATGGGTGACCTCCGCCAAGCTATCTTCATTAGTGCTAGACTCTGAGTCCGTGGTAAGGTAGTCTCTCCTGTTGTATTTCTTTGGATTTCTGGCTTTATAATTCCTCCTCACTGGTCTGCGGTTGCCCTGTTGGTGGCTAAATTTATTCCATGTAAACACCTTGCCAGTGTCAAAGTCACTCTTATCACGGATGAATTTATCACGCTTCCTCTGCTCGATTTCTGTTTGCAAATTCACCAGCTTGATGTCCAATCTTTTATCAACCGACGCCCATTGGGCTTCCATCAGGCGAGTTTTTAACTCCTCCTTGGTTTTATTCAACTCAAGTTTAGTGGTCTCATAATTCATGATGTTTTGTTGTGCACAATTTAAAGTGGATCTTTATAAAGCGGTTAGGAAAATTCACTTACATAAATTCTTTAAAAATACTACACAAGATGTTACCCATAGTAACTCGGGTGAGGTTCCATGCAAAGTGGGCCCTTTAGGATTTATGGTAGTGGATGATGGGCATTTACGATCACGGCAGGATGCGGACCTATTGCTTAGTCTTACAGACACCAGACCGGCGGCTATTCAGTCTCACTTAGATCCCACGGCACGTTTTCTAGGGGGGGTTAAATCCACTTTTACACCCCCTGTTTCCCCGGGTGGCCCCATAGATATTTTTGAGGCTCGGGTCAACAGGGACATGGAGGCATTATTATATCGCGTCGCACCCCCTAACCTCACTTCCATGGAGTCTTACGCACTTAGAGAAATACAAGGTTGGTCCGACGTGGTAGTGCGCCCCGCGGATAAAGGGGGGAACATAGTGCTTCTTTCTAAGGAGCAGTATATGACAGAAGCACTCAGGCAGTTGTCTGACACTTCCACGTATAAGAAATTAAAAAATGACCCCACATATAAATACAACAATGAGTTGCGTACCTTTTTGCGACGGCAAGTGGAGAAACATGTCCTCTGTCATGATTCTCAATGGGGAGAGAACAAAGCCCAGAATATATGAGAACTAGCTCTTGGAAGATGGAAACTATACTGACCATGAACTAAACCTGCAGCACAACTAGAAGTGGCCGGGTAGCATGCCTACGTTTTTTTATTCCTAGATGCCCAGCGCCAGCCGGAGAACTAACTAATACTGGCAGAAGAAAATATAGTCCTGGCTCACCTCTAGAGAATTTTCCCCAAAGGCAGACAGAGGCCCCCACATATATTGGCGGTGATTGTAGATGAAATGACAAACGTAGTATGAAAATAGGTTTAGCAAAGTCGAGGTCCGCTTACTAGATAGCAGGAAGACAGAAAGGGCACTTTCATGGTCAGCAGAAAAACTCTATCAAAACACCATCCAGAAATTACTTTAAGACTCTAGCATTAACTCATAACATTAGAGTGGCAATTTCCGATCACAAGAGCTTTCCAGACACAGTAACGAAACAGCAGCTGTGAACTGGAGCAAAAATACAAAAACAAACAAGGACAAAAGTCCAACTTAACTGGGAGTTGTCTGGGAGCAGGAACAAGCACAGAAGGCTTCTGACTACATTGATGACCGGCATGAAACTGACAGAGGAGCAAGGTTATATAGCGACTCCCACATCCTGATGGGAGCAGGTGAACAGAGGGGATGATGCACACAAGTTCAACTCCACCAGTGGCCACCGGGGGAGCCCAGAATCCAAATTCACAACAGTACCCCCCCCTCAAGGAGGGGGCACCGAACCCTCACCAGAACCACCAGGGCGATCAGGATGAGCCCTATGAAAGGCACGGACAAGATCGGAGGCATGAACATCAGAGGCAGTGACCCAAGAATTATCCTCCTGACCGTATCCCTTCCACTTGACCAGATACTGGAGTTTCCGTCTGGAAACCCGAGAGTCTAAGATCTTTTCCACAACGTACTCCAACTCACCCTCAACCAACACTGGAGCAGGAGGCTCAACGGAAGGTACAACCGGTACCTCATACCTGCGCAACAATGACCGATGAAAAACATTATGAATAGAAAAGGATGCAGGGAGGTCCAAACGGAAGGACACAGGGTTAAGAATCTCCAATATCTTGTACGGGCCGATGAACCGAGGCTTAAACTTAGGAGAAGAAACCCTCATAGGGACAAAACGAGAAGACAACCACACCAAGTCCCCAACACAAAGCCGAGGACCAACACGACGACGGCGGTTGGCAAAAAGCTGAGTCTTCTCCTGGGACAACTTCAAATTGTCCACCACCTGCCCCCAAATCTGATGCAACCTCTCCACCACAGCATCCACTCCAGGACAATCCGAAGATTCCACTTGACCGGAGGAAAATCGAGGATGAAACCCCGAATTACAGAAAAACGGGGACACCAAGGTGGCAGAGCTGGCCCGATTATTGAGGGCGAACTCAGCCAAAGGCAAAAAAGCAACCCAATCATCCTGATCCGCAGACACAAAACACCTCAAATATGTCTCCAAGGTCTGATTAGTCCGCTCGGTCTGGCCATTAGTCTGAGGATGGAAAGCAGATGAAAAAGACAAATCTATGCCCATCCTAGCACAGAATGCCCGCCAAAATCTAGACACGAATTGGGTCCCTCTGTCAGAAACGATATTCTCCGGAATACCATGCAAACGAACAACATTTTGAAAAAACAGAGGAACCAACTCGGAAGAAGAAGGTAACTTAGGCAAGGGAACCAGATGGACCATCTTAGAGAAACGGTCACACACCACCCAGATGACAGACATCTTCTGAGAAACAGGCAGATCCGAAATAAAATCCATCGAGATGTGCGTCCAAGGTCTCTTCGGAATAGGCAAGGGTAACAACAATCCACTAGCCCGAGAACAACAAGGCTTGGCCCGAGCACAAACGTCACAAGACTGCACAAAGCCTCGCACATCTCGTGACAGGGAAGGCCACCAGAAGGACCTTGCCACCAAATCCCTGGTACCAAAGATTCCAGGATGACCTGCCAACGCAGAAGAATGAACCTCAGAGATGACTCTACTGGTCCAATCATCAGGAACAAACAGTCTACCAGGTGGGCAACGATCAGGTCTATCCGCCTGAAACTCCTGCAAGGCCCGCCGCAGGTCTGGAGAAACGGCAGACAATATCACTCCATCCTTAAGGATACCTGTGGGCTCAGAATTACCAGGGGAGTCAGGCTCAAAACTCCTAGAAAGGGCATCCGCCTTAACATTCTTAGAACCCGGTAGGTACGACACCACAAAATTAAACCGAGAGAAAAACAACGACCAGCGCGCCTGTCTAGGGTTCAGGCGCCTGGCAGACTCAAGGTAAATTAAATTTTTGTGGTCAGTCAATACTACCACCTGATGTCCGGCCCCCTCAAGCCAGTGACGCCACTCCTCAAAAGCCCACTTCATGGCCAAAAGCTCCCGATTCCCAATATCATAATTCCGCTCAGCGGGCGAAAATTTACGGGAAAAAAAAGCACAAGGTCTCATCACGGAGCAGTCGGAACTTCTCTGCGACAACACCGCCCCAGCTCCGATTTCAGAAGCGTCGACCTCAACCTGAAAAGGAAGAGCAACATCAGGCTGACGCAACACTGGGGCGGAAGAAAAGCGGCGCTTAAGCTCCCGAAAGGCCTCCACAGCATCAGGGGACCAATCAGCAACATCAGCACCCTTCTTAGTCAAATCAGTCAATGGTTTAACAACATCAGAAAAACCAGCAATAAATCGACGATAAAAGTTAGCAAAGCCCAAAAATTTCTGAAGACTCTTAAGAGAAGAGGGTTGCGTCCAATCACAAATAGCCTGAACCTTGACAGGATCCATCTCGATGGAAGAGGGGGAAAAATGTATCCCAAGAAGGAAATCTTCTGAACCCCAAAAACGCACTTAGAACCCTTCACACACAAGGAATTAGACCGCAAAACCTGAAAAACCCTCCTGACCTGCTGGACATGAGAGTCCCAGTCATCCGAAAAAATCAGAATATCATCCAGATACACAATCATAAATTTATCCAAATAATCGCGGAAAATGTCATGCATAAAGGACTGGAAGACTGAAGGGGCATTTGAAAGACCAAAAGGCATCACCAAATACTCAAAATGGCCCTCGGGCGTATTAAATGCGGTTTTCCACTCATCCCCCTGCTTGATTCGCACCAAATTATACGCCCCACGGAGATCAATCTTAGAGAACCAATTGGCCCCCTTTATACGAGCAAACAAATCAGTAAACAATGGTAACGGATATTGATATTTAACCGTGATCTTATTCAAAAGTCGATAATCAATACACGGCCTCAAAGAGCCATCTTTTTTAGAGACAAAGAAAAAACCGGCTCCTAAGGGAGATGACGAAGGACGAATATGTCCCTTTTCCAAGGACTCCTTTATATATTCTCGCATAGCAGCGTGTTCAGGCACAGACAGATTAAATAAACGACCCTTAGGGTATTTACTACCCGGAATCAAGTCTATGGCACAATCGCACTCCCGGTGCGGAGGTAGTGAACCAATCTTGGGTTCTTCAGAAACGTCACGAAATTCGGACAAGAATTCAGGAATCTCAGAGGGAATAGATGATGAAATGGAAACCAAAGGTAAGTCCCCATGAGTCCCTTTACATCCCCAGCTTAACACAGACATAGCTTTCCAGTCGAGGACTGGGTTATGAGATTGCAGCCATGGCAATCCTAACACCAAAACATCATGTAGATTATACAACACCAGAAAGCGAATAATCTCCTGGTGATCTGGATTAACACGCATAGTCACTTGTGTCCAGTATTGTGGTTTATTACTAGCCAATGGGGTGGAGTCAATCCCTTTCAGAGGTATCGGAGCCTCCAATGGCTCCAAATCATACCCACAGTGTTTGGCAAAGGACCAATCCATAAGACTCAATGCGGCGCCAGAGTCGACATAGGCGTCCGCGGTAATAGATGACAAAGAACAAATCAGGGTCACATATAGAATAAACTTAGACTGTAAAGTGCTAATTGAAAACGACTTGTCAGGCTTCTTAGTACGCTTAGAGCATGCTGATATAACATGAGATGAATCACCACAATAAAAGCACAACCCATTTTTTCGTCTAAAATTCTGCCGCTCGCTTCTGGACAGAATTCTATCACATTGCATATTTTCTGGCGTTTTCTCAGTGGACACCGCCAAATGGTGCACAGGTTTGCGCTCCCGCAGACGCCTATCGATCTGAATAGCCATCGTCATGGACTCATTCAGACCCGCAGGCACAGGGAACCCCACCATAACATCCTTAATGGCATCAGAGAGACCTTCTCTGAAAATCGCCGCCAGGGCGCACTCATTCCACTGAGTAAGCACAGACCATTTGCGGAATTTTTGGCAGTATTTTTCCACTTCATCTTGCCCCTGAGATAGGGACATCAAGGCCTTTTCCGCCTGAAGCTCTAAATGAGGTTCCTCATAAAGCAACCCCAAGGCCAGAAAAAACGCATCCACATTAAGCAACGCAGGATCCCCTGGTGCCAATGCAAAAGCCCAGTCTTGAGGGTCGCCCCGGAGCAAGGAAATCACAATCCTGACCTGCTGAGCAGGATCTCCAGCAGAGCGAGATTTCAGGGACAAAAACAACTTGCAATTATTTTTGAAATTTTGAAAGTGAGATCTATTCCCCGAGAAGAATTCAGGCAAAGGAATTCTAGGCTCAGACATAGGTGCCTGAACAACAAAATTTTGCAAATTTTGTACCTTTGTGGCAAGATTATTCAAACCTGCAGCCACACTCTGAAGATCCATTTCAAACAGGTGAACACAGAGCCATTCAATGATTAGAAGGAGAGAAAGAGAGGAAGGCTGCAGTATAGGCAGACTAGCAAGTGATTCAATTATGAGCACACTCAGAACTAGAGGGAAAAAAAAAAAAAAAAAAAATTGTAGCAGACTTCTTTTTTCTCTCCTTTCTCAGCAGTAATTTTAACCCTTTTTTGATGCCGGTCAAACTGTCATGATTCTCAATGGGGAGAGAACAAAGCCCAGAATATATGAGAACTAGCTCTTGGAAGATGGAAACTATACTGACCATGAACTAAACCTGCAGCACAACTAGAAGTGGCCGGGTAGCATGCCTACGTTTTTTTATTCCTAGATGCCCAGCGCCAGCCGGAGAACTAACTAATACTGGCAGAAGAAAATATAGTCCTGGCTCACCTCTAGAGAATTTTCCCCAAAGGCAGACAGAGGCCCCCACATATATTGGCGGTGATTGTAGATGAAATGACAAACGTAGTATGAAAATAGGTTTAGCAAAGTCGAGGTCCGCTTACTAGATAGCAGGAAGACAGAAAGGGCACTTTCATGGTCAGCAGAAAAACTCTATCAAAACACCATCCAGAAATTACTTTAAGACTCTAGCATTAACTCATAACATTAGAGTGGCAATTTCCGATCACAAGAGCTTTCCAGACACAGTAACGAAACAGCAGCTGTGAACTGGAGCAAAAATACAAAAACAAACAAGGACAAAAGTCCAACTTAACTGGGAGTTGTCTGGGAGCAGGAACAAGCACAGAAGGCTTCTGACTACATTGATGACCGGCATGAAACTGACAGAGGAGCAAGGTTATATAGCGACTCCCACATCCTGATGGGAGCAGGTGAACAGAGGGGATGATGCACACAAGTTCAACTCCACCAGTGGCCACCGGGGGAGCCCAGAATCCAAATTCACAACAGTCCTCTCAACCAAACAAGCTGAGAAGTTGATAGCTGATTTCCCAAATAAACCGTGTTGGTACTACGTCCCTAAGGTACATAAAAGCTTAGTGAGTCCTCCTGGTCGTCCAATCGTGTCGGGGGTGGGTTCGGTAACAGAATCCCTATCCAGGTATTTGGATTGGTTATTGAGACCCCTTTTGAAGGATGTACCTTCCTATGTAAAAGATACCGGTCACTTTTTGCGCATTATGCGAGGCTTCCAGTGGCAGGAAGGGTTTAATTTAACCTCGGTAGATGTGGAGAGTCTTTACACTCGAATCCCTCAGGATATGGGGGTGGAAGCGATCAGGGAAATTCTGGTACACACACCAACGGACACAAACACCACTGAGTTTATTTGTGATGCCTTATCGTTTGTCCTTAAGCACAATGCCTTTCAATTTGACAACACATGGTATATACAGGAGGAAGGTACAGCCATGGGCACGTCGGTCTCTTGTACGTTCGCCAATCTTTTTCTAGCTGTCCTCGAGGAAAGGTTTGTTTATTCAGTTTCTAACCCCTTTTTGAAACATATCAAACTCTTCATTAGGTATGTCGATGATATCATGATTGTATGGGATGGTGACCAGGTTAGTTTTGCACAATTTGTACAGTATTTGGGACGGGTGAATACGATGAACATGAGATTCACATCCCAGTATGGGGGCAAGACTTTGGAGTTTTTGGATGTCAAGGGCGAAATTGTGGATGACACGGTTCACACCAGTGTTTTCCGCAAACCGACTTCCACTAACTCTTTACTCCATTACGGGAGTGCACATCCCCAATATACCAAATGTGCCTTACCGTACAGCCAATTCCTCAGGGTGAGGAGGCTCAATAGCACTACAGGGGGCTACAAGGAACAATCTTCAGAGATGTATAAACGTTTCCGGAATCGAGGCTATCCTGCCCCGGTTTTGGATGCGGCTTTGGAAAAAGTTGAGGTGAATACAAGGGGTTTAGCCTCGGATTTAGATTCTGGGCTGGAGAGAAGTAAGGAGGGAAAAGAACATTTCATTTTTTCTTTTAGGTTTAGCTCTATGGATAGAGAAATTAGGTCCGTGATTAGGAATAACTGGGATATCTTGTGTAGGGATAGTGACCTGTCAGACAGGACAAGTAATGGTCCTTTGTTCGCCGTCCGGCGTGGTAAAAACATAAAAGACCTGTTGGTACATAATCGAATACGATCCCAAGGTAACAATTGGCTGTCAAGGAGCATTCCGAAAGGAAACTTTAAATGTGGGCACTGCAATTTTTGCCCCTACCACCTGACTGGCAAAACTTATAAAATAGGCCCTATTGATCATATGGTACGTGATTTCATTACATGCAGAAGCACACATGTAGTGTATGTGATATTTTGCCCTTGTGGCTTTTATTATATAGGTAAAACCTTTCGTCCACTATTTGTGCGCATACGTGAACATTTTAATTCTGTACGTACCGGAAAAGGGGTCCCTCGCTTCATTCGGCACGTCAGACAGTTTCATAATGCTGATACTAAGTTGCTTTCTTTTGCAGGTATAGAAAGAGTTTCACTGCCACCTTGTGGCAGAGATTTGAATAGGACTCTTCTGAGAAAAGAAGCGATGTGTGGAGCGCCCCCACACCGCCGCAGGGCCGAGGGGTACCCGGAGCCGGGCCACTAGGTCTCAGTCTTGGGGTTGTCACGGTGGCTAGACCCGGTCCGTGGCCCTGTCCGTCGGTGGGGGACGTCCGTTACAATAGGTGGTGTTAACGGTGGTGTAGCGGTGCAGTTGTGGGGTGCAGGTCGCGGTAAATAACGAGGACACCAGGTTGCAGTCTCTTTACCTCTTTACTGGAGATCTCTGAGTCCTCAGTCCAGAATACGGTTCACCAGGCTGCGCAAGTCCGGCCGGTCCAATGGCACCTCCAGAGTTCTCTTCACAGGTGGAAATCAGTGCCTTCCTTCTTAGCGCTGTGTGTTGTAGTCCTTCCCTGCTGTGCTCACGGAAAGTACCCCACAACTGTTGTGTCTGTTTCTTAAGTTCCCTCACAACTCGATTAACTGGTCTTCTGCTAATCTTCCGTCCCTTCCTGATGTTACAGTAAGAAACGGCACCCGTTTGTCAGGTAGGCCTGGAGTTCTTCGGGGACCCTAGAGACGCCCCTCTCCCGCAATTGCCCCCCAAGACTTCATAGGTGATATGTGGTAGACAGCCCGCCTGAGACTGACTGTCCTGCCGCTGTTTGGAGTATGGCTTAAAGCTGTATATTATTCCACTCCCTCGGCGTTCCGGCCACCGGTAATGCGCCTCAGCAAGGTGCTGCCTCTTTCAACAAAACCCCGGCTGGTATTCTCCTTCTGCTTGATCTCGTTTCTCACTCAGCACAATCTATCTCGCTTCTAGTCCTTTCTTGGGTCCCGCCGCTATGCTGAGCAGGCACGGTCCCGTTACGTTCTTTCCAATGCCAAGCCTCTGCCAGGATCCCACCCCTGGCAGAGACCCTACTGTCTCTTCCTCCACAACACCCTCTCTCACTAGGTGTTGCTTCGTTCAATCCAGTCAGCGTTCTGTCTAACTTCCTGCCTGACCCCCAGTTTACCCACTATGGTGGGGAGTGGCCTAATGAATAGCACCCTTAGCTCCCCCCGGAGGCCCTGCTGTGAAACATATTGGTGTCTGTGATACCTGTTCAGAGGAACTCCTTCAGTGCCATCGAACGCACCATGGCTCCCCTTAGTGGCGGAGCCACAGTACTGCAACGACCAGGACTCTGGGGCGCTGCACTCCCCCCTGGTTAAACACAGTACTCCGGGACTGGGAAGAAAAACAACAATACAGATTAGCAAAAAGACATACAATTTTGTTGAGTGCAAAAACAATAAGTATACTTGAACAGGCTTCCCTTTATGGGAGGTGAGGACACTTTAACGTTACAAACATAGTCAACATTGTAAATTACAGGCTATACATAACTCCTGCTACCCAACCGGGTATTCTACTTAGTGCAAACTCTGGATTAATAAATTAACATTGCCTTTAAGAAACATACACTCTTAGTTTACCAAAGGCCTTCCCATAATCACATTACAGGGCAAGTTAACTCTTCATTCTCCTACTTTTGAACCTGCAGGACCGCCTGTCCCTATGGCACCAGACCTACTGCCTCTCCTTTCTTTTACAGGACCGCCCTGTTCAGCCAGGGCCTACTGCCTTTCTCTACTATACATAGTATAGACATAACATTCCTTTCAGTTTGAGAACATGGAGCCCACTCTGCTTGGCTCCTATAAGGACTCACTCTCTAACCCCTACGGATTCACTTTCTGTCCTTAGTAACGAACTAACTTTCTATGGGGACGCAGGGTTTACCTTCTATCCTCACCTTCATTATTACTTTCTTACGTTTCTAGTTATGCAGAACTCTAGTCTACCTCAACAGGCTTTCTGCATCTTTCCTTTTGAAGAACATTATTCAAGTTTCACATTTCAAACATATTAAACACATATAACTTTTCATGCAAAACGGTTACATTTCTTTCAAAGCATCATCATAACATTACTGTTCGAAAACAGTATCACTTTTCAAGTTCAATTCTAACCTCCCCTTTAAGAGGAGATCAAGTCTCTCTGAGGTAGCTCGTCTTCTCAGCCTACCAGTCCATGCCAAGGCTCCGGAATGGCATCTTCGCAAAGTGTCTTTAAGTAAAACCAGTAGGGAGCGCCTTTAATAAGGTGCAAACTATTTACAAGAAGTTTGTATCATGCACTGTTCATGATTCAGCAGTTTTTATAACATTATGAACCAAAAAGCAAAAATGAAAGTGAAAGCAAAAATAAAAAGCAATAGGGATCCCGGGTAAACAAAGGGATCCCTTTAAGAGTTAACCCAGGACGGGTTTTAGCAGCAAAACAGCAAGGAAATAAACAGTTAACTATTTACAGTTTCAGGTTTCCGAGGTTTAGTTGGACGGCTTCCAGGGCTGCACCTGGCACTTAACCCTTCTTGGCCTGGGCAAAGTGAGGTCCAGGGTTACACCCAGTGCTGGACAAACGCCGTTAATCCGTCCTTCATATATGGTTAAATCATGCGCAGCGATGGAGGTCTGCGCAGCTTGAGTATGGGCATTTGCTGCAGCAGAGGTAGCGGCCGCTGCAAGATCAGTCACTGGAACAGAGTCAGCAGCTGGGGCACTAGCAGTCACTGGAGTGGTGTCGGTCGTCAGGGCAGGGTGGCTCTTCCTACCTGCTTCAGATGCGGTTCCTCCGGTGCCGGTCTGCTCCGTCTCCGCTGGGGTCTGGAACGCTGGCTGCGGGGCCTTGTGCTGCGACGCTGTCATCTCCGCTTGCAGCACCTCGCTTTCCGGCAGGGCCTTGCTTTCCAGCTTCGGAGCGCTGGGACTTCTTCCCTGCTCCGGACCAGATGAGGCTGCCAAAGGATGTCTGGTGAGGCTCCTGATGATGGCCTTCTTCCACCCGGCCTCAGTGCTCAGCTGCGTCCGCCGGGGTCGGTCGCTGAGCTCGTCCACTCCGGCCTGCAGGAATTCAGCATCAGCGGTGGAGGCCTGGTTGCGGTGCCCCTCCGGGTGGCTGGGGGAGTCCTCTGCTCCAACCCCACGCTTCGGCTCCGGGCGGCTCGCCATGGCGTCCTCCATGTCGCTCACTTCTTCTTCCTGGTCCTTTTCCCGCTCTCTCCTTCGTGGGCGGTTTCATTTTCTCTGTCTCTGCCCACCATTGAGGATCAGGAGGCGGATCTCGGCTGCTGACGGACACGTCCTCAAGGGGCCGAGATATTTAGACTGGGCGGCCATTGTCTTTCGCGCTCTTCAGCTTGTTCACGCCCACTTCCACGCCCTTCTTCTTCTCCTGCGCTCTCCTTAGCGCTGTAATGGCGGCGGTTTTGGCGCGAACTTTTGGCGGCAAGTGACACAGCACAGTCTTTGCAATAAAGTACAGTCCAAGCACAATAAATCACAGTTCCAAGGCACACATGACCTGATTCCTCAGGCTTAAGTAGATCCTGTTCGTGACGCCAAGTTGGAGCGCCCCCACACCGCCGCAGGGCCGAGGGGTACCCGGAGCCGGGCCACTAGGTCTCAGTCTTGGGGTTGTCACGGTGGCTAGACCCGGTCCGTGGCCCTGTCCGTCGGTGGGGGACGTCCGTTACAATAGGTGGTGTTAACGGTGGTGTAGCGGTGCAGTTGTGGGGTGCAGGTCGCGGTAAATAACGAGGACACCAGGTTGCAGTCTCTTTACCTCTTTACTGGAGATCTCTGAGTCCTCAGTCCAGAATACGGTTCACCAGGCTGCACAAGTCCGGCCGGTCCAATGGCACCTCCAGAGTTCTCTTCACAGGTGGAAATCAGTGCCTTCCTTCTTAGCGCTGTGTGTTGTAGTCCTTCCCTGCTGTGCTCACGGAAAGTACCCCACAACTGTTGTGTCTGTTTCTTAAGTTCCCTCACAACTCGATTAACTGGTCTTCTGCTAATCTTCCGTCCCTTCCTGATGTTACAGTAAGAAACGGCACCCGTTTGTCAGGTAGGCCTGGAGTTCTTCCGGGACCCTAGAGACGCCCCTCTCCCGCAATTGCCCCCCAAGACTTCATAGGTGATATGTGGTAGACAGCCCGCCTGAGACTGACTGTCCTGCCGCTGTTTGGAGTATGGCTTAAAGCTGTATCTTATTCCACTCCCTCGGCGTTCCGGCCACCGGTAATGCGCCTCAGCAAGGTGCTGCCTCTTTCAACAAAACCCCGGCTGGTATTCTCCTTCTGCTTGATCTCGTTTCTCACTCAGCACAATCTATCTCGCTTCTAGTCCTTTCTTGGGCACCGCCGCTATGCTGAGCAGGCACGGTCCCGTTACGTTCTTTCCAATGCCAAGCCTCTGCCAGGATCCCACCCCTGGCAGAGACCCTACTGTCTCTTCCTCCACAACACCCTCTCTCACTAGGTGTTGCTTCGTTCAATCCAGTCAGCGTTCTGTCTAACTTCCTGCCTGACCCCCAGTTTACCCACTATGGTGGGGAGTGGCCTAATGAATAGCACCCTTAGCTCCCCCCGGAGGCCCTGCTGTGAAACATATTGGTGTCTGTGATACCTGTTCAGAGGAACTCCTTCAGTGCCATCGAACGCACCATGGCTCCCCTTAGTGGCGGAGCCACAGTACTGCAGCGACCAGGACTCTGGGGCGCTGCATGTGGATTATACGTACAAATGCACAAGGACCGCTGGGACTTAACGAGAAGATCGACATGTCGGTCTTCTTGTAAAGCTTTTTTTTCCCCTTCCTTTTTACTGCCGCTGTTGTGTTCACTGGTTACCCTGCCTTATGATTCGTCTGTGTTCTTGTTTTATCCGTATTATGCACTTTATTTGCTACTGTTTGGTAATGTGTTAAGTGTTTCACAGTTAGTTTAATGGGAGGTGTCAGATGTGAGGTCGGAGGGAGGGAGGGGTTTTGGTAGCTATATCAATTGCCTCACTTCCCCCATCTCACATCGGGATCTGTGGAAGCGCATGTAGCGCGAAACAGCTGTCATCCTTTAATACCATGTTCTCCCTGTCCGTGTCCATGTCTCAATAAAGACTTTTTATAGCATCGGGAATGGTGAGTGCTGACCACTTTTTTTCTTTTGTTTTTTGAAGTATTGATATCTATTTGGTTTAGCACCCCATATGCCCATGCGTTGAGTAGGAGGTATAGGAGCTGGTACAGCGTATTGTAGCACGCCGATAGGTGATCGCATAGGACAGCAGTGCGAGTATATATTCTTTTCTTTGGACCATCTTGTAAGTACTTTGTAATTGGTCTCTAGCATGAGGGTGTTAAGCAAGCCTCCAGTAGAGGAAGACCAAATCTGGATCCATTCCGAGTCCGTCAGGGTTGAACCAATATCAGACTCCCAGCGAGGGGTGTAGCCCAGGCACCGCCTGTGGGTTGGAGAGTTGATGCGTGAGTAAAGAAGGGATATGATACCTGGAGCATGTGGGTTTTGGCGGCATCTCTGTTCAAAGGGGGTGAAGGAATAGGGGGGGTACAGTTTCTTAGTAGAGATTGAGCAAAATTTTTAAGTTGCAAGTATCGAAATATTTCTCTCGGTGGGAGATGGTATTTTTCACTCAAAGCTGAAAATGGGATGAGCCCATCCACATTGATGAGATGGTGAACTCTCGTTATTCCCGCCGCAACCCATAGTTGGAAGTCCCTAAGGGAATCCACTCCCGGGGGGAACTGGGCATTACCCCACAAGGGGGCCAAGGGTAGGAATGAAGATATTAAATGTGAGGAGTATTTTAATGAGTCCCAGATTCTGAGAGAGTGAACCATGATGGGGTTAGTGATTTCTCTCCGGTGTGTTGGGAGAGTCCAGAGCAACGTATCTAGGGTACTCAAGTGGAGTTCTGAGGCCTCTAGAGCTAGCCATAGGGGGGGTTCAGAATAGGCGTGGTACAACGTCAGTTGACCAAGTTGGGCTGCTTGATAATATTTCGAGAGGTTTGGTACCCCCAATCCCCCTTTTAGACGATGGCGATAAAGGGTGGCTCTATTAACCCTAAGGAGACCCCCCCTCCAAACAAAGGTATTAATCGCTCGCTGAGCTATTTTAAGGTATTGTGTGGGGACCGAGACTGGGAGGACCCGAAATAGATAAAGTAATTTAGGGAGTATAGTCATCTTTAGTGCGCGTACTCTGCCGAGCCATGAGAGGTTAAGTTTGCCCCATGACTGGAGTATTGATCGAATTTTACGGAGCATATGAGGATAATTAGCCGCGTATAATGAGCCGTACTCTGAAGTAAGTTTCACTCCTAAATAGTCCAAATGGTTAGAGGTCCACTGAAACGGGAAATCCTGTTTTAGCAATGTGATAGTGGAGGAAGGGAGAGTGATGTTCATAGCATAGGATTTAGAGGGATTAATTTGTAGACCTGACATGTGTTCAAAGTTATTAAGAGTTTGAAGTAGGGCGGGGAGGGATGACCGAGGAGATGTTAGGAGGAGCAGCATGTCGTCAGCAAACAAGAAAAGTTTATGGGGGACTGATGCTATGGTGACTCCCTGGATGGATGAATTGAGTCGAAGGTGTATCGCCAAGGGTTCAAATGCTAAAAGAAATAATATAGGTGATAAGGGACAGCCTTGGCGAGTGCCTCTATGAATAGGGAAACGCGGGGAGGCGAAGCCGTTGTATCGTACATATGCAGAAGGGGAGCTATAAAGGGCCTGAATCATTGTAAGAAAGCAAGGAGGGAAACCCCATTTCCACAAGACCGCAAACAGATAAGACCAAGAAATAGAGTCAAAGGCTTTTTTAATGTCAAGCGACAATAACATGCTTGGTAAATTGCGCTGTTTGCAATGATGCAACAGGTGAGAGACTCTTCTTATATTATCTGATGCTTGTCTATTGGGAACGAAACCTACCTGGTCTCTATGTATTATGGCTCCCAGACCCAAGTTTAGATGTTGGGATAGAATCTTGGCTAATATTTTAAGGTCTATGTTAATTAGGGATATTGGTCTGTAGTTAGACCATACTAAAGGTACCGTCACACTAGGCGATATCGCCAGCGATCTGTGACGTTGCAGCGTCCTAGGTAGCGATATCGCTGTATTTGACACGCAGCAGCGATCTGGATCCCGCTGTGAAATTGCTGGTCGCTGCTAGAAGGTCTGCACATTATTTGGTCGCTAGGTCGCCGTGTATCGCCGTGTTTGACAGCAAAAGCGACGATACCAGCGATATTTTACACTGGTAACCAGGGTAAACATCGGGTTACTAAGCGCAGGGCCGCGCTTAGTAACCCGATGTTTACCCTGGTTACCAGCGTAAAAGTAAAAAAAACAAACAGTACATGCTCACCTGCGCGTCCCCCAGCGTCTGCTTCCTGATACTGACTGAGCTCCGGCCCTAAAGTGAAAGCAACAGCGGTGACGTCACCGCTGTGCTGTTAGGGCCGGAGCTCAGTCAGTGTCAGGAAGCAGACGCCGGGGGACGCAGGTGAGCATGTACTGTTTGTTTTTTTTACTTTTACTCTGGTAACCAGGGTAAACATCGGGTTACTAAGCGCGGCCCTGCGCTTAGCAACCCGATGTTTACCCTGGTTACCCGGGGACCTCGGCATCGCTGGTCGCTGGAGAGCGGTCTGTATGACAGCTCTCCAGCGACCAAACAGCGACGCTGCAGCGATCGACATCGCTGTCGCTATCGCTGCAGCGTCGCTTAGTGTGACGGTACCCTAACTGATCAGAATTAGGCTTTGGTATCATAGACACAGCTGCTATTAATGATGCCTCTCCAGGTTTATTACCTTCTCTCAAGGAGTTAAAGTAATTGGTAAGATGGGGTATCAGAAGTGGGGCATATTTTTTATAATATAGGGCTGTAAAACCGTCCGGGCCAGGCTTTTTATTAACTTTCAATTGTTGGATAGCTAACTCTATGTCTTAATGAAAATAAAGGTTGGTTCAGCGAGTCAATCAAACTTGGGTCAAGAGCCGGGAGTGGGACGGAGTCCAAAAAAGCTTCCAGCTCCCCTGAATCTGAAGACATATATCTTCATCTGTGGGGTCCTACACCCGGGGCCACGCCTATCAGTGCACATTACTGACCAGTCTTGTCTCTCTATCTGAGGAACCATTAGATTTATATCAGCTGCTCTGAAGTTTTTTACAGATCGGGTGATGCTCTGGTGATTTGCACATTTGACAATGACCCGATCTGTTTAAAAGTTCAAGCTGCCGCCATAAATCTACTGTGTCTCAGAGACTGCAGATGCGGCACAAGAATCCAGCCGGGGCTTATCAGGAGAGGAGCAGTGTAAGGCTATGAGCACACGTTGCAAATGTGGCGCAGAATTTTCTGCACTAAATCTGCATCTCCTGGCAGAATCCGCAGCTGCGTTTTTGATGCGTTTCGTTTTTTGTGCAGTTTTGATGCATTTTTTGCGCAGTTTTGATGCGTTTTTTGCGCGGTTTTTATGCAGTTTTTACCACTTCGGATTTCTATTAATGGAGGGGTGCAGAAAGGCTGCAGAAACGCACAAAAGAAGTGACATGCACTTCTTTGAAATCTGCAGCGTTTCTGCGCGGATTTTTCTGCACTATGTGCACAGCTTTTTTTTTTACATTGATTTACATTGTACTGTAAATCACAGTGCAGATCTGCAGCGCTTCTGCAGCAGAGAAAAATGCTGCAGATCTGCACTAAATCTGCATCGTGTGCACACAGCCTAACACACCAGGTAACTGGTTGTTACAGTGATGTTGCCTTCCTTTCGGGGAGGGTGATATTACGCTTGGAGGCATGGGGTATTTCCTTTACCAGGTAAGCACCTGGATGCATGACATTCTGAATCCAGGCCAAAAGGGGGAGCTCTGAACCCGGATTCAGGGGAGCGTCCCCCAGCTATAAGTGTTCTGGTCTGGAGGAAGAGATAGACAGTCTGAGAGACAGTGGATAGAGAAGGAAGTCTGGAGTGCAGAGAGTGGAGCCGTGCAGCCAGGACTGAGCTGCAGCTCCAGGAGAGGAGGTTGTTGTATGCAGAGGAGCAAAGAGGTAAAAAGCACAGTGGAAAAGGAAAGGGGCTCAGAGGGGAACTGTGACCGGGCACCCTCAGAACCAGAGCACAGAAACCGGGTACTGGGAGTCCGAGATCATGTGGTACTCCAGGACGCACGACAGAACCGGAGGGCATTGAACTGTATGTGATTTGCACACACCACGCCTGAAGGCGATGCAGCTAGTGATGAGCGAATATACTTGTTGCTTGGGTGGTCTCCAAGTATTTGTTAGTGTTCAGAGATTTCGTTTTCCTTGCTGTATCTAGATGATTTGCGACTACTAGACAGCTTGATTACATGTGGGGATTCCCTACCAACCAGGCAACCCCAACATGTACTTAGACTGGCTAATAGTTGTAAATCAAGCAGCTGAATCAACAAAAACTAAATCTCTGAGGAGTCATAAATACTTGGAGATCACCTGAGTGTGCTCGGGAAAACCAGAGCAATGAGTATATTCGCCCATCACTAGAAGCAGCACCCAAGGAGCCCGGGTCGTGAAAGAGACCCTGTAAAATGGCTCAAGCTGCCCCCCATACAGGTACCTGTCCCAGGACAGAGAAAGGAAGGGGTATTGTTGTGAATTCTGCTCTTGGGGTCCCTCCGGTGTTTGTTAGTGGTAGTGCAGTTGTCTCTGGGTTGTAATCCAGGGCAGGTGTTTCTACTGATTGCAGCTCTATTAGGTATTTAGGTGTGTAGGATCCAGGAGTCCCTGCCAGTTGTCAATTGTTCTTGCAGGGATTGCATCTCTGTCTGGCTCCTCATGCCCTGCTGTCAATTCAGCTAAGATAAGTGTCTGGTTTTTTGTCTCTGTAGCATACATGCGGTGTGCTTTACTGCTCAGTGCAATTTATTGTGTTTTTGTCCACCTTAGACTTTGTTTGGATTTTTCTGTCATGCTGGATTCTCTGGAGATGCAGATATACATTCTATGTCTTTAGTTAGATGTAGAATATTAGTATTATCTGCTGTGGATATTTTTAGGGTTTTAATACTGACCGCTTAGAATTCTGTCCTATCCTTTTCTATTTAGCTAGAAGTGCCTCTTTTGCTAAATCCTGTTTTTCTGCCTGCGTACGTCTTTCCTCTTAAACTCACAGTCAATATTTGTGGGGGGCTGTCTATCCCTTGGGGTTCTGCTCTGAGGCTAGATAGAATTCCCATTTCCAACTTTAGGGGTATTTAGTCCTCCGGCTGTGTCGAGGTGTCTAGGCCGTGTTAGGTACACCCCACGGCTACTTCTAGTTGCGGTGTCAGTTTAGGGTTGCGGTCAGTACAGGTACCACTTACTCCAGAGATTGTCTCATGCGGCTCCAGGGACACCGGATCATAACAGTACAACTGGCCAACAATGAGTTAAATGCATCTCAGAAGAAGGGAAGAAAAGTGTTGAGCCATTTTTTTTTCTGTAGTCTGTTTTGTCTTTCCTTCCCTCTTTTCCTCTGGGTGACTGAGGAGTTTTGTGCTAGCATGGATGTTCAGGGATCAGCTTCCCGTGTAGACCAACTTGCTGCTAGGGTACAAGGTATTTCCGATTATATTGTTCAGACTCCGGTTTTAGAGCCTAGGATTCCTACTCCTGATTTGTTTTTTGGGGACAGGTCCAAATTTTTGAGTTTTAAAAATAACTGTAAACTGTTTTTTGCTCTGAAATCTCATTCCTCTGGTGATCCTATTCATCAGGTTAAAATTGTCATCTCCCTGCTGCATGGCGATCCTCAGGATTGGGCATTTTCCCTGGAATCTGGGAATCCGGCCTTGCTTAATGTAGACGCCTTTTTTCAGGCTCTAGGGTTATTATATGATGAACCAAATTCTGTGGATCATGCGGAGAAGACCTTGTTGGTCCTGTTTCAGGGTCAAGAAGCGGCAGAATTGTATTGTCAGAAATTTAGAAAATGGTCTGTGCTGACTAAATGGAATGAGGATGCCTTGGCGGCAATTTTCAGAAACGGTCTTTCTGAGTCTGTTAAAGATGTTATGGTGGGGTTTCCCACGCCTGTCGGTCTGAGTGATTCTATGTCTCTGGCCATTCAGATTGATCGGCGCCTGCGGGAGCGCAGATCTGTGCGCACTGTGGCGTTGTCCTCAGAGCAGATACCTGAGCCTATGCAGTGTGATAGGATTCTGTCTAGAGCGGAACAACGGGGATTCAGACGTCAGAATGGGTTGTGTTTTTACTGTGGTGATGCTTCTCATGTCATTTCGGTCTGCCCTAGGCGTACGGAGAGAATCGCTAGTTCAGTTACCATCAGTAACACAATACATAATACAACCTAAATTCCTGTTGTCTGTGACCATGATCTGCTCATTGTTGTCATTTTCTGTCATGGCATTTGTGGATTCAGGCGCCGCTTTGAACTTAATGGACTTTGAATTTGCCAGGCGTTGTGGTTTCCCCTTACAGTCTTTGCAGAACCCTATTCCTTTAACCACCGAGGGTGGTTTGCACGTTAATGACCGGGCCAATTTTTACAATTCTGACCACTGTTTCTTTATGAGGTTATAACTCTGGAACGCTTCAATGGATTTTGGCAATTCTGACATTGTTTTCTCGTGAGATATTCTACTGCATGCTATTGGTAAAATTTATTCGATATAACTTGCGTTTATTTGTGAAAAAAACGGAAATTTGACGAAAATTTTGAAAATTTCACAATTTTCCAACTTTGAATTTTTATGCCCTTAAATCACAGAGATATGTCATGCAAAATACTTAATAAATAACATTTCCCACATGTCTACTTTACATCAGCACAATTTTGGAACCAAAATTTATTTTTGTTAGGGAGTTATAAGGGTTAAAAGTTGACCAGAAATTTCTCATTTTTTACAACACCATTTTTTTTTAGGGACCACATCTCATTTGAAGTCATTTTGAGGGGTCTATATGATAGAAAATACCCAAGTGTGACACCTTTCTAAAAACTGCACCCCTCAAGGTGCTCAAAACCACTTTCAAGAAGTTTATTAACCCTTCAGGTGTTTCACAGGAATTTTTTGAATGTTTAAATAAAAATGAACATTTAACTTTTTTTCACACAAAATTTATTTCAGCTCCAATTTGTTTTATTTTACCAAGAGTACCAGGAGAAGATGGACCCCAAAAGTTGTTGTACAATTTGTCCTGAGTACGCTGATACCCCATATGTGGGTGTAAACCATTGTTTGGGTGCATGGCAGAGCTCGGAAGGGAAGGAGCGCCATTTGACTTTTCAATGCAAAATTGACTGGAATTGAGATGGGACACCATGTCGCGTTTGGAGAGCCCCTGATGTGCCTAAACATTAAAACCCCCCTCAAGTGACACCATTTTGGAAAGTAGACCCCCTAAGGAACTTATCTAAATGAGTTTTGAGAGCTTTGAACCCCCAAGTGTTTCACTACAGTTTATAACGCAGAGCCATGAAAATAAAAATCTTTTTTTTTTTTCAGAAAAATGATTTTTTATACACCATATGTGGGGGGGAACCACTGCTTGGGCACATGGCAGAGCTCGGAAGGGAAGGAGCGCCATTTGGAATGCAAACTTAGATTGATTGGTCTCCAGGCGTCACGTTGCATTTGCAGAGCCCCTTATGTACCCAAACAGTACAAACCCCCACAAGTGACCCCATATTGGAAACTAGACCTCCCAAGGAACTTATCTAGATGTGTTGTGAGAACTTTAAACCCCAAAGTGTTTCACTACAGTTTATAACGCAGAGCCGTGAAAATAAAAATCTTTTTTTTTTCAGAAAAATGATTTTTTAGCCCCCAGTTTTGTATTTTTACAAGGCTAACAGGATAAATTGGACCCCGACAGTTGTTGTCCAATTTGTCCTGAGTACGCTGATACCCCATATGTGGGGGGAAACCACTGTTTGGGCGCATGGCAGAGCTCGGAAGGGAAGGAGCGCCATTTGGAATGCAGACTTGGATTGATTGGTCTGCAGGCGTCACATTGCATTTGCAGAGCCCCTGATGTACCCAAACAGTACAAATACCCCACAAGTGACCCCATATTGGAAAGTAGACCTCCCAAGGAACTTATCTAGATGTGTTATGAGAACTTTGAACCCCAAAGTGTTTCACTACAGTTTATAACGCAGAGCCGTGAAAATAAAAATTCTTTTTTCACAAAAATGATTTTTAGCCCCCAAAATTTTTATTTTCCCAAGGATAACAAGGGAACTTGGACCCCAAAAGTTGTTTTCCAATTTGTCCCGAGTACGCTGATGCCCCATATGTTGGGGTAAACCCCTGTTTGGGCGCACGGGAGAGCTCGGAAGGGAAGGAGCACTGTTTTACTTTTTCAACGCAGAATTGTCTGGAATTGAGATCGGACGCCATGTCGCGTTTGGAGAGCCCCTGATGTGCCTGAACAGCGGAAACTCCCCAATTCTACCTGAAACTCTAATCCAAACACACCCCTAACCCTAATCCCATCTGTAACCCTAACCACCAAAACCAAAACCAAGACACAAGGATTCCTAAAATATAACTTTTAATATATAAAGTTAAAATGACAAAGTTCTATAATTGAGGACAACACAATGAAATAAATAACCAGCAGGGGAACTAACTGACCCCTAACAAATACCCTACTCTTGTCCACTACCTACTTGCGGGGGTAGGCACCCTAAATTTCTGCGGTTGGCGCCCCCGCTCCACGAAGACTGGCCCTATTGGCCCTACAAATACCCTATAGTCCCTAGAAGGTAGTGTCACAAATACACATCGACCCAAAAAAAACAAAAATAACATAAAAAATAATAATAAACAAAATAATTTGTATAAATAATAAGAGGAAAATAGGAAAACAAACCCAGCAAAAAACTAAAAAAGTTATTATAGCCAAAGGCTGTAGACCCTTAATAGGGTATTCATCTACAGTATATAGTTTTTATGAAGTGTACGGAAATATTATTATCCCATTCATACAGAACAATTCATATAATATATAGTATTTATGAAGTATACAAAAGGAAGATACCGTTATCCTATTTATACAGAATGATTCAATCAAAAAGGGGCCACTCAGATCATAATAATGCCATAATAAACATATTATAAAAAATTAGCAAAATAGTTTGTATAGAGATAAGAAAAAATTAGAAAAAACAAACCAAACACAAAAACATAAAAATAGTTATATAACCAACAGACTGAGGGCCCTTAGTAAGATTTTCGTATCCAATTATATAATTTTTAGAGAGTATAAAGAAGAAAGGTATTATTCTCCCATTATCACAGAGCCGTTCGATCAAACAGAACCCCTCCAGATAATGTATATCATACTTGCTAATTTCAGTAGTCTACTAATTTTTATCCAAGAAATAACGTATTATAAAAAATTAGCAAAAAACTGTATGAAAAACATAATGAAAAAAATAAAAAAAAAAACTGAAAAATAGTCCTGTAGACACAGCCTGAATACCCCTAATAGAGTGCTCAAACAGTAATATCTTCTTTTTTGGGGGCAAATGGAGAGGGAAAATTAATGTCCAATTTATGCACAAAACTCAATTATGGGGAACCACTCAAATGACAATAATGTCAATATAAAAAACTCACACAATGGTAAAGTCAGCCAAAACTAGATACAAAAGGTCCTCATAGATTGGCTAATTCTCATTTAGAATAGAGTCATTATATAGGGTGGAAACCCCGGAGTGTAATAAAGAACAAATTCCTATCCCGAGGAGATGTATAAGTAATAGTCATTTAGGTGGCCTTCTCATATGTAGTTCAAGCAGTTATTCAGCCACATGAAGCGCTTATACACGGAGAGGAAAAAATGAAGACGTGGTCCATCGGATCCATAGAAGTCCTTCAATACCGCTGTGGATATCAGTCCAATAATCATTTGGATGTCCACCTCCTATACAATCAGAGTAGTCATTGATTAATAGCAAACGCTGTGGATATCCATTCAATAGTAGTTTAAATAGCCATATCCCATGGCAGCCATATTTCATACAGCTACAGTAGTCATTCCGCCATAACAGGCGCTCTTACTCATCTGATTAATCGAAGTCCTTCAGCGGCATAGCAGATCAATTCAGCCTCCGACAAGCCTCTCCATAGGATAGTTATTCGGCCGTATCAAGCGTCTTACTCACTGGTACATAAGAATCCTACAACCGCACTGCAGATTCGGTCCGGCCACCGACAGACATCTCCACACAGGATAGCTTCCCTTACAATACCCAACGCGTTTCCCCCCCGTGGGAAAACCGGGGGTTCATCAGGGGGTAATGACCGTACAAATGGTGCACAGATGATAACACACCGCTCACTAGCACTTCATATAAATAGCCTCCTATGAATAACAATAGAAAAGAGGGCCACAATTAACCCTGGCAGTTAACAATACATAACTTAAAATGTGTCAAATGAAACTAACGAAGGACAGCTGTTCATTGAGGCCAGAGGGGATCACCGACCCCATCAGATAGATCCACCTTGTCTCCCTTTGAACAATTCTTTGATCCCAATCCCCCAATCTGACAGAAGGAGAGATGACCTCCATAGCCATAAAAGACAAAGACCCAGGGTCACCCCCATGCACTGTATTCACATGTCGAGCCAGGGGGGTTTCTCTTCTGTGCCTAATATCACCCAAATGTTCTCCAATACGGACGCGAAATTCGCGTTTAGTTTTCCCCACGTAATCTTTGGGACACCCACAGGTACAGAGATACACCACCCCCTTTGTTCTACAGTTCGCAAACTGTCTTGTCCGAAAAATTCTCCCAGTAGCCGAACTTCTGAACGTATTTGTGACTCTAATGGAAACGCGTTGGGTATTGTAAGGGAAGCTATCCTGTGTGGAGATGTCTGTCGGTGGCCGGACCGAATCTGCAGTGCGGTTGTAGGATTCTTATGTACCAGTGAGTAAGACGCTTGATACGGCCGAATAACTATCCTATGGAGAGGCTTGTCGGAGGCTGAATTGATCTGCTATGCCGCTGAAGGACTTCGATTAATCAGATGAGTAAGAGCGCCTGTTATGGCGGAATGACTACTGTAGCTGTATGAAATATGGCTGCCATGCGATATGGCTATTTAAACTACTATTGAATGGATATCCACAGCGTTTGCTATTAATCAATGACTACTCTGATTGTATAGGAGGTGGACATCCAAATGATTATTGGACTGATATCCACAGCGGTATTGAAGGACTTCTATGGATCCGATGGACCACGTCTTCATTTTTTCCTCTCCGTGTATAAGCGCTTCATGTGGCTGAATAACTGCTTGAACTACATATGAGAAGGCCACCTAAATGACTATTACTTATACATCTCCTCGGGATAGGAATTTGTTCTTTATTACACTCCGGGGTTTCCACCCTATATAATGACTCTATTCTAAATGAGAATTAGCCAATCTATGAGGACCTTTTGTATCTAGTTTTGGCTGACTTTACCATTGTGTGAGTTTTTTATATTGACATTATTGTCATTTGAGTGGTTCCCCATAATTGAGTTTTGTGCATAAATTGGACATTAATTTTCCCTCTCCATTTGCCCCCAAAAAAGAAGATATTACTGTTTGAGCACTCTATTAGGGGTATTCAGGCTGTGTCTACAGGACTATTTTTCAGTTTTTTTGTTTTGTTTTTTTATTTTTTTCATTATGTTTTTCATACAGTTTTTTGCTAATTTTTTATAATACGTTATTTCTTGGATAAAAATTAGTAGACTACTGAAATTAGCAAGTATGATATACATTATCTGGAGGGGTTCTGTTTGATCGAACGGCTCTGTGATAATGGGAGAATAATACCTTTCTTCTTTATACTCTCTAAAAATTATATAATTGGATACGAAAATCTTACTAAGGGCCCTCAGTCTGTTGGTTATATAACTATTTTTGTGTTTTTGTGTTTGGTTTGTTTTTTCTAATTTTTTCTTATCTCTATACAAACTATTTTGCTAATTTTTTATAATATGTTTATTATGGCATTATTATGATCTGAGTGGCCCCTTTTTGATTGAATCATTCTGTATAAATAGGATAACGGTATCTTCCTTTTGTATACTTCATAAATACTATATATTATATGAATTGTTCTGTATGAATGGGATAATAATATTTCCGTACACTTCATAAAAACTATATACTGTAGATGAATACCCTATTAAGGGTCTACAGCCTTTGGCTATAATAACTTTTTTAGTTTTTTGCTGGGTTTGTTTTCCTATTTTCCTCTTATTATTTATACAAATTATTTTGTTTATTATTATTTTTTATGTTATTTTTGTTTTTTTTGGGTCGATGTGTATTTGTGACACTACCTTCTAGGGACTATAGGGTATTTGTAGGGCCAATAGGGCCAGTCTTCGTGGAGCGGGGGCGCCAACCGCAGAAATTTAGGGTGCCTACCCCCGCAAGTAGGTAGTGGACAAGAGTAGGGTATTTGTTAGGGGTCAGTTAGTTCCCCTGCTGGTTATTTATTTCATTGTGTTGTCCTCAATTATAGAACTTTGTCATTTTAACTTTATATATTAAAAGTTATATTTTAGGAATCCTTGTGTCTTGGTTTTGGTTTTGTAGTCTAGGATTCCATCTATATTAGTCTTTGGTTTTTTCAGGTAACCCTAACCACACCCCTAACCATGACATACCCCTAATTCTAATCCCAACCCTAATCCCAACCGTAAATGTAATCCAAACCCTAATCCTAACTTTAGCCCCAACCCTAACCCTAACTTTAGCCCCAACCCTAACCCTAACTTTAGCCCCAACCCTATCCCTAACTTTAGCCCCAACCCTAACTTTAGCTCCAACCCTAGCCCCAACCCTAACCCTAGCCATAACCCTAGCCCTAACCCTAGCCCTAACCCTAGCCCTAACCCTAACCCTAGCCCTAACCCTAACCCTAGCCCTAGCCCTAATGGGAAAATGGAAATAAATACATTTTTTTTAATGTTATTATTTTTCCCTAACTAAGGGGGTGATGAAGGGGGGTTTGATTTACTTTTATAGCGTTTTTTATATCGTATTTTTATGATTGGCAGCTGTCACACACTAAAAGATGCTTTTTATAGCAAAAAAGTTTTTGCGTCTCCTCATTTTGAGACCTATAATTTTTCCGTATTTTGGTCCACAGAGTCATGTGAGGTCTTGTTTTTTGCGGGACGAGTTGACGTTTTTATTGGTAACATTTTAGGACATGTGACAGTTTTTGATCACTTTTTATTCCGATTTTAGTGAGGCAGAATGACCAAAAACCAGCTATTCATGAATTTCTTTTGGGGGAGGCGTTTATACCGTTCTACGTTTGGTAAAATTGATAAAGCAGTTTTATTCGTTGGGTCAGTACGATTACAGCTATATCTCATTTATATCTTTTTTTATGTTTTGGCGCTTTTTTACGATAAAAGCTATTTTATAGAAAAAATAATTATTTTGGCATCGCTTTATTCTGAGGACTATAACTTTTTTATTTTTTCTGCTGATGATGCTGTATGGTGGCTCGTTTTTTGCGGGACAAGATGACGTTTTCAGCGGTACCATGGTTATTTATATCCGTCTTTTTGATCGCGTGTTATTCCACTTTTTGTTCGGCGGTATGATAATAAAGCGTTGTTTTTTGGCTCGTTTTTTTTTTTCTTACGGTGTTCACTGAAGGGGTTAAATAGTGGGACAGTTTTATAGGTTGGGCCATTACGGACGCGGCGATACTAAACATGTGTACTTTTATTGTTTTTGGTTTTTTTTTAGTTAAAGAAATGTATTTATGGGAATATTATTATTTTTTTTCTTCTTTATTTAGGAATTTTTTATTTTTTTTTTACACATGTGAAATTTTTTTTTTTTTACTTTTTTACTTTGTCCCAGGGGGGGACATCACAGATCGCCGATCTGATAGTTTGCATAGCACTCTATCAGATCGGCGATCATACTTTCATGCTGCTCTGCAGCCTGCTCCGACCCGGAAGTACTCCCTGCAGGACCCGGATGCAGCCCCGCGGCCATTTTGGATCCGGGGCCTGCAGGGAGGAGACGCTCGGTACAAGGTGAGTACATTCCCTTGTACCGATCGTCTCAGGGAAGCACGCAGGGAGCCCCTCCCTGCGCGATGCTTCCCTGTACCGCCGGTACACCGCGATCATGTTTGATCGCGGTGTGCCGGGGGTTAATGTGCCGGGGGCGGTCCGTGACCGCTCCTGGCACATAGTGCCGGATGTCAGCTGCGATAGGCAGCTGACACCCGGCCGTGATCGGTCGCGCTCCCCCCGTGAGCGCGGCTGATCGCGTATGACGTACTATCCCGTCACTGAGAATTAAGTCCCAGGTCACCTTGACGGGATAGTACGTCATATGGGATTAAGGGGTTAAGGGGCATTGATGCTACACCTTTGGCTAAAAATAAACCCCAGTTTTGGACACAGGTGACCATGTGCATGGCGCCAGGCCATCAGGAAGATTGTCGTTTTCTGGTGTTGCATAATTTGCATGATGCTATTGTGCTGGGTTTTCCATGGTTGCAGGTACATAATCCGGTGTTGGATTGGAAATCTATGTCTGTGACTAGTTGGGGTTGTCAGGGGGTTCATACTGACGTTCCTTTGATGTCAATCTCCTCTTCCCCTTCTTCTGATTTTCAGGATATATTCGATGAGCCCAAGTCCAGTTCCCTTCCACCGCATAGGGACTGTGACTGTGCTATTGACTTGATTCCAGGCTGTAAGTTTCCTAAGGGCCGACTTTTCAAGCTATCTGTGCCTGAACATACCGCCATGTGGAGTTATGTTGAGGAGTCTTTGGAGAAAGGGCATATTCGGCCATCTTCTTCTCCATTGGGAGCGGGATTTTTTTTTGTTGCCAAGAAGGATGGCTCCTTGAGACCCTGTATTGATTATCGCCTCTTGAATAAGATCACGGTCAAATTTCAATACCCTTTGCCTTTACTTTCCGAATTGTTTGCCAGGATTAAGGGGGCTAGTTGGTTTACTAAGATTGACCTTCGAGGGGCATATAATCTTGTTCGTATTAGGCAGGGTGACGAATGGAAAACTGCGTTTAATATGCCCGAAGGCCATTTTGAATACCTTGTGATGCCATTCGGGCTCTCTAATGCTCCATCTGTTTTTCAGTCCTTCATGCATGATATCTTCCGGAATTATCTTGATAAATTCATGATTGTATATTTGGATGACATTTTGATTTTTTCCGATGATTGGGAGTCTCATGTGAAGCAGGTCAGGATGGTATTTCAGATCCTTCGTGATAATGCTTTATTTGTGAAGGGGTCTAAGTGCCTCTTTGGAGTGCAGAAGGTTTCTTTTTTGGGCTTCATTTTTTCTCCCTCATCTATAGAGATGGATCCGGTTAAGGTTCAGGCCATTCATGATTGGATTCAGCCCATATCCGTGAAGAGCCTTCAGAAATTTTTGGGCTTTGCTAATTTTTATCGCCGTTTCATTGCTAACTTCTCCAGTGTGGTTAAACCCCTGACCGATTTGACGAAGAAAGGCGCTGATGTGACGAATTGGTCCTCTGCGGCTGTCTCTGCCTTTCAGGAGCTTAAACGCAGATTTACTTCTGCCCCGGTGTTGCGTCAGCCGGATGTTTCTCTTCCATTTCAGGTTGACGTTGACGCTTCTGAGATTGGGGCAGGGGCCGTTTTGTCTCAGAGGAATTCTGATGGTTCTTTGATTAAACCATGTGCCTTCTTTTCCCGAAAGTTTTCGCCTGCTGAACGCAATTATGATGTCGGCAATCGGGAGTTGTTGGCTATGAAGTGGGCGTTCGAGGAATGGCGACATTGGCTTGAGGGAGCCAGGCACCGTATTGTGGTCTTGACTGATCATAAAAGTCTGATTTACCTCGAGTGTGCCAAACGGCTGAATCCTAGACAGGCTCGATGGTCCCTGTTTTTCTCCCATTTTGATTTTGTGGTCTCGTATCTTCCGGGTTCTAAGAATATTAAGGCTGATGCCCTCTCTAGGAGCTTTTTGCCTGATTCTCCTGAGGTCCTTGAACCGGTCGGCATTCTGAAGGAAGGGGTGGTCCTTTCTGCCATCTCCCCTGATTTACGACAGGTTCTTCAGGAATTTCAGGCTGACAAACCTTTTTGGTCCCAGCAGGGCTCCATAGGCCTGTGACGTCACACGCTGCCCAGCAGAGCCGGCCATCTTTGTTTCTAAGTGCAACCAGGGACGCCTTCGGCCGGGGCGGTCTCTGGCTCTGCCCTTACCAGCTACACCCCACGCAGGTCACGCAGGATCACTACTTGTGTGCCCACCTGTCGCCCGTCACCCGCAGGATTACTCCTCGCACGTGCCAGTCACAACCACTTACTGTAGTCTGCACGCCCCCTTGGATATATACTAGGAAGAGCTCAGCGTGCAACCAGTCACAGCATACGGTAAGGGTTCTTTGAACCAACACTTATATTTTGAGGGGACCTTTGTGCACTGATATCCGCAGTATACAGGGCGGCTGACAGGTGTCCTGCTGTTCAGTGCATCCTTGTAATCACCTACAGGTATTTTGGTGGGTATTATTGGGCCCACCATCACTGGATTTTATCATTACACACTCATGTGTTGTATCCTGCTCATTATAGGCAGTATATTTTAAACACCTAAGCGCGGTATCATTTTTTGAGGCTGACAAACCTGACCGCTGTCCAGTGGGGAAACTGTTTGTTCCTGATAGATGGACTAGTAGAGTGATTTCTGAGGTTCATTGTTCTGTGTTGGCTGGCCATCCTGGTATTTTTGGTACCAGAGATTTGGTTGGTAGGTCCTTTTGGTGGCCTTCTTTGTCACGGGATGTGCGTTCTTTTGTGCAGTCCTGTGGGACTTGTGCGCGGGCTAAGCCTTGCTGTTCCCACGCTAGTGGGTTGCTTTTGCCTTTGCCGGTCCCTGAGAGGCCTTGGACGCATATTTCTATGGATTTTTTTTCAGACCTTCCGGTTTCCCAGAGGACGTCGGTTATCTGGGTCGTTTGTGACCGGTTTTCTAAGATGGTTCATTTGGTGCCTTTGCCTAAATTGCCTTCCTCTTCCGATTTGGTTCCATTGTTTTTTCAGCGTGTGGTTCGTTTGCATGGTATTCCGGAGAATATTGTGTCCAACAGAGGTTCCCAGTTTGTTTCTAGGTTTTGGCGGGCCTTTTGTGCTAGGCTGGGCATTGATTTGTCTTTTTCTTCCGCATTTCATCCTCAGACAAATGGCCAAACCGAGCAAACTAATCAGACTTTGGAAACTTATTTGAGATGCTTTGTGTCTGCTGATCATTATGATTGGGTGGCTTTCTTGCCATTGGCCGAGTTTGCCCTTAATAATCGGGCTAGTTCTGCTACCTTGGTTTCGCCCTTCTTTTGTAATTTTGGTTTTCATCCTCGTTTTTCTTCAGGGCAGGTTGAGCCTTCTGATTGTCCTGGTGTGGATTCTGTGGTTGACAGGTTGCAGCAAATTTGGGCTCATGTGGTGGACAATTTGGTGTTGTCTCAGGAGGAGGCTCAGCGTTTTGCTAACCATCATCGGTGTGTTGGTTCCCGGCTTCGGGTTGGGGATTTGGTCTGGTTGTCTTCCCGTCATGTTCCTATGAAGGTTTCTTCCCCTAAGTTTAAGCCTCAGTTTATTGGTCCTTATAGGATTTCTGAGATTATCAATCCGGTGTCTTTTCGTTTGGCTCTTCCGGCCTCTTTTGTCATCCATAATGTTTTCCATAGACCTTTATTGCGGAAATATGTGGTGCCCGTTGTTCCCTCTGTTGATCCTCCTGCCCCTGTGTTGGTTGATGGGGAGTTGGAGTATGTGGTTGAGAAGATTTTGGATTCTCGTTTTTCGAGGTGGAAGCTTCAGTACCTTGTCAAATGGAAGGGTTATGGCCAGGAGGATAATTCTTGGGTTTTTGCCTCTGATGTCCATGCTGTTGATTTGGTCATGCCTTTCATCTGGCTCATCCTGATCGGCCTGGGGGCTCTGGTGAGGGTTCGGTGACCCCTCTTCAAGGGGGGGGTACTGTTGTGAATTCTGCTCTTGGGCTCCTTCCGGTGGTTGTTAGTGGTAGTGCAGTTGTCTCTGGGTTGTAATCCAGGGCAGGTGTTTCTACTGATTGCAGCTCTATTAGGTATTTAGGTGTGTAGGATCCAGGAGTCCCTGCCAGTTGTCAATTGTTCTTGCAGGGATTGCATCTCTGTCTGGCTCCTCATGCCCTGCTGTCAATTCAGCTAAGTGTCTGGTTAGCTGTCTCTGTAGCATACATGCGGTGTGCTTTACTGCTCAGTGCAATTTATTGTGTTTTTGTCCACCTTAGACTTTGTTTGGATTTTTCTGTCATGCTGGATTCTCTGGAGATGCAGATATACATTCTATGTCTTTAGTTAGATGTAGAATATTAGTATTATCTGCTGTGGATATTTTTAGGGTTTTAATACTGACCGCTTAGAATTCTGTCCTATCCTTTTCTATTTAGCTAGAAGTGCCTCTTTTGCTAAATCCTGTTTTTCTGCCTGCGTACGTCTTTCCTCTTAAACTCACAGTCAATATTTGTGGGGGGCTGTCTATCCTTTGGGGTTCTGCTCTGAGGCTAGATAGAATTCCCATTTCCAACTTTAGGGGTATTTAGTCCTTCGGCTGTGTCGAGGTGTCTAGGCCGTGTTAGGTACACCCCACGGCTACTTCTAGTTGCGGTGTCAGTTTAGGGTTGCGGTCAGTACAGGTACCACTTACTCCAGAGATTGTCTCATGCGGCTCCAGGGTCACCGGATCATAACAGGGTATCTTGCCAGCAAGCTTCAGACAGCAGGGACCTCGCACATCAGCGCAAGTAGGGAAGGCTTACGGACCTCACCAGGGAGAGGGATTCGCCTATTGCCTTCAAGCCGGCCGGACCGCAGCTACACCTGTACCTGGTACCCTGGACTGAGGCTTACTACTACCATCAGTAAACCAGGTAAAGACTGTCACTCTGTATCCTCCATTATTTACCGGCAACCCACGATCCTTGCCTTACACCTTGGGAGCCCTGGGGACCCCACTTCACCTGTGGGAAGCATCACCATCTTGCTGGAACAACACCTCAGAGCACCCCTTAAAGCAGCATCTGTCCCCTCTGACTGAGAACCACAGGTGGCGTCACAAATATAGACTTTATTACCAAAATTCCCCGAAAAGACCAGTCCCCTTTAATTGAGTGCCCAGGGCCACGGACCGGGTCGCAGCCACCGTGACATCCCCTTTACCGGACGCAGTACCAAGTAACCCCACTGCCCAGGCGGGCGACTCAGCAGCATCCTGCCACCTCCTCCCAGCACAGTGCAGACACCTCTGGGCCGGCCCGTACAGGCAGAAATGTGAGCTGTTACTTACAGCACTGTGTCCTGTTACTATCCTGCTCCTGCTCCTCTCTGGATGGAAGAACCAGCACCATAGTCCTAACTTCTCTGCAGCAGGCAGGCTCAGTGACTGAGCTTGCAATGTGGGCGTGTCTTCTGTATACTGGATACAGGTACAGTGTCGGCACGGGGGGGGAGTCACAGCTCCACTGCCTCTCTCCGGCCACTGCCCGAAGTAGTGCAGGGAAATTCTGTCTCCCTGCACTACCTCGGAGCTTAACTATATTGGTGGGTGCACACTGATATAATTAAGGGTAGTGTAGCTCCAGGTAGGCCCCTGTGAGCGGTGGGCCCGGGGCGACCGCGCGCTCTGCCCCTCTGGTAGCTACATTACTGTCATGAGTAGTGTTGAGCATTCCGATACCGCAAGTATCGGGTATCGGCCGATACTTGCGGTATCGGAATTCCGATACCGGGATTCCCATACTTGCCGCGTATCGGATACCGGAATCGGAAGTTCACAGATTCAAACTGCACAAATTCATCCAATGAGAATGATTCCAAGTGTGGGCACATCCTGTTCAGCATGGAGGGCATGAAACTACTGGCATGGCTGTGATTGGCTGCTGAAATGATGTCATGATGCAGTTTAAAAGTCGCTGGCGCCATTTTGCGATCACTCTGCTGTGAATTCAGTTAGTGACAGGACGCTGTTTGCTGACTGAGGGACAGTTTAGAGATAGCGATTTGCTTCTTTGTGCTTTCCAAAGGCTAATTTAGCAACCGCTGTGTTCACCTACTATTCACCTTGCTTTTGCCTTGTAGCGCTGTTTTCACAGCGATCTGCAAGGTCTGTGTGTGTGTGTGTGTGTGTGTGTGTGAGTGCAGCCCACTCTCTAGTCTGAGTGCAGCCAATAGGCCATCCATAGCTGGTTGTATTCAGTTCAGGGAGGGTGGTTCATTGCCTCATACTGTTCTTTTTTTTTTTTTCCAAGTAGTGTAGTCTGCTGCTTATTTTTTCAAAAAAATCCTATTAGTGTCTTTCCACCCGTCTCCAGCTAATTTGTGGAAAAACACTACATAGGATAACGTAGAGGAGGGTTTTTGGGCCTTGCAGCGCCGTTTACGGCTGTCTGCACGGTCTCCGTGTGACTGCAGCTCGCCCTGTAGTCTGTGAGCAGCCATAGCCTGGTTGTCTCCAGCTCAGGGTTGTTCACTGCATCATACCGCAAAATCAATTTTCATTTTGTTTTAAGTAGTGCAGGCTGCTGCACATTTTTTCAAAAAATTCCTATTAGTGTCTTTCCACCCGTCTCCAGCTAACTTGTGGAAAAACACTACATAGGATAACGTAGAGGAGGGTTTTTGGGCCTTGCAGCGCCATTTACGTCTGTCTGCACGGTCTCCGTGTGACTGCAGCTCTATCTGTTGTCAGTTCAGCCCCCAAAAAATAAATAAATAATAAAGTTCACCAAACACACCAGTGACACCACTTTACATTTGTGTAGGCCACATTAGCTCATATTAAAGTCTAGTCCACACTTTAGAAAATTAGTGTTTCTTATACCTGTTAGGAGGAGTTGTTCAGGAATAAGCACACAAATCCATTAGTACTTTTCTGCTTATCTTTATCAGTCAACCAAGATGAAGAAGGCAGTGAGTAAGGCACGTGGGCGTGGGCGTGGGCGCGGAGCAGGGAGGGGACGTGGGGATTCTGTGCCTGCTGTGGGCACCGGTGACTCATCAGCACCCACTTTCACCAGGGAACAGTCATTCATGCACAGCTTTGTCGCAGAGCGCCGTACACCGCTGCTGCGTGAAGAACAAATTGAAGCCGTTGTCGGATGGATGGCAGCTAATGCATCAACTTCAATTAGTGCCACATCCTCTCAGACACAGAGCACTGGAGAGCAGCCATCTGTCTCTTCACCACCTGCCAAATTGCCCAGGCAGACAGAGAGCCCAGGACAGGAGCCATCTCTACTTCTGTTCTCTGAATCTCTTGGCTTGGAAACAGGGGGCCAGCCAAGCAGCATTGGAGAAATGGAAGAAGAGGCAGGGTGCAGTGATGCCCAACAGCTTTTTCTCTCTTCCTCTGAAGAGGCGGGTGGGCCAGTGGCTCCGTTCACCACATCGCAGGCCGCATCAGCTGATGATGACACTCAGGTGCCACTTACTGGTGCGTGCTCTGCTGCTGAGACTACCCAGGAGGAGCAGTTGGGGGCAGAGGGTAGTGTAGATGATGAGGTCCTTGACCCATCTTGGCGTGAGGGACAGGAAGGTGGTGGGAGCAGCTCTGAGGAAGAGATTCTCCGTACGGCCCAAAGAGGGAGAGGGAGGGGGAAGACTGCGGATCCTGCAGCCTCCGCTTTGGCACCCGTTAGGAGCATGTCTCTTCCAAAAGCCAAAAAGGGCGCTCCCAAGACTTGCAGTGCCTGGTCCTTTTTTGACACAGTTGCAGATGACATTTGCTATGTCAAATGCAAGGTGTGTCATCACAAAGTCAAAAGAGGTAAAAATGTCAGCAACCTCAATACCTCCAACATGTGGAAACATGTGCGCACCAGGCACCCGGCGGAGTTAGAAAAACACACTGAAGAGCTAGGTCAACCAACAGCGGCAGCTACCACCTCTTCAGCTCGTGTTGCCTCTTCCTCCAGCTCACACGCAGCTGGTTCGGCTTCCTCCCAGGATCGCTGTGGAAGAACCTCTGGCCCTGTTGTCCAGAGACCCGCTGTAATTCCACCCGCAGCACCACTTTCCCAGTCACACACTCCCAGCCCAGTCTACAGCCATCGGTAGTACAGGCATGGGAGAAAAGGCGGCCTTTCTCGTCAAACCACCCACGAGCACAGGCTCTGACTGCAGGCATTGCCAAACTTCTGTCACTGGAAATGCTGTCATTCAGGCTGGTGGAGACTGACAGCTTCCGTGACTTGATGTCATTGGCAGTCCCACAGTACAATGTGCCCAGCCGCTTTTACTTCAGCAGGCAAGCCGTCCCTGCCCTGCACAAGCATGTGGAGGGACACATAAAACACGCGCTACTGAACGCCGTCAGTAGCAAGGTCCACCTCACCACCGATGCGTGGACCAGTCAACATGGACAGGGGCGATACCTTTCCCTCACTGCCCATTGGGTTAATGTCGTTGAGCCGGGTACAGACCGTGCGAGTGGCGCAGGATGTGTCCTGCCCACTCCAAGGATTGCAGGAATCCATTCTGTACGCATTGACTCCTCCTCTTACACCAGTTCCTCAGAATCATCGCTGCAGGAGCCGTCACAGTCCACCTCCACATGGACCCGTGATGAACGTTTACCTGTTACGACCGACATGAGCACAGCCGTGGCCAAACGTCAACAGGCCGTCTTGAAATTAATTTATTTGGGGAATCGAAGCCACACAGCGCAGGCGCTCTGGAATGCCATCAAGCAGGAGAGCGATGTGTGGTTTGTGCCAGCGAATCTCCAGCCAGGCATGGTAGTGTGTGATAATGGCCGAAATCTGGTGGCAGCTCTGGGCCTCGGCAACCTCACTCACATCCCATGTCTGGCACATGTGCTCAATTTGGTCGTGCAGAGTTTCTTGAGGGACTATCCGGATCTTGATGCACTGCTGCACAAGGTCCGCCTAGAGTGTGCTCACTTGCGGCGTTCCAGCACGGCAAAAGCGCGCATTGCGGCTCTGCAGCGCCGACACCGCCTGCCGGAACATCGCATCATATGTGACCTACCTACCAGGTGGAATTCCACGTTACATATGTTGGAGCGGTTGTGTGAGCAGCAGCAAGCTGTAATGGAGTACCAGCTGCTTCAGGCGCAAAGAAGTCGCAGTCAGCGCCGTACAGACTTCACAACCACAGAGTGGGCCACTATGAATGACGTCTGCCAGGTTTTGCGTCCCTTTGATTATTCCACGCGGATGGCGAGTGCAGATGATGCACTAGTCAGCATGACTGTCCCCCTTATCTGCCTGCTTGAAAAATCACTGCAAGCGCTAAGGGATGATGTTGTGGAAGAGGTGGAGGATGAGGATTCAGCATTTCCATCATCTTCTGGACAGTCAGCGCCACGTGGTTCCTCACAAACGCGTAGGCAGGGGACAGTTTGTGAGGAGGATGAGGAGGAGTCAATGGAGGAGGAAGACATCCGTCCAGAGGAGGGAGTTACACAATTGTCCAGTACTCAGTGTGTACAGCGAGGGTGGGGTGATGACGAGCGGGCAGAGATCACGCCTCCAGCAGGGGACAGCGTTTCTTGGGCAGTTGGCAGTCTGCAGCACATGGTGGATTACATGCTGCCGTGCCTGAGAAACGACCGCCGCATCGCCCACATTCTCAACATGTCTGATTATTGGGTGTTCACCCTCCTTGATCCTCGCTACCGGGACAACGTAGAAAGCCTCATCACACCGTTGAACCGGGAGCGAAAGATGCGGGAGTACCAAGACACACTGGTGAATTCCATCATCTTCTCCATTCCAACTGAGAGAAGTGCTGCTAGTGCATTCCAAAGCAGCTCAGTGCGTCCAGGCAGTGGTGGAGGCTCTGCACAAAGAGGGAGCAGAAGCAGTGCCTCTGCCCAAGGCAAGACCAGTATGGCCCAACTGTGGCACAGTTTTCTGTGCCCGCCACAAAAGTCTACACCATCACAGACGGCTCCAGTCAGCAGGAGGCAACGGTTCCGTCAGATGGTGACAGACTACATGTCTTGCCCTCTTGCTGTACTCCCAGACGGCTCTTCACCTTTCAAGTTTTGGGTCTCAAAGCTGGATACATGGCCAGAGCTAAGCCAGTATGCATTGGAGGTGCTGTCTTGCCCTGCGGCCAGTGTATTGTCGGAACGTGTCTTTAGTGCTGCAGGTGGTGTACTAACTGACCGTCGCATGCGACTATCCTCCGATAACGTTGACCGGCTTACTTTCCTGAAAATGAACAAGACCTGGATCTCGCAGGAATTTGCCACTCCTCTTCCTGATTAAATAATTAGGTGACTGTCTAGAGTATCCAGGTCTCCTGTTGTGTTCATCTTTCTACCACCTGAACTTTAATTCCTGGGCTCCAACACCGCCAGTTGAGGCTCAGAAGTGCCGGCTGCACAGTCAAAACATACGACCCAGTGTTATTGGGTTTCAGTAACGTCAGCTGATCCCCAGCTGTGTAGCCGGCAATGTGTCCTGCGACCGCCACGCTGACACAACAACTGAAATGTAAGGGAATCTGTCCCCCCCCCCCCCAAGGCGTTTGTTACTGAAAGAGCCACCTTGTGCAGCAGTAATGCTGCACAAGGAAAAGGTAGCTATTTTTGTTTAGCTCCTTGCACACGCAGAACTTAACACTTATAAAATGTGTCCACTGATACCGTAAAACCGTCCCGGAGGTGGGACTTTCCTTCGTAATATGACGCAGCACAGCCGTCATTCCTACCCCCTTGGCGCCGTGCCCCGGCTCCTCAGCGTTGTTTTATTCCGTCCCGGAGCCTGCGCTGTTATGTTATCCCGTGGCCAGGCACACTTAGCGCTGCCCGTCTTCTGACATCATTTTGTGTCAGGATGGCTGCGCCTGTGCGGCCGCGCTGGCCGAGAGCCCGCCTCGCAGTGTCTTCTGATTTAATCCCACTGGGGGCCTGAGGTCCATGGACATGCGCAGTGCATATCTGAACCTCCACCTCTCACTCATCTCCCTACGGCTTCTTCAGACTGTGCGGTGTCAGCTGGTCCCTAATAGCATGCCACGGCCGTGACACCGCACAGTCTAAAGAAGCCGTAGTGAGGGGAGTGAGAGGCGAGGATATGCACTGCGCATGGCCATGGATCCCAGGCCCGCGGTGGGATTACATTAGACGACACTGCGAGGCGGGCTCTCGGCCAGCGCGTCCGCACAGGCGCAGCCAGCCTGACACCAAATGATGTCAGAAGACGGGCAGCGCTAAGTGTGCCTGGCCAATGGATAACATAACAGCGCAGGCTCCGGGACGGAATCAAACAACGCTGAGGAGCCGTGGCACAGCGCCGGGGGGGTAAGAATGACGGCTGTGCTGCGTCATATTACGAAGGAAAGTCCCACCTCCGGGACGGTCTCACGGTTTCAGGGGACACATTTTACAAGTGTTTAGTTCTGTGTTTGCAAGGAGCATCATGAAAAGAGCCACCTTTTCCTTTTGCATCTTTTGTGCTGCACAAGCTGGCTCTTTCAGCTACAAACGCCTTGGGGGGGGGTTAAAGGTTCCCTTTCGACTTTCTCCAATCAGGCTTCGGCCTACATTGTGTTCCTCTGCTTCTCCTGCTGTCCCTGGGCTCCAACACCGCTAGTTGTTGCCTGGTAGTGCTGTACGCACAGTCAACAGTCGCTCCTCTGTTATTGGGGTTCAGTAACGTCAGCTGTTCCCCAGCTGTGTGTGTGGCAATCCCTCCTACCTCCTCCTACCTCCTCCTACCTCCTCCTACCTCCTCCTCCTCCACCTGTCCCTGGGCTCCAACACCGCTAGTTGCCGTCCAGAAGTGCTGTCCGCACAGTCCCAACAGTCGCTCCTCTGTTATTGGGGTTCAGTAACGTCAGCTGTTCCCCTGCTGTGTGTGTGGCAATCCCTCCTACCTCCTCCACCTCCTCCTCCTCCACCTGTCCCTGGGCTCCAACACCGCTATTTGCCATCCAGAAGTGCTGTCCGCACAGTCCCAACAGTCCCTCCTCTGTTATTGGGGTTCAGTAACGTCAGCTGTTCCCCTGCTGTGTGTGTGGCAATCCCTCCTACCTCCTCCTACCTCCTCCTACCTCCTCCACCTGTCCCTGGGCTCCAACACCGCTAGTTGCCATCCAGAAGTGCTGTCCGCACAGTCCCAACAGTCCCTCCTCTGTTATTGGGGTTCAGTAACGTCAGCTGTTCCCCTGCTGTGTGTGTGGCAATCCCTCCTACCTCCTCCACCTCCTCCACCTGTCCCTGGGCTCCAACACCGCTAGTTGCCGTCCAGAAGTGCTGTCCGCACAGTCCCAACAGTCCCTCCTCTGTTATTGGGGTTCAGTAACGTCAGCTGTTCCCCTGCTGTGTGTGTGGCAATCCCTCCTACCTCCTCCTACCTCCTCCTACCTCCTCCTCTCCACCTGTCCCTGGGCTCCAACACCGCTAGTTGCCGTCCAGAAGTGCTGTCCGCACAGTCCCAACAGTCCCTCCTCTGTTATTGGGGTTCAGTAACGTCAGCTGTTCCCCTGCTGTGTGTGTGGCAATCCCTCCTACCTCCTCCTACCTCCTCCTACCTCCTCCTACCTCCTCCTCCTCCACCTGTCCCTGGGCTCCAACACCGCTAGTTGCCGTCCAGAAGTGCTGTCCGCACAGTCCCAACAGTCCCTCCTCTGTTATTGGGGTTCAGTAACGTCAGCTGTTCCCCTGCTGTGTGTGTGGCAATCCCTCCTACCTCCTCCTACCTCCTCCACCTCCTCCTCCTCCACCTGTCCCTGGGCTCCAACACCGCTAGTTGCCATCCAGAAGTGCTGTCCGCACAGTCCCAACAGTCGCTCCTCTGTTATTGGGGTTCAGTAACGTCAGCTGTTCCCCTGCTGTGTGTGTGGCAATCCCTCCTACCTCCTCCACCTCCTCCTCCTCCACCTGTCCCTGGGCTCCAACACCGCTAGTTGCCGTCCAGAAGTGCTGTCCGCACAGTCCCAACAGTCCCTCCTCTGTTATTGGGGTTCAGTAACGTCAGCTGTTCCCCTGCTGTGTGTGTGGCAATCCCTCCTACCTCCTCCTACCTCCTCCTCCTCCACCTGTCCCTGGGCTCCAACACCGCTAGTTGCCGTCCAGAAGTGCTGTCCGCACAGTCCCAACAGTCCCTCCTCTGTTATTGGGGTTCAGTAACGTCAGCTGTACCCCTGCTGTGTGTGTGGCAATCCCTCCTACCTCCTCCACCTCCTCCTCCACCTGTCCCTGGGCTCCAACACCGCTAGTTGCCGTCCAGAAGTGCTGTCTGCACAGTCCCAACAGTCCCTCCTCTGTTATTGGGGTTCAGTAACGTCAGCTGTTCCCCTGCTGTGTGTGTGGCAATCCCTCCTACCTCCTCCACCTCCTCCTCCTCCACCTGTCCCTGGGCTCCAACACCGCTAGTTGCCGTCCAGAAGTGCTGTCCGCACAGTCCCAACAGTCCCTCCTCTGTTATTGGGGTTCAGTAACGTCAGCTGTTCCCCTGCTGTGTGTGTGGCAATCCCTCCTACCTCCTCCTACCTCCTCCGCCTCCTCCTCCTCCTCCACCTGTCCCTGGGCTCCAACACTGCTAGTTGCCGTCCAGAAGTGCTGTCCGCACAGTCCCAACAGTCCCTCCTCTGTTTTTGGGGTTCAGTAACGTCAGCTGTTCCCCTGCTGTGTGTGTGGCAATCCCTCCTACCTCCTCCACCTCCTCCTCCTCCACCTGTCCCTGGGCTCCAACACCGCTAGTTGCCGTCCAGAAGTGCTGTCCGCACAGTCCCAACAGTCCCTCCTCTGTTATTGGGGTTCAGTAACGTCAGCTGTTCCCCTGCTGTGTGTGTGGCAATCCCTCCTACCTCCTCCTACCTCCTCCCCCTCCTCCTCCTCCACCTGTCCCTGGGCTCCAACACCGCTAGTTGCCGTCCAGAAGTGCTGTCCGCACAGAGCCAAACACCTCGCCAATGTGTTAGTGGGGTTCAGCACCGCCAGCTGTTCCCCTGCTGTGTATACGGCAACGTGTACTGCGACCGCCACGCAGGCACAACAAGTTAAATTTAAGGGAAACTGTCCCCCCCCCCAGGCGTTTGTTACTGAAGGAGCCACCTTGTGCAGCAGTAATGATGCAAAGGGAAAAAGTGCCTCTTTTCGTGGTGCTCCTTGCACATGCTGAACCTAACACTTATGAAAAGTGTCCCCTCCTACCGTGATACCGTCCGGTTGGTGGAACTGTCCTTTGTGATGTGACGCAGCACAGCCGTCATTCTTACCCCCTTGGCGCCGTGCGCCGCCTCCTCAGCGTTGTTTGAATCAGTCCCGGAGCCTGTGCTGTTAGGTTAGCCCTTGGCCATGCACACATTTTGCGCTGCCCGTCTTCTGACATCATTTGGTGTCAGGCTGGCTGCGCCTGTGCGGCCGCGCTGGCCGAGAGCCCGCCTCGTACTGTCTTCTGATTTAATCCCACTGGGGGCCTGAGATCCATGGACATGCGCAGTGCATATCAGAACCTCCACCTCTCACTTCCCTCCCTACGGCTTCTTCAGACTGTGCGGTGTCAGCTGGTCCCTAATAGCATGCCACGGCCGTGACACCGCACAGTCTGAAGAAGCCGTAGGGAGGGGAGTGAGAGGTGAGGATATGCACTGCGCATGGCCACGGATCCCAGGCCCCCGGTGGGATTAAATCAGAAGACAGTACGAGGCGGGCTCTCGGCCAGCGCGGCCGCACAGGCGCAGCCAGCCTGACACCAAATGATGTCAGAAGACGGGCAGCGCAAAATGTGTGCATGGCCAAGGGCTAACCTAACAGCGCAGGCTCCGGGACTGATTCAAACAACGCTGAGGAGGCGGCGCACGGCGCCAAGGGGGTAAGAATGACGGCTGTGCTGCGTCACATCACAAAGGACAGTTCCACCAACCGGACGGTATCACGGTAGGAGGGGAAACTTTTCATAAGTGTTAGGTTCAGCATGTGCAAGGACCATAATTAAAAGAGCTAAGTTTACCTTTTCCAGCATCAGTGCTGTACACGATGGCTCTTTCAGCTACAAACGCTTGGGGGGGGGGTTAAAGTTTCCCTTTCAACTTGCTCCAGTGCAGGCTTCGGCCTACACTGTAATCCCTCTCCTCCTCCTGCTGACCCTGGGCTCTAACACCGCCAGTTGGGGCCCAGATGTGCTGGCTGCACAGAGCCAAACACCAGCCAATGTGTCAGTGGGGTTCAGCACCGCCAGCTGTTCCCCTGCTGTGTAGCCGGCAACGTGTCCTGCAAAAGCCTCGTAGGCACAAGAACTGAAATTGAAGGAAGCCTGTCCCCCCTCCCCCAGGCGTTTCTACATTTTACAGCCACCTTGTACGACAGTAATGCTGCATGTGTGCAAGGTGGCTCAGAAACTTATTCTCCTTGCCCAGGTTGAACTGAACACGTCTAAAATGAGTCCTCTGCGACCATTAAAACGTCCCTCAGGTGTGATTTTACTTTGTATTGACACGCAACAAGCTCCTTGGTAGCGCTGCCCATCTTCTGGCATCATTGTTTGGCTGCCTGCGCCTCTGCGGCCGCCTTGCCCCACACAACGCCCCTCGGTGTCTTATTTATTTTGACTGCGAGGGTGTGATTGATGGGCTTGAGCAGTGCATATGTTCGCCTGTCACTCGTCTCCTTCCGCCTTCTTCAGAGTGTGCGGCTTCATGGCCGTGGCATGCGATAAGGGATCAGCTGACGCCGCATAGTCTGAAGCGGGTGTAAGAACCCAAGCGAGAGGCGAACATATGTACTGCGCCAGGCCATGAATCCCAGCCCCGCAGTGTTTTAACAATGTTAAGACACTGCGGGGCTTAGATTCATGGTCATCGCAAACCGCAACGGCCGACATTACATGATGTCAGAGGATGGCCAGCGCTAACAGCGCAAGGCCAAGGGATAACACAAAAGCGCAGACTCCTGTGCAACAAATAACGATGCTCAGGAGGCCGCGCAAAGCACCAAGGTGGCATTTTTGCCAGCTGTACTGCATCTCTTTACGAAGGGAACTCACGCCTCAAAATCAGTTTGACTGTGTAAGGGCCCAAATGTTATACGTGTTCCTTTCAGCGTGTGCAAGGAGCAAAATTAAAAGAGCAACCTTTGACTTGTGCAGCACTACTGCTGCATAAGCTGTGGCTCTTCTACTTTGTAACACCTGAGGGGGGGGTTAAAGGTTACCTTTGAAATTGGTTCAATTAGGCTTCGGCCTACACTCTGCTCCCCCTGCAGAGCCCGGGCTCCAACACCGCCAGTTGGGGCCCGGTACTGCTAGCTGCACAGAGAAAAACACCAGCCAATGTGTCAGTGGGGTTCAGCACCACCAGCTGTTCCCCTGCTGTGCAGCCGGCAACGTGTCCTGCAACTGCCACGCAGACACAACAGACCCAAAGCTGCCGCCAGTGCAGGCTTCGGCCTACACTCTGCTCCATCTCCTCCTCCTGCTGACCCTGGGCTCTAACACCGCTAGTTGGGGCCCGGTACTGCTAGCTGCACAGAGAAAAACACCAGCCAATGTGTCAGTGGGGTTCAGCACCGCCAGCTGTTCCCCTGCTGTGAAGCCGGCATCTTGTCCTGCAAAAGCCACGCAGACACAGGAACTGAAATTGAAGGGAACCTGTCCCCCCTCCCCCAGGCGTTTGTACGTTTTACAGCCACCTTGTACAGCGGTAATGCTGCATGTGTGCAAGGTGGCTCATAAACGTATTCTCCTCGCACATGTGGAACTGAAAACACGTCTAAAATGTGTCCTCTGTGTGACCATTTAACCGTCCCGGAGGTGTGACTTTCCTTTGTAATGACACGCTGCAACCCCCTTGGTAGCGCTGCCCGTCTTCTGGCATCATTGTTTGGCTGCCTGCGCCTCTGCGGCCGCCCTGACCCACACAACGCCCCTCGGTGTCTTATTTATTGGGACTGCGAGGGTGTGATTGATGGGCATGAGCAGTGCATCAGTTCGCCTGTCCCTCATCTCCTTCCGCCTTCTTCAGACTGTGCGGCTTCATGGCCGTGGCATGCGATAAGGGATCAGCTGACGCCGCACAGTCTGAAGCGGGTGTAAGGACCCGAGTGTGAGAGGCGAACATATGTGCTGCGCCAGGCCATGAATCCCAGCCCCGCAGTGTTTTAACAATGTTAAGACACTGCGGGGCTGGGATTCATGGTCATCGCGAACCGCACCGGCCGACATTAAATGATGTCAGAAGATGGGCAGTGCTAACAGCGCTAGGCCAGGGGATAACACGACAGCGCAGACTCCTGTACAGCAAATAACAACGCTCAGGAGGCTGCACCCAGCACCAAGGTGGGATTCTTGACATCTGTGCTGCGTCTCATTACGAAGGGAACTCGCGCCTCCAACACAGTTTGACTGTATAAAGGGCTAAATGTTATACGTGTTTCATTCAGCGTGTGCAAGGAGAAAAATTAAAAGAGCAACCTTTGACTTGTGCAGCACTACTGCTGCATAAGCTGTGGCTCTTCTACTTTGTAACACCTGAGGGGGGGTTAAAGGTTACCTTTGAAATTGGTTCAATTAGGCTTCGGCCTACACTCTGCTCCCCCTGCAGAGCCCGGGCTCCAACACCGCCAGTTGGGGCCCGGTACTGCTAGCTGCACAGAGAAAAACACCAGCCAATGTGTCAGTGGGGTTCAGCACCGCCAGCTGTTCCCCTGCTGTGCAGCCGGCAACGTGTCCTGCAACTGCCACGCAGACACAACAGACCCAAAGCTGCCGCCAGTGCAGGCTTCGGCCTACACTCTGCTCCCTCTCCTCCTCCTGCTGACCCTTTGCTCCAACACTGCTAGTTGGGGCTCTAGGAAGACAAGCTTGAATAGGTCCCCATCCTGGTTCCAGCACCGTCAGCTGGTTCCGGGCAGAGCCTTTGGCTTAGGTGCCTCCCTCTGGGTATCCGAGTTCCACCAACGTCAGGTGGTCCTTCGTAGTGCTTTCAGGCACGGGTACCTCCTGCTTAGTAACCGGGTTCCAGTAACGTCAGCTGGTCCTCGGTCGTTCCATTGGCTCTTGGACCTTCGGCTACCCATCCGGGTTCCAGTACCGTCAGCTGGTTCTCGGCAGTGTCTTTTGCTCTTGTACCTTCTGCTCCCCATCCTGGTTCCAGTACCGTCAGCTGGTTCCGGGCAGAGCCTTTGGCTTAGATGCCTCCCTCTGGGTATCTGAGTTCCACCAACGTCAGGTGGTCCTTGGTAGTGCTTTCAGCACGGGTACCTCCTGCTTAGTAACCGGGTTCCAGTAACGTCAGCTGGTCCTCGGTAGTTCCATTGGCTCTTGGACCTTCGGCTACCCATCTGGGTTCCAGTACCGTCAGCTGGTTCTCGGCAGTGTCTTTTGCTCTTGTACCTTCTGCTCCCCATCCTGGTTCCAGTACCGTCAGCTGGTCCCGGGCAGAGCCTTTGGCTTAGGTGCCTCCCTCTGGGTATCCGAGTTCCACCAACGTCAGGTGGTCCTTGGTAGTGCTTTCAGGCACGGGTACCTCCTGCTTAGTAACCGGGTTCCAGTAACGTCAGCTGGTCCTCGGTAGTTCCATTGGCTCTTGGACCTTCGGGTAGCCATCCGAGTTCCAGTTCCATCAGCTGTTTCTCGGCATTTTCTCAGCCTTCTTGTACCTTCTGCTACATTTCCAAGTTCAAGAGACTAAACACGATGACCCGGAAGACCACCCCTAAGATGACGACGACACCAGAGACGACAACCACCGTGATGACGACGACCCTGGAGACGATAACCCTGAAGACCACCCCGATGACGACGACCCCGGAGACGACGACCCTGGAGACGACGACCCTGGAGACGACGACGACATGGGAGACCGAGAAGCAGAAGAACAAGAGGCTGCAGAACAAAGAGCAGAAGAACATTAAGCATAAGACTAAATATCAGAGCAAAAGATATTATCTAAATTATAAGCAGAAGAAGACTAAGCAGTGTATGGGGGTGAGTCCGTTCCTCCTCGTGGTGCCCCTGGATAAAGCCTGATGCTGCAGGCCAAACTGAACGCGGACAAATGTAACTCTTTTGTGACAGGCAGAACGGAAGGTGTAATCTTCAAACTTTTATAGATAACAACTACAGGAATGCCTGTCACAAATAAGAATATGATGAAGAAGTTGAATATGAAAAAGATAATAGTTAAATAAAAAGAATATGAACAATGTAAAAAAAAAAAAAAATAGGTAGAAGAAGAAGAAGATGAATAAGGTGAAGATAGTTGATGTCAAAGAACCTGATGATGAGGATAATGAAGAAGAAAGTGTGGGAGAAGTAAAAAAGAAGGTGAAGGGCGTGGAAGTAGTGAAACATCAATATCTGACAAAATAAATAAAAAATTAACATAGTCAAAATCTTTCTAACGCCGAACGTCATAAAAAAAATAAAAATCCTGCTATTCTATTTGATTGGGCTAAACCTCTGTGCCTTTAATGTCTCCGCCACGTCCCCCAATACATCCTACATTATTCTAAGTTGTTTTCCTTCATGTAGAATGAACCTACAAGTTTATAAAGGGTTTATTTTAATTCCGATATTTTCATCCCATTGACTTGCATTGGGATCGGGTATCGGTATCGGATTAGATCCGATACTTTGACGGTATCGGCCGATACTTTCCGATACCGATACTTTCCGATATCGGAAGGTATCGCTCAACACTAGTCATGAGTGATTGAACGTACTTGGCCTTTTGGTGTAAAAGAACCACACACATAGCATAATCTGTTCGGATGATTGATACACTGTCGGGGCATTTTTCTCCTTTAAATCCAATCAAACAGTAGAGTAAGTTCAGTACAATGGTGGTGACAAACTAAAAAGAAATGCGATGAGCCGAGCGACTATATGTAGATAATTCCCCAGAGATGACAGAGGCAGCTTGTATTTTGAAATGATTTCACTGGAGGTAATCTGGTAGATAACTATATACAGTTGTGAGTTAAACAGGTCAGCCTATTCCTTACAGATGAACATTTGCAGACAGGCAGTTTCTCAGTGTGATTTTGGCTGCTTTCAGGCTTTCTCTCTGTGGAGACCCTCACTCAGTTACACCTCAGTGGCTGAGCTGTTTTCTTCCCTCTGAGGTGACTTGTCCTCCCAGAAATGCAGTGAAAATCCTCTCACAATGGCGGCTGTCCGCTTCCTTCCCTTCTATCTCCCTGGGGCAGAGCTGAGATCCCTGTAGAGGCCTGTCTCCTGTCAGAGTCTCACAATGGTGGCTGTCCGCTGCCTTCCCTTCTATCTCCCTGTGGCAGGGCTCAGATCCCTGTAGAGGCCTGTCTCCTGTCAGTCACACAATGGCGGCTGTCTGCTGCCTTCCCTTCTATCTCCCTGTGGCAGGACTCAGATCCCTGTAGAGGCCTGTCTCCTATCAGAGTCTCACAATGGCGGCTGTCCACTGCCTTCCCTTCTATCTCCCTGTGGCAGGGCTCAGATCCCTGTAGAGGCCGGTCTCCTGTCAGAGTCTCACAATGGCGGCTATCCGCTGCCTTCCCTTCTATCTCCCTGGGGCAGGGCTCAGATCCCTGTAGAGGCCTGTCTACTGTCAGTCTCACAATGGTGGCTGTCCGCTGCCTTCCCTTCTGTCTCCCTGTGGCAGGGTCAGATCCCTGTAGAGGCCTGTCTCCTGTCAGTCTCACAATGGCGGCTGTCCGCTGCCTTCCCTTCAATCTCTCTGTGGCAGGGTCAGGTCCCTATAGAGGCCGGTCTCCTGTCAGAGTCTCACAATGGCAGCTGTCCGCTGCCTTCCCTTCTATCTCCCTGTGGCAGGGCTTGGATCCCTGTAGAGGCCTATCTCCTGTCAGAGTCTCACAATGGCAGCTCTCCGCTGCCGTCCCTCCTATCTCCCTGTGGTAGGGCTCGTATCCCTGTAGAGGCCAGTCTCCTGTCAAGGTCTCACAATGGCGGCTGTCCGCTGACTTCCTCCTATCTCCCGGTGGCAGGGCTCAGGTCCCTGTAGAGGCCTGTCTCCTGTCAGGGTCTCACAATGGCGGCTGTCCGCTGCCTTCCCTTCTCTCTCCCTGTGGCAGGGTCAGATCCCTGTAGAGGCCTGTCTACTGTCAGTCTCACAATGGCGGCTGTCTGCTGCCTTCCCTTCTATCTCCTTGTGGCAGGGCTCAGATCCCTGTACAGGCCTGTCTCCTGTCAGAGTCTCACAAAGGCGGCTGTCCGCTGCCTTCCCTCCTATCTCTGTTGTGAACTCTGTTCTCGGGCTCCCTCTTGTGGTCACGAGTGGTACTGTGTGAGTTGTATCTTTGGGCTCCCTCTGGTGGCTCTTTTGTCATTCTGCGGTTCTGTGGCTGGGATCAGCTGCCTCGTCACCTGCTAGTTAGGTTTCCTATTTAACTCACCTGGACTTTCAATTGTTGCCTGCTGTCGATGTATTCAGTGCTATTCTGATCTCTCCTGACTTCATTCGTTACCAGTCTCTCCAAGAGAAGCTAAGTTTTGTTTGTTTATTTTCCGCTCAACAGTGTTCAATCTGTTTCTGAGAATATGAGGAGTTCTGTCCAGCTTGCTAATATGTGATTTCCTTGCTTGCTGGTAGCTCTGGGGTGTAGAGTTTCTCCCCTCACATCGTTAGTTGGTGTGGGGGTTCTTGCATTCTCTGCGTGGATATTTTTTGTATAGGGTTTTATACTGACCGCACAGTTTCCTCGCTATCTTCTTCTATCTAGTGTTAGCGGGCCTCATTTTGCTAAACCTGTTTCATTTCTACGTTTGTATTTTCCCCTTACCTCACCGCTATTATTTGTGGGGGGCTTTCTATATCTTTGGGGTTATTTCTCTGAGGCAAGTGAGGTCTTTGCTTTCTCTCTAGGGGTAGCTAGTTTCTCAGGCTGTGTCGAGACGTCTAGGAATTCTAGGCACGTTCACCGGCTACCTTTAGTGTGTGCGGTTAGGATCAGGATTGCGGTCAGTCCAGTTACCACATTCCCAGAGCTCGTCCTATGTTTGTTTACTTAGCTGGTCAGATTTGTGATCCTAAGCCACTAAGGATCATAACAGTACAGCAGGCCACAAGGTGTTAGATGCATCGCAGAAGCGGGATAAGAGAAGTCCTGAGTGCATTTTTTTTCTTTGCTGCAGTTTGTCTTGCTTCTCTCCTCCCCTTAATCTCTGGGTGCCTCTGAATTCAGCTACAGACATGGATATTCAGAGTTTGACTTCTAATATGGATCAGCTTACTGCAAGGGTACAAAGCATTCAGGATTATGTTGTTTCCAGTCCTATGTCAGAGCCTAAAATACCTATTTGTCATGATTTCCCAATGGCAAGGAAATAAAAAATAACAAAACGGACTAGCTCTCGGGTGATGGAAACTAAAGTTGACCGTGACCTGAACCTCACACAACACTTGAAGCAGCCGGGGAGTGTTCCTACGATGCCCTAGACACCACGCGCCAGCCGGAGATCTAACTACCCCTATCAGAGGAATATACAGGCCTGTCTTACCTCCAGAGATGTACCCCAAAAGGAGATAGCAGCCCCCCACAGATATTGACGGTGAGTTCAGAGGAAATGACATACGTAGGATGAACAGCAGGTTTAGCATAGAGAGGTCCGCTTTCTAGATAGCAGAAGGACAGGAAAGTGTTACTTCACGGTCAACTTAAAACACTACTCAAAAACACCATCCAGAAATTACTTTAAACTCCAGTGACAACTCATGCCACTTGGAGTGGCAATTTCTGTCCACAAGAGCTTCCAGCTGCAGCGAGACACATTACTGCAATCTGGACAAGAAGTTAGCATAAACTCAAAACAAAATTCAACTTAGCTGAACAGGAACTTGAGGCAGGAGAATGCAACAGAATGCTACTGATACATTGTTGGCCGGCATAGGACTAACAGCCAAGCAGCCTTAAATAGGAAACTCCCCTAATGGGTGGCAACAGGTGAGCAGAGATAGCAGAAAGCACACAAGTGGCACTACCATCAAACAACACCGGGGGAGCCCACAAACAGAATTCACAACAGTACCCCCCCCTTAAGGAGGGGGCACCGAACCCTCACCAGAACCACCAGGGCGATCTGGATGAGCACTATGAAATGCACGAACCAAATCAGGAGCATGAACATCGGATGCTGTCACCCAGGAATTATCCTCCTGACCATAGCCCTTCCACTTAACCAGATACTGAAGCTTCCGTCTGGAAACACGGGAGTCCAAGATCTTTTCCACCACATACTCCAATTCACCCTCGACCAGCACAGGAGCAGGAGGACCAGCAGAAGGAACAACCGGCACCTCATACCTCCGCAACAATGACCGATGAAAAACATTATGAATAGTAAAAGATGCTGGGAGGTCCAAACGAAAGGACACAGGATTAAGCACTTCCAGAATCTTATAAGGGCCGATAAACCGAGGCTTAAACTTAGGAGACGAGACCTTCATAGGAATAAATCGAGAAGACAGCCACACCAGGTCCCCAACACAAAGACGAGAACCAGCACGCCGATGACGATTAGTGAACTGTTGAGTCTTCTCCTGGGACAACTTCAGATTGTCCACAACCTGTCCCCAAATCTGATGCATCCTATTCACCACGGCATCCACTCCAGGACAATCCGAAGACTCCAATTGACCGGACGAAAAACGAGGGTGAAACCCCGAATTACAAAAAAAAGGAGAAACCAAAGTGGCAGAACTGGCCCGATTGTTAAGGGCAAACTCTGCCAACGGCAAAAAATCAATCCAATCATCCTGATCAGCGGACACAAAACACCTCAAGTAAGTCTCCAAAGTCTGATTAGTACGCTCAGTCTGGCCATTAGTCTGAGGATGGAATGCAGACGAAAAAGACAAATCGATGCCCATCCTGGCACAGAACGCCCGCAAAATCTAGACACAAACTGAGTACCCCTATCAGACACTATATTCTCAGGAATACCATGCAAACGCACCACATTCTGAAAAAATAGAGGAACCAGCTCAGAGGAGGAGGGCAACTTGGGCAAGGGTACCAAATGAACCATCTTGGAAAAACGGTCACACACCACCCAGATGACAGACATCCTACGAGAAACAGGAAGGTCAGAAATAAAGTCCATAGAGATGTGCGTCCAAGGCCTCTTAGGAATAGGCAAGGGCAACAACAACCCACTAGCCCGAGAACAGCAAGGCTTGGCCCGAGCACAAACATCACAAGACTGCACAAACATACGCACATCTCGAGACAAGGAAGGCCACCAAAAGGACCTAGAAACCAAATCCCTGGTGCCAAAAATTCCAGGATGACCTGCCAACGCGGAAGAATGAACCTCCGAGATAACTCTACTGGTCCAGTCATCAGGGACAAACAGTCTACCAGGCGGACAGCGATCAGGCCTATCCACCTGAAACTCCTGCAATGAGCGTCGCAGGTCTGGGGAGACAGCTGACAATATCACCCCATCCTTCAGGATGCCAGTAGGTTCGGAATCACCAGGTGAGTCAGGCTCAAAACTCCTAGAGAGGGCATCCGCCCTCACATTTTTAGAACCAGGCAGATATGAAACCACAAAGTTAAATCGGGAGAAAAATAACGACCAGCGCGCCTGTCTAGGATTCAGACGCCTGGCTGACTCAAGATAAATCAGATTCTTGTGATCAGTCAAGACCACCACCTGGTGTCTAGCACCCTCAAGCCAATGACGCCACTCCTCAAATGCCCACTTCATGGCCAAGAGCTCCCGATTTCCAACATCATAATTTCGCTCAGCGGGTGAAAACTTTCGAGAAAAAAACGCACATGGTCTCATTACTGAGCAGTCAGGACCTTTCTGCGACAAAACTGCCCCTGCTCCGATCTCGGAAGCATCCACTTCAACCTGGAAAGGGAGCGACACATCAGGCTGGCGCAACACAGGAGCAGAAGAAAAGCGGCGCTTAAGCTCCCGAAAGGCCTCCACAGCCGCAGAGGACCAATTAGCAACATCAGCACCCTTTTTAGTCAAATCAGTCAAAGGTTTAGCAATGGCAGAAAAACCAGCTATGAATCGGCGATAGAAATTAGCAAATCCCAAGAATTTCTGAAGACTCTTCAGAGAAGTAGGTTGTATCCAGTCACAAATAGCCTGAACCTTAGCAGGGTCCATTTCCATAGATGAAGGGGAAAAAATATATCCCAAAAAGGAAATTCTCTGAACCCCAAAAATACACTTTGAGCCCTTCACAAAAAGAGAATTAGCCCGCAAAACCTGAAAAACTCTCCTGACCTGTTGAACATGAGATTCCCAGTCCTCCGAAAAAATCAGAATATCATCCAGATACACAATCATAAATTTATCCAGATATTCACGGAAAATATCGTGCATAAAGGACTGAAAAACGGAAGGGGCATTCGCGAGACCGAAAGGCATTACCAAATACTCAAAATGGCCTTCAGGCGTATTAAATGCGGTCTTCCACTCATCCCCCTGCTTAATCCGCACCAAATTATACGCACCACGAAGATCGATCTTAGTGAACCACTTAGCCCCCTTTATGCGAGCAAACAGATCAGTCAGTAAAGGCAAAGGGTACTGGTATTTAACTGTAATCTTATTCAGAAGTCGATAGTCGATACAAGGTCTCAATGAACCATCCTTTTTACCCACAAAGAAAAAACCTGCCCCTAGTGGAGACAAAGAGGGGCGAATATGACCCTTTTCCAAAGATTCTCTGATATACTCCCGCATAGCAGCATGTTCAGGTACAGACAAATTAAACAGACGACCTTTAGGAAATTTCCTACCGGGAATCAACTCAATTGCGCAGTCACACTCTCTGTGAGGAGGGAGAGAATCAATTTTAGGCTCCTGGAAGACATCATGAAAATCTGACAGAAATGCTGGGATCTCAGAGGGAGTAGATGAAGAAATGGGAACCAAAGGAGCATTCCCATGAATCCCCCGACATCCCCAGCTCAACACAGACATTGATCTCCAGTCCAAGACTGGATTATGAATTTGTAACCATGGTAATCCAAGCACTAAAACATCATGTATATTGTATAACACAAGGAAACGAATAATCTCTTGGTGGTCTGGGGTAAGATGCATAGTCACTTGTGTCCAGTATTGTGGTTTATTGCTAGCCAAAGGTGTAGAATCAATCCCCTTTAGGGGTATAGGAACTTCCAGAGGCTCTAAATCAAAACCACAACGCTTGGCAAAGGACCAATCCATGAGACTCAGAGCGGCACCAGAATCCACATAAGCATCCACAGTAACAGATGATAAAGTACAAATCAATGTCATGGACAAAAGAAATTTAGACTGCAAGGTACCCATAGAAAAAGATTTATCAACCTTTTTATCAACCTTTTTTATGCGTTTAGAGCATGCTGATATAACATGAGCTGGATCCCCACAGTAGAAGCACAACCCATTTTTACGCCTGTAATTCTGTCGTTCGCCTCTAGACAGAACACTATCACATTGCATATGCTCTGGTGCCTTTTCAGAGGTCACCGCCAAATGGTGCACAGGTTTTTGCTCAGAAAATACCGCCAAATGGTGCATAGGTTTTTGCTCAGAAGATACCGCCAAATGGTGCACAGGTTTGCGTTCCCGCAAACGCCGATCAATCTGGATAGCCAATTTCATGGCATCATTCAGACCTGTAGGCACAGGGAACCCCACCATGACATCCTTCACGGCATCAGAGAGACCCTCTCGGAAATTCGCTGCTAGAGCGCACTCATTCCATTTAGTAAGCACCGACCATTTACGAAATTTTTGGCAGTATATCTCAGCTTCGTCTTGCCCTTGGGAAAGGGCTATTAAAGCCTTCTCAGCCAAAATCTCTAAATTAGGTTCTTCATAAAGCAACCCCAAAGCCAGAAAAAACGCATCCACACTTAGCAACGCAGGATCCCCTGGCGACAATGCAAATGCCCAATTTTGTGGGTCACCCCGCAGCAGAGAAATAACAATTTTAACCTGTTGTGCAGGATCACCAGCGGAGTGAGATCTCAGAGACAAAAACAATTTACAATTCTCTTTGAAATTCAAAAAACGGGATCTGTCTCCGGTAAAATATTCAGGCATAGGGAACTTAGGTTCAGACATTGGAGCACGTAAAACAAAATCTTGTAAGTTCTGAACCTTTGTAGCAAGGTTATTCAAACCTGCAACCAGACTCTGTGGATCCATGATTCAAACAGGTGTAACCAAAGCCATTCAGAGATTAAGAGGAGAGGAAAAAAAAAAAAAAAGGCTGAAGACTGCAGTTTAAGCAAGAAGTACAAATGAGCAAACTAAGAAGCAGTTTCAAACACAATAGAGGAAAAAACTTTTCTTATCCTTTCCTGCTTTATTGCATGGTTTTAACACATCTGGCGGGCCAAACTGTCATGATTTCCCAATGGCAAGGAAATAAAAAATAACAAAACGGACTAGCTCTCGGGTGATGGAAACTAAAGTTGACCGTGACCTGAACCTCACACAACACTTGAAGCAGCCGGGGAGTGTTCCTACGATGCCCTAGACACCACGCGCCAGCCGGAGATCTAACTACCCCTATCAGAGGAATATACAGGCCTGTCTTACCTCCAGAGATGTACCCCAAAAGGAGATAGCAGCCCCCCACAGATATTGACGGTGAGTTCAGAGGAAATGACATACGTAGGATGAACAGCAGGTTTAGCATAGAGAGGTCCGCTTTCTAGATAGCAGAAGGACAGGAAAGTGTTACTTCACGGTCAACTTAAAACACTACTCAAAAACACCATCCAGAAATTACTTTAAACTCCAGTGACAACTCATGCCACTTGGAGTGGCAATTTCTGTCCACAAGAGCTTCCAGCTGCAGCGAGACACATTACTGCAATCTGGACAAGAAGTTAGCATAAACTCAAAACAAAATTCAACTTAGCTGAACAGGAACTTGAGGCAGGAGAATGCAACAGAATGCTACTGATACATTGTTGGCCGGCATAGGACTAACAGCCAAGCAGCCTTAAATAGGAAACTCCCCTAATGGGTGGCAACAGGTGAGCAGAGATAGCAGAAAGCACACAAGTGGCACTACCATCAAACACCACCGGGGGAGCCCACAAACAGAATTCACAACACCTATTCCTGAGTTGTTTTCTGGAGATAGATCTAGGTTTTTGAATTTTAAGAATAATTTCAAGTTATTCCTTTCTTTGAGACCTCATTCCTCTGGTAATCCTGCTCTGCAAGTTAAAATTATTATTTCCTTGTTACGTGGTGACCCTCAGGATTGGGCATTCTCCCTGGCGCCAGGAGACCCTGCATTGTTGAATGTGGATGCGTTTTTTCTGGCGCTTGGATTGCTTTATGAGGAACCTAATCTTGAGGACCAGGCAGAAAAGGCTTTGCTGGCCCTCTCTCAGGGTCAGGATGAAGCAGAGGTTTATTGTCAGAAATTCAGGAAATGGTCAGTGCTTACTCAATGGAATGAGTGTGCCCTGGCAGCAATTTTCAGAAAATGTCTTTCCGAAGCCCTTAAGAATGTTATGGTGGGGTTCCCCACGCCTGCGAGTCTCAATGAGTCAATTGCTTTGGCCATTCAAATTGATCGGCGTTTGTGGGAGCGCAAACTTGTGCACCATCTGGCGTGCACCATCCTATTTTCTGCTATCTAGTATTAGCGGGCCTCATTTGCTAAATCTGATTTCATCTCTGCGTTTGTGCTTTCCCCTTAACTCACCGTTAATATTTGTGGGGGACTATTCTATATCTTTGGGGTCATTCCACTGAGGCAAGAGAGGACTTTCTTTCCCTCCAGGAATAGTCAGTTTCTCAGGCTGTGAAGAGACGTCTAGGATTTTTAGGTAACGTTCCACGGCTGCCTATAGTTGTGTGCGGATAGGATCAGGTTGCGGTCAATCTAGTTACCACTTCCCCAGAGCTAGTAGTCTGTTCAGTTACTTAGCTAGTCCGACCTGCGATCCTTGCCACTAGGATCATAACAGTACAGCCGGCCGGTAAAGTGTTAATTGCATGGCAGAAGCAGGAGAAAAGAAGCTTGGAGATATTTTTTTTTTTTTGCTGCCGTGTGTCTAGCTGCTGTGTGTCTGGCTTCTCTCCTCCTCTTAATCTTGGTGTGGCTCTGAGTTCAGCTGCTGATATGGATATCCAGAGTTTTGCCTCCAGTGTAGATCATCTTGCTGCAAGGGTACAAAGTATAGAACCAGAAACACATGGGCCACTTGCACATTGAACAAGTCTGTAGGAACCTGTTCACACCACCAGAATGCTTGAAGACACAAAAGAGCACAGTGAGGTCAAAAATACTCTGTTGTAAAAAAAAAAATTAAAAAAAAAAAAAAAATCACAGTAATCAGCAAGTGCTAGTCAAAAGATGTAAAGAAAACAGGGTATTTAGTTGATACGTTTTTTTGCAAAAAAATGTATACTAAGCTGCTCCACCAAATCGTCAAGGTATACCCTTATAGAGCAGTCCTAACTAATGTATAGAATCCCTATCTGATGTATTTAAAACCTGATCATCTGTATAATACCTGTATAAGCAGGGTTCAGAGAAGGACTATCCATGTGGACATGCAGGATGGAGCAGTTAAATGCAAATGACCCACAGAGGAGTGGTGGACTCCCCAGTCTTGTAGAAACAAGAGAACAATTTTTTTTTTTTTTTTACAACAGAGTATTTTTGACCTCACTGTGCTCTTTTGTGTCTTCAAGCATTCTGGTGGTGTGAACAGGTTCCTACAGACTTGTTCAATGTGCAAGTGGCCCATGTGTTTCTGGTTCTATAATTGTTCTCTTGTTTCTACAAGACTGGGGAGTCCACCACTCCTCTGTGGGTCATTTGCATTTAACTGCTCCATCCTGCATGTCCACATGGATAGTCCTTCTCTGAACCCTGCTTATACAGGTATTATACAGATGATCAGGTTTTAAATACATCAGATAGGGATTCTATACATTAGTTAGGACTGCTCTATAAGGGTATACCTTGACGATTTGGTGGAGCAGCTTAGTATACATTTTTTTGCAAAAAAAACGTATCAACCAAATACCCTGTTTTCTTTACATCTTTTGACTAGCACTTGCTGATTACTGTGATTTTTTTTTTTTTTACAACAGAGTATTTTTGACCTCACTGTGCTCTTTTGTGTCTTCAAGCATTCTGGTGGTGTGAACAGGTTCCTACAGACTTGTTCAATGTGCAAGTGGCCCATGTGTTTCTGGTTCTATAATTGTTCTCTTGTTTCTACAAGACTGGGGAGTCCACCACTCCTCTGTGGGTCATTTGCATTTAACTGCTCCATCCTGCATGTCCACATGGATAGTCCTTCTCTGAACCCTGCTTATACAGGTATTATACAGATGATCAGGTTTTAAATACATCAGATAGGGATTCTATACATTAGTTAGGACTGCTCTATAAGGGTATACCTTGACGATTTGGTGGAGCAGCTTAGTATACATTTTTTTGCAAAAAAACGTATCAACTAAATACCCTGTTTTCTTTACATCTTTTGACTAGCACTTGCTGATTACTTTTTTTTTTTTTTTTTTTTTTTACAACAGAGTATTTTTTACCTCACTGTGCTCTTTTGTGTCTTCAAGGGTACAAAGTATTCAGGATTTTGTTGTGCACAGTCCTATGTCAGAGCCTAGAATACCTATTCCGGAGTTGTTTTCTGGAGATAGATCTAGGTTCCTGAATTTTAAGAACAATTGCAAGTTGTTTCTTTCTTTGAAACCTCGTTCCTCTGGGGATTCTGTTCAGCAAGTTAAGATTATTATTTCTTTCTTGCGTGGCGATCCTCAAGATTGGGCTTTCGCATTGGCTCCAGGGGATCCTGCATTGCTCAGTGTGGATGCGTTTTTTCTGGCCCTTGGATTGCTCTATGAGGAACCTAATCTTGAGAACCAGGCTGAAAAAGCGTTGTTGGCCCTCTCTCAGGGGCAAGATGATGCAGAGGTGTACTGCCAGAAATTTCGGAAATGGTCGGTGCTTACTCAATGGAATGAGTGTGCTCTGGCTGCAAATTTCAGAAAAGGTCTTTCTGAAGCCATTAAGAATGTCATGGTGGGGTTCCCTACGCCTGCAGGTCTGAATGAGTCAATGACTCTGGCCATTCAGATTGATCGGCGTTTGCGGGAGCGCAAACCTGCGCACCATTTGGCGGTGTCTTCTGAACAGATACCTGAGTCTATGCAATGTGATAGAATTCTGACCAGAAGTGAACGGCAAAATTATAGACTGCAAAATGGGTTGTGCTTTTACTGTGGTGACTCAGCTCATGTTATCTCAGCATGCTCTAAGCGCACAAAAAAGATTGATAAATCTGTCACCATCGGTACTTTACAGCCTAAGTTTATTTTGTCTGTTACCCTGATTTGTTCCCTGTCATCTTACCCGGTTATGGCTTTTGTGGATTCAGGTGCTGCCCTGAGTCTGATGGATTTGTCATTTGCCAGGCGCTGTTTTTTTGTTTTGGAGCCTTTAAAATTCCCTATTCCACTAAGGGGAATTGATGCTACACCATTGGCTACGAATAAACCTCAGTACTGGACACAAGTGACCATGTGCATGACTCCTGTTCATCAGGAGGTGATTCGCTTTCTTGTATTGCATAATTTGCATGATGTTGTCGTGTTGGGCCTGCCATGGTTGCAGACTCATAATCCAGTCCTGGATTGGAAAGCAATGTCTGTGTCAAGTTGGGGTTGTCAGGGAATTCATGGCGACGCTCCTGTGGTGTCAATTGCTTCATCCACTCCTTCTGAGGTCCCTGCGTTTTTGTCAGATTACCAGGATGTATTTGATGAGCCCAAACTCAGTTCTCTACCTCCTCATAGGGATTGTGATTGTGCTATAAATTTGATTCCTGGTAGTAAGTGTCCTAAGGGACGACTTTTCAATTTGTCAGTGCCGGAGCATGCTGCTATGCGGAGTTATATAAAGGAGTCTTTGGAGAAAGGACTTATTCGCCCCTCCTCCTCCCCTCTTGGTGCGGGGTTCTTTTTGTGGCTAAGAAGGATGGTTCCTTGAGACCTTGTATTGATTATCGCCTTCTAAACAAAATCACGGTCAAATTTCAGTATCCTTTGCCATTGTTATCTGATCTGTTTGCTCGCATTAGGGGGTCTAGTTGGTTCACCAAGATAGATCTTCGTGGTGCGTATAACCTTGTGCGTATTAAGCAGGGTGATGAATGGAAAACTGCATTTAATACGCCCGAAGGCCATTTTGAGTACTTGGTGATGCCTTTTGGACTTTCTAACGCTCCTTCTGTCTTTAAGTCCTTTATGCAAGACATCTTCCGCGAATATCTGGATAAATTTATGATTGTGTATCTGGATGATATTCTGTTTTTTTCGGATGATTGGGAGTCCCATGTTAAGCAGGTCAGGATGGTGTTTCAGGTCCTGTGTGACAATGCTTTATTTGTGAAGGGCTCAAAATGTCTTTTTGAAGTCCAGAAGGTCTCTTTTTTGGGTTTCATTTTTTCTCCTTCTGCTATTGAGATGGACCCAGTCAAGGTTCAGGCTATTCATGACTGGACTCAGCCTACATCTGTTAAGAGTCTTCAGAAGTTCTTGGGTTTTGCTAATTTTTACCGTCGCTTCATCGCTAATTTTTTTGGTGTTGTTAAGCCATTGGCGGATTTGACCAAGAAGGGTTCTGATGTTACTAATTGGTCTCCTGTGGCTGTGGAGGCCTTTCGGGAGCTGAAGCGCCGGTTTTCTTCGGCTCCGGTCTTATGTCAGCCAGACGTCTCCCTTCCTTTCCAGGTCGAGGTTGATGCTTCTGAGATTGGAGCGGGGGCTGTTTTGTCGCAGAGAAGCTCTGATGGCTCTGTGATGAAGCCATGTGCTTTCTTTTCAAGAAAATTTTCGCCTGTCGAGCGGAATTATGATGTTGGTAATCGGGAGTTGTTGGCTATGAAGTGGGCATTTGAGGAGTGGCGACATTGGCTCGAGGGAGCTAAGCATCGTGTGGTGGTCTTGACTGATCACAAGAATTTGATTTATCTCGAGTCGGCCAAGCGGCTAAATCCTAGACAGGCTTGTTGGTCGTTGTTTTTCTCTCGTTTTGATTTCGTGGTCTCATACCTGCCTGGTTCGAAGAATGTGAAGGCTGATGCTCTTTCTAGGAGTTTTGTGCCTGACTCTCCTGGTGATTCAGAGCCAGCTGGTATCCTCAGAGAAGGGGTGATTTTGTCTGCCATCTCCCCAGATTTGCGACGAGTGCTGCAGGAGTTTCAGGCGGAAAGACCTGACCGTTGTCCACCGGAGAGACTGTTTGTCCCGGATAGATGGACCAGCAGAGTTATTTCCGAGGTTCATTCTTCGGTGTTGGCAGGCCATCCTGGGATTTTTGGTACCAGAGATTTGGTGGCTAGGTCCTTCTGGTGGCCTTCCTTGTCGCGGGATGTGCGTTCCTTTGTGCAGTCTTGTGGAATTTGTGCTCGGGCTAAGCCTTGCTGTTCTCGTGCCAGTGGCTTGTTGTTACCTTTGCCTGTCCCGAAGAGGCCTTGGACGCACATTTCCATGGATTTTATTTCAGATCTCCCTGTCTCTCAGAGAATGTCGGTCATTTGGGTGGTGTGTGATCGTTTTTCTAAAATGGTCCATTTGGTGCCCTTGCCTAAGTTGCCTTCCTCCTCCGAGTTGGTTCCTCTGTTTTTTCAAAATGTGGTTCGTTTGCACGGGATCCCTGAAAATATTGTTTCCGACAGAGGATCCCAGTTTGTGTCTAGATTTTGGCGGACCTTTTGTGCTAAGATGGGCATTAATTTGTCTTTTTCGTCGGCCTTCCATCCTCAGACGAATGGCCAAACCGAGCGCACTATTCAGACTTTGGAAACCTATTTAAGATGTTTTGTTTCTGCTGATCAGGACGACTGGGTGACTTTTTTGCCATTGGCCGAGTTTGCCCTTAATAATCGGGCTAGTTCTGCTACTTTGGTTTCGCCTTTTTTTGTAATTCAGGGTTTCATCCTCGTTTTTCCTCAGGTCAGGTGGAGCCTTCTGACTGTCCTGGAGTGGATGTTGTGGTGGATAGGTTGCATCAGATTTGGAATCATGTGGTGGACAATTTGAAGCTGTCACAAGAGAAGGCTCAGCGCTTTGCCAACCGCCGTCGCTGTGTGGGTCCCCGACTTCGCGTTGGGGATTTGGTGTGGTTGTCTTCTCGCTTTGTTCCTATGAAGGTCTCCTCTCCTAAGTTTAAGCCTCGGTTTATCGGTCCTTATAAGATTTTGGAAGTCCTTAACCCTGTGTCATTTCGTTTGGACTTCCCGGCATCGTTTGCTATTCATAATGTGTTCCATCGGTCGTTGTTGCGGAGGTATGTGGTGCCTGTGGTTCCTTCGGTTGAGCCTCCTGCCCCTGTGCTGGTTGAGGGAGAATTGGAATACGTGGTGGAGAATATCTTGGATTCTCGTATTTCTAGACGGAGGCTTCAGTATTTGGTTAAGTGGAAAGGCTATGGTCAGGAGGATAATTCCTGGGTTGTCACCTCTGATGTTCATGCGGCTGATTTGGTTCGTGCCTTCCATGTGGCTCACCCTGATCGCCCTGGGGGTTTTGATGAGGGTTCGGTGACCCCTCCTCAAGGGGGGGGTACTGTTGTGAACTCCGTTTTCAGGCTCCCTCTTGTGGTCACAGATGGTATTGTGTGACTTTTGTTTTTTGGCTCCCCCTGGTGGTTTGGTTTATTATCCTGCGGGTCTGGCTGGATCAGCTGCCTCGTTATTCATCAGGGAGGCTCCTATTTAGCTCTGCTTCACTTCCACTTGTTGCCAGCTGTCAATGTATTCAGTGCTATTCTGATTACTCCTGATTATCTCGTTTTCTGCCTCTTCAGGATAAGCTAAGTTCTGTTTGAATATTTTTTGCTCATCTGCCTGTAATATGATTTCTGTGTATGATGAGTCTAGTCCAGCTTGCTAATATGTGATTTCTTTTTGCTGGTAAGCTCTGGGGTACGGAGTTGCTTCCCCCGCAACGTTAATTGGTGCGGGGGCTCGAGCAATCTCTGCGTGGATATTTTGAATAGGGTTTTTTATTGACCGCACAGTTCCCTTCCTATTTTCTGCTATCTAGTATTAGCGGGCCTCATTTGCTAAATCTGATTTCATCTCTGCGTTTGTGCTTTCCCCTTAACTCACCGTTAATATTTGTGGGGGGCTATTCTATATCTTTGGGGTCATTCCACTGAGGCAAGAGAGGACTTTCTTTCCCTCCAGGAATAGTCAGTGTCTCAGGCCGTGAAGAGACGTCTAGGATTTTTAGGTAACGTTCCACGGCTGCCTATAGTTGTGTGCGGATAGGATCAGGTTGCGGTCAATCTAGTTACCACTTCCCCAGAGCTAGTAGTCTGTTCAGTTACTTAACTAGTCCGACCTGCGATCCTTGCCACTAGGATCATAACAGTTTCCTATTCCACTGAAGGGAATTGATGCTACGCCATTGGCTAAGAATAAACCTCAATACTGGACTCAAGTGACCATGTGTATGACTCCTGCACATCAGGAGGTGATTCGTTTTCTTGTGCTGCATAATTTACATGATGTTGTCATGTTGGGTCTGCCATGGCTGCAGGCTCATAATCCAGTCTTGGATTGGAAAGCAATGTCTGTGTTAAGCTGGGGTTGCCGGGGAATTCATGGCGATGCTCCTTTGGTATCAATTGCTTCCTCTACTCCTTCTGAGGTCCCTGAGTTCTTGTCGGACTATCAGGATGTATTTGATGAGCCCAAATCCAGTGCCCTACCTCCTCATAGGGATTGTGATTGTGCTATAAATCTGATTCCTGGTAGTAAGTTCTCTAAGGGACGACTGTTTAATTTGTCTGTGCCAGAACATGCCGCTATGCGGAGTTATGTAAAGGAGTCTTTAGAGAAGGGACATATTCGCCCGTCCTCGTCCCCTCTTGGTGCAGGATTCTTTTTTGTGGCCAAAAAGGATGGTTCTTTGAGACCCTGTATAGATTATCGCCTTCTAAATAAAATCACGGTCAAATTTCAGTACCCTTTGCCATTGTTGTCTGATCTGTTTTCTCGGATTAGGGGGTCTAGTTGGTTCACCAAGATTGATCTTCGTGGTGCGTATAATCTTGTGCGTATAAAGCAGGGCGATGAATGGAAAACAGCATTTAATACGCCCGAAGGCCATTTTGAGTACTTGGTGATGCCTTTTGGACTTTCTAATGCCCCTTCTGTGTTTCAGTCCTTTATGCACGACATCTTCCGAGAATATCTGGATAAATTTATGATTGTGTATCTGGATGATATTTTGGTCTTTTCTGATGATTGGGAGTCCCATGTGAAACAGGTCAGGATGGTATTTCAGGTACTGCGTGCCAATGCCTTATTTGTGAAGGGCTCTAAATGTCTCTTCGGAGTCCAGAAGGTTTCCTTTTTGGGCTTTATTTTTTCTCCTTCTAATATTGAGATGGACCCAGTCAAGGTCCAGGCTATACATGATTGGACTCTACCTACATCGGTTAAGAGTCTTCAGAAGTTCTTGGGTTTTGCTAATTTTTACCGTCGCTTCATCGCTAATTTTTCTGGTGTGGTTAAGCCTTTGATGGATTTGACCAAAAAGGGTTCTGATGTGACTAACTGGTCTCCTGCGGCCGTGGAGGCCTTTCAGGAGCTGAAGCGCCGGTTTTCTTCGGCTCCGGTCTTGTGTCAGCCAGATGTCTCTCTTCCCTTTCAGGTCGAGGTTGATGCTTCTGAGATTGGAGCAGGGGCTGTTTTGTCGCAGAGAAGCTCTGATGGCTCTGTGATGAAGCCATGTGCTTTCTTTTCAAGAAAATTTTCGCCGGCTGAGCGGAATTATGATGTTGGTAATCGGGAGTTGTTGGCAATGAAGTGGGCATTTGAGGAGTGGCGACATTGGCTAGAGGGAGCTAAGCATCGTGTGGTGGTCTTGACTGATCACAAAAATTTGTTTTATCTCGAGTCGGCCAAGCGGTTGAATCCTAGACAGGCTCGTTGGTCGTTGTTTTTCTCCCGTTTCGATTTCGTACCTTCCTGGTTCGAAGAACGTGAAGGCTGATGCTCTTTCTAGGAGTTTTGTGCCTGACTCTCCTGGAGTTTCAGAGCCGGCTGGTATCCTCAGAGAGGGGGTGATTTTTTCTGCCATTTCCCCAGATTTGCGATGGGTGTTACAGGAATTTCAGGCGGATAGACCTGACCGTTGTCCACCAGGGAGACTATTTGTCCCAGATAGATGGACCAGCAGAGTTATTTCCGAGGTTCATTCTTCGGTGTTGGCGGGTCATCCTGGGATTTTTGGTACCAGAGATTTGGTGGCTAGGTCATTCTGGTGGCCTTCCTTGTCGCGGGATGTGCGCTCCTTTATGCAGTCCTGTGGGATTTGTGCTCGGGCTAAGCCTTGCTGTTCTCATGCCAGTGGTTTGCTTTTGCCTTTGCCGGTTCCGAAGAGGCCTTGGACGCATATTTCCATGGATTTTATTTCGGATCTTCCAGTCTCTCAGAGAATGTCTGTCATCTGGGTGGTGTGTGATCGTTTTTCTAAAATGGTCCATTTGGTGCCCTTGCCTAAGTTGCCTTCCTCCTCCGATTTGGTTCCGCTCTTTTTTCAGAATGTGGTCCGTTTGCACGGCATCCCCGAAAACATTGTGTCTGACAGAGGATCCCAGTTTGTGTCCAGATTTTGGCGGTCCTTTTGTGCTAGGATGGGCATTGATTTGTCTTTTTCATCGGCTTTCCATCCTCAGACGAATGGCCAAACTGAGCGAACTAATCAGACCTTGGAAACTTATTTAAGATGTTTTGTTTCTGCTGATCAGGATGACTGGGTGACTTTTTTGCCATTGGCCGAGTTTGCCCTTAATAATCGGGCTAGTTCTGCTACTTTGGTTTCGCCTTTTTTTTGTAATTCTGGTTTTCATCCTCGTTTTTCCTCGGGTCAGGTTGAGCCTTCTGACTGTCCTGGGGTGGATTCTGTGGTGGATAGGTTGCAGCAGATTTGGAACCATGTGGTGGACAATTTGACGTTGTCACAAGAGAGGGCTCAGCCCTTTGCTAACCGCCATCGCTGTGTGGGTCCCCGACTCCGTGTGGGGGATTTGGTATGGTTGTCTTCTCGTTATGTTCCTATGAAGGTCTCCTCTCCTAAGTTCAAGCCTCGTTTCATCGGTCCTTATAAGATTTTGGAAATTCTCAACCCTGTTCTAATTTCGTTTGGACCTCCCAGCATCGTTTACCATTCATAATGTGTTCCATCGATCATTGTTGCAGAGGTATGTGGTGCCTGTGGTTCCTTCTGTGGATCCTCCTGCTCCGGTGTTGGTTGACGGACAATTGGAGTATGTGGTGGAGAAGATCTTGGATTCTCGTATTTCAAGACGAAGGCTTCAGTACTTGGTTAAGTGGAAGGGCTATGGTCAGGAGGATAATTCCTGGGTTGTCGCCTCCATGTGGCTCGTCCTGATCACCCTGGGGGCTCTGATGAGGGTTCGGTGACCCCTCCTTAAGGGGGGGGTACTGTTGTGTACTCTGTTCTCGGGCTCCCTCTTGTGGTCACGAGTGGTACTGTGTGAGTTGTATCTTTGGGCTCCCTCTGGTGGCTCTTTTGTCATTCTGCGGTTCTGTGGCTGGGATCAGCTGCCTCGTCACCTGCTAGTTAGGTTTCCTATTTAACTCACCTGGACTTTCAATTGTTGCCTGCTGTTGATGTATTCAGTGCTATTCTGATCTCTCCTGACTTCATTCGTTACCAGTCTCTCCAAGAGAAGCTAAGTTTTGTTTGTTTATTTTCCGCTCATCAGTGTTCAATATGTTTCTGAGAATATGATGAGTTCTGTCCAGCTTGCTAATATGTGATTTCCTCGCTTGCTGGTAGCTCTGGGGTGTAGAGTTTCTCCCCTCACATCGTTAGTTGGTGTGGGGGTTCTTGCATTCTCTGCGTGGATATTTTTTGTATAGGGTTTTATACTGACCGCACAGTTTCCTCGCTATCTTCTTCTATCTAGTGTTAGCGGGCCTCATTTTGCTAAACCTGTTTAATTTCTACGTTTGTATTTTCCCCTTACCTCACCGTTATTATTTGTTGGGGGGCTTTCTATATCTTTGGGGTTATTTCTCTGAGGCAAGTGAGGTTTTTGCTTTCTCTCTAGGGGTAGCTAGTTTCTCAGGCTGTGTCGAGACGTCTAGGAATTCTAGGCACGTTCACCGGCAACCTTTAGTGTGTGCGGTTAGGATCAGGATTGCGGTCAGTCCAGTTACCACATTCCCAGAGCTCGTCCTATGTTTGTTTACTTAGCTGGTCAGATTTGTGATCCTAAGCCACTAAGGATCATAACATATCTCCCTGTGGCAGGGCTCGGATCCCTAGCTCCGGCCAGAGTCTCTCAATGGCGGCTGTCCGCTGCCTTCCCTTCTCTCTCCCTGTGGCAGGGGTAGATCCCTGTAGAGGCCTGTCTCCTGTCAGAGTCTCACAAGGGTGGCTGTCTGCTGCCTTCCCTTCTATCTCCCTGTGGCAGGGCTCAGATCCCTGTAGAGGCATGTCTCCTGTTAGTCTCACAATGATAGCTGTCCGCAGCCTTCCTTTCTATCTCCCTGTGGCAGGCTCAGATCCCTGTAGAGGCCTATCTTTTGTCAGAGTCTCACAATGGTGGTTGTCTGCTGCCTTCCCTTCTATCTCCCTGTGGCAGGGCTCAGATCCCTGTAGAGCCTGTCTCCTGTCACAGTCTCACAATGGCGGCTGTCCGCTACCTTCCCTTCTATGTCCCTGTGGCAGGACTCAGATCCCTGTAGAGGTCTCTCACCTGTCAAGTCTCACAATGGCGGCTGTCCGCTGCCTTCCCTTCTATCTCACTGTGGCAGGGCTCAGATCCCTGTAGAGGCCTGTCTCCTGTCAGAGTCTCACAATGGCGGCTGTCCGCTGCCTTCCTTTCTATCTCACTGTGGCAGGCTCAGATCCCTGTAGAGCCTGTCTCCTCTCAGAGTCTCACAATGGTGGCTGTCGGCTGCCTTCCATTCTATCTCCCTGTGGCAGGGCTCAGATCCCTGTAGAGGCCTGTCTCCTGTCAGAGTATCACAATGGCGGCTGTCTGCTGCCTTCGCTTCTATCTCCCTGTGGCAGGGCTCAGATCCCTGTACAGGCCTCTGTCTCCTGTCAGTCTCACAATGGCGGCTGTCCGCTGCCTTCCCTTCTATCTCCCTGTGGCAGGGCTCAGATCCCTGTAGAGGCCTGTCTCCTGTCAGAGTCTCACAATGGTGGCTGTCCGCTGCCTTCCCTCCTATCTCCCTGTGACAAGGCTCAGATCCCTGTAGAGGCCTGTCTCCTCTCAGTCTCAGAATGGCGGCTGTCCGCTGCCTTCCCTTCTATCTCACTGTGGCAGGGCTCGGATCCCTGTACAGGCCTGTCTCCTGTCACAGTCTCACAATGGCGGCTATCCGCTGCCTTCCCTTCTATCTCCCTGTGGCAGGGCTCAGATCCCTGTAGAGCCTGTCTCCTGTCACAGTCTCACAATGGCGGCTGTCCGCTACCTTCCCTTCTATGTCCCTGTGGCAGGGCTCAGATCCCTGTAGAGGCCTGTCTCCTGTCAAGTCTCACAATGGCGGCTGTCCGCTGCCTTCCCTTCTATCTCCCTGTGGCAGGGCTCAGATCCCTGTAGAGGCCTGTCTCCTGTCAGAGTCTCACAATGGCGGCTGTCTGCTGCCTTCCCTTCTATCTCACTGTGGCAGGCTCAGATCCCTGTAGAGCCTGTCTCCTGTTAGAGTCTCACAATGGTGGCGGTCGGCTGCCTTCCCTTCTATCTCCCTGTGGCAGGGCTCAGATCCCTGTAGAGGCCTGTCTCCTGTCAGAGTATCACAATGGCGGCTGTCTGCTGCCTTCCCTTCTATCTCCCTGTGGCAGGGCTCAGATCCCTGTACAGACCTGTCTCCTGTCAGTCTCACAATGGCGGCTGTCCGCTGCCTTCCCTTCTATCTCCCTGTGGCAGGGCTCAGATCCCTGTAGAGGCCTGTCTCCTGTCAGAGTCTCACAATGGTGGCTGTCCGCTGCCTTCCCTCCTATCTCCCTGTGACAGGGCTCAGATCCCTGTAGAGGCCTGGCTCCTCTCAGTCTCACAATGGCGGCTGTCTGCTGCCTTCCCTTCTATCTCCTTGTGGCAGGGCTCAGATTCCTGTAGAGCCTGTCTCCTGTCAGAGTCTCACAGTGGCGGCTGTCCGCTGCCTTCCCTTCTATCTCCCTGTGGCAGGCTCAGATCCCTGTAGAGGCCGGTCTCCTGTCAGTCTCACAATGGCGGCTGTCCGCTGCCTTCCCTTCTATTTCCCTGTGGCAGACTCAGATCCCTGTAGAGGCCTGTCTTCTGTCAGTCTCACAATGGTGGCTGTCCGCTGCCTTCCCTTCTATCTCCCTGTGGCAGGCTCAGATCCCTGTAAAGCCTGTCTCCTGTCAGTCTCACAATGGCGGCTGTCCGCTGCCTTCCCTTCTATCTCCCTGTGGCAGGGCTCAGATCCCTGTACAGGCCTGTCTCCTATCAGAGTCTCACAATGGTGGCTGTCCGCTGCCTTCCCTTCTGTCTCCCTGTGGCAGGCTCAGATACCTGTAGAGGCCTGTCTCCTGTCAGAGTCTCACAAATGCGGCTGTCCGCTGCCTTCCCTTCTGTCTCCCTGTGGCAGGCTCAGATCCCTGTAGAGGCCTGTCTCCTGTCAGTCACATAATGGTGGCTGTCCGCTGCCTTCCCTCCTAGCTCCTTGTGGCAGGGCTCAGATCCCTGTAGAGGCCTGTCTCCTGTCAGAGTCCCACATATCAGTCATTGCTGCCATCACCATCCTTTTCTGACAGACTCAAATCTTACCGCCTCATAACAGTTAGCTCCTAACTTCCAAAAAGCAGTCAGTGGTTGACTGCACTGTTAATTCTCCTTCCCATAAAACTCGCTAATACCTCTCATAGTTTGTAGCTTGCGAGCAGCAGGGCCCTCACTGCTCTTGTATCTGTTTTGATCTGTTTATTGTTATGCTGTAATGTCTGTTGTTGTGAATTAGACTTTTTTGGCTCCCTCTTGTGGTCACTAGTGATATGACTCTGGGATTGTCTTTCCTCAGTTTGGCACCCACCTGGGTCGTTAGTCCAGGGGTGTTGCTATATAAACTTCCTGGTTTCTCAGTCCAGTGCCTAGCATCGTTGTAATCAGTTCCTTTCTGTTTGCTCCCATCTGCTGGTCTTGGATCTTGCAAAATTAAGCTAAGTCCTGCTTCCTTGTTTTTTGGTTATTTGCTTTGCTCTTATTTTTTGTCCAGCTTGTACTAAATGTGATTCCTGATTTTGCTGGAAGCTCTAGGGGGCTGGTGTTCTCCCCCCGGGCCGTTAGACGGTTCGGGGGTTCTTGAATATCCAGCGTGGAAATTTTGATAGGGTTTTTGCTGACCATATAAGTCATCTTACTATATTCTGCTATTAGTCAGTGGTCCTCTCTTTGCTAAATATCTAGTTCATTCTTACGTTTGTCTTTTCTCCTTACCTCACCGTTATTATTTGTTGGGGGCTTGTATCCAACTTTTGGGGTCTTTTCTCTGGAGGCAAGAAAGGTCTATCTTTTCCCTTCTAGGGTTAGTTAGTTCTCCGGCTGGCGCGAGACGTCTAGAACCAACGTAGGCACGTTCCCCGGCTGCTGTTATTTGTGGTGCTAGGATTAGATATATGGTCAGCCCAGTTACCACTGCCCTATGAGCTGTTTTTTTGTGTTTGCAGACTTGGTATGTACTTTTGAGACCCTCTGCCATTGGGGTCATAACAGTATGCCATGCCGAAGTTGAATGTTTAATGCATTGCAGAAGTGGGATTACAAGAAAGGAAAGTCTGAGGTTTTTTTTTTTCTTTCCTCTCTTTTTTCCTCCCCTTTACCTCTGAGTGGCTTGTGCTTGCTGCAGACATGAATGTCCAGACTTTGATTACAAGTGTGGATCAGCTTGCTGCTCGTGTGCAGTGCATACAAGATTTTGTTACCAGTAGTCCAATGTCTGAACCTACCTATTCCTGAACTGTTCTCTGGAGACCGATTTAAGTTTAGGAATTTCAGGAATAATTGTAAATTGTTTCTATCTCTGAGACCCCGTTCATCTGGAGACTCAGCTCCGCAAGTAAAAATTGTTATCTCTTTCTTACGGGGCGACCCTCAGGATTGGGCCTTCTCGCTAGCGCCAGGAGATCCGGCATTGGCAAATATTGATGCGTTTTTTCTGGCGCTCGGATTGCTTTACGAGGAACCCAATCTTGAAATTCAGGCAGAAAAAGCCTTGCTGGCTATTTCTCAGGGTCAGGATGAAGCTGAAGTGTATTGCCAAAAATCTCGGAAATGGTCCGTGCTTACTCAGTGGAATGAGTGTGCTCTGGCCGCAAATTTCAGAAATGGCCTTTCTGAAGCCATTAAGAATGTGATGGTGGGTTTCTCCATTCCTACAGGTCTGAATGATTCCATGGCGCTGGCTATTCAAATTGACCGGCGTTTGCGGGAGCGCAAAGCCGCGAATCCTCTGGTGGTGGTGTCTGAACAAACACCTGATTTAATGCAATGTGGTAGAATTCAGACTAGAAATGAACGGAAAAATCATAGACGTCAGAATGGGTTGTGTTTTTACTGTGGTGATTCTACACATGTTATATCAGCATGCTCTAAACGCCTAACTAGGGTTGTTAGTCCTGTCGCCATTGGTAATTTGCAACCTAAATTTATTTTGCCTGTGACTTTAATTTGCTCATTGTCCTCCTACCCTGTTATGGCGTTTGTGGATTCAGGTGCTGCCCTGAGTCTTATGGATCTGTCGTTTGCCAAGCGCTGTGGTTTTGTTCTTGAGCCGTGGGTAAATCCTATCCCTCTTAGAGGTATTGATGCTACGCCATTGGCGGAAAATAAACCGCAGTTTTGGACACAGGTAACCATGTGCATGACTCCTGAACATCGGGAGGTGATTCGTTTTCTTGTTCTGCATAAGATGCATGATTTGGTCGTTTTGGGTCTGCCATGGTTACAGACCCATAATCCAGTCTTGGATTGGAAGGCAATGTCTGTGTCAAGTTGGGGCTGTCAGGGAATTCATGGTGATTCCCCGCCGGTGTCTATTGCTTCCTCTACTCCTTCGGAAGTTCCTGAGTATTTGTCTGATTACCAGGATGTATTCAGTGAGTCCAGGTCCAGTGCTCTTCCTCCTCATAGCGACTGTGACTGCGCTATAGATTTGATTCCAGGTAGTAAATTTCCTAAGGGAAGATTATTTAATCTGTCTGTACCTGAGCATACCGCAATGCGTTCGTATATCAAGGAATCTCTGGGGAAGGGGCATATCCGTCCATCCTCTTCCCCTCTTGGTGCGGGATTCTTTTTTGTGGCCAAGAAGGACGGATCTTTGAGACCTTGTATTGACTATCGGCTTCTGAATAAAATCACTGTTAAATTTCAGTATCCTTTGCCTCTGTTGTCGGACTTGTTTGCCCGGATTAAAGGTGCCAAGTGGTTCACCAAGATAGATCTTCGTGGTGCGTACAACCTTGTGCGCATTAAGCAAGGAGATGAATGGAAAACTGCATTTAATACGCCCGAAGGTCATTTTGAGTACTTGGTGATGCCTTTCGGGCTCTCTAATGCTCCTTCAGTGTTTCAGTCCTTTATGCATGATATTTTCCGGAAGTATCTGGATAAATTTATGATTGTTTATCTGGATGATATTCTGTTTTTTTCTGATGATTGGGACTTGCATGTAGAGCAGGTCAGGATGGTGTTTCAGGTTTTGCGTGAGAATGCTTTGTTTGTTAAGGGCTCAAAGTGTCTCTTTGGAGTACAGAAGGTTCCCTTTTTGGGTTTTATTTTTTCCCCTTCTGCGGTGGAGATGGACCCAGTCAAGGTCCGAGCTATTCATGATTGGACTCAACCCACGTCAGTTAAGAGTCTTCAGATGTTCTTGGGTTTTGCTAACTTCTACCGTCGTTTTATCGCTAATTTTTCTAGCGTTGTTAAACCTTTGACGGATATGACCAAGAAAGGTTCTGATGTTGCTAACTGGGCTCCTGCAGCCGTGGAAGCCTTTCAAGAGTTGAAGCGCCGGTTTACTTCGGCGCCTGTTTTGTGCCAGCCTGATGTCTCACTTCCCTTTCAGGTTGAAGTGGATGCTTCTGAGATTGGGGCAGGGGCCGTTTTGTCGCAGAGAGGCCCTGGTTGCTCTGTAATGAGACCATGTGCTTTTTTCTCTAGGAAGTTTTCGCCTGCTGAGCGGAATTATGATGTTGGCAATCGGGAGTTGTTAGCCATGAAGTGGGCATTTGAGGAGTGGCGTCATTGGCTCGAGGGTGCTAAGCATCGTGTGGTGGTCTTGACTGATCACAAAAATCTGATGTATCTTGAGTCTGCTAAACGCCTGAATCCTAGACAGGCCCGCTGGTCATTGTTTTTCTCCCGTTTTGACTTTGTGGTCTCGTATTTACCAGGTTCAAAGAATGTGAAGGCTGATGCTCTTTCAAGGAGCTTTGTGCCTGACTCTCCTGGAGTCGCAGAACCAGTTGGTATTCTCAAAGAGGGAGTTATCCTGTCAGCCATTTCTCCGGATTTGAGACGTGTGTTGCAGAGATTTCAGGCTGGTAGACCTGACTCTTGTCCACCTGACAGACTGTTTGTTCCTGATAAGTGGACCAGCAGAGTCATTTCCGAGGTTCATTCCTCAGTGTTGGCAGGGCATCCGGGAATTTTTGGCACCAGAGATCTGGTGGCTAGGTCCTTTTGGTGGCCTTCCTTGTCACGGGATGTGCGGTCATTTGTGCAGTCCTGTGGGATTTGTGCTTGAGCTAAGCCTTGCTGTTCTCGTGCCAGCGGGTTGCTCTTGCCCTTGCCTGTCCCGAAGAGGCCTTGGACACACATTTCCATGGATTTCATTTCAGATCTTCCAGTGTCTCAGGGCATGTCTGTCATCTGGGTGGTATGTGATCGCTTTTCCAAGATGGTCCATTTGGTATCTTTGCCTAAGCTGCCTTCCTCTTCCGATCTGGTTCCTTTGTTCTTTCAGAATGTGGTTCGTTTACACGGCATTCCTGAGAATATTGTGTCTGACAGAGGATCCCAGTTTGTTTCCAGGTTCTGGCGATCCTTTTGTGCTAAGATGGGCATTGATTTGTCGTTTTCGTCTGCCTTTCATCCTCAGACTAATGGACAAACGGAGCGAACTAATCAGACTCTGGAGGCTTATTTGAGGTGTTTTGTTTCTGCAGATCAGGATGATTGGGTGACCTTCTTGCCGTTGGCTGAGTTTGCCCTTAATAATCGGGCTAGTTCCGCTACTTTGGTTTCGCCATTTTTTTGCAACTCTGGTTTCCATCCTCGTTTTTCCTCGGGACATGTGGAGCCTTCTGACTGTCCTGGGGTAGATTCCGTGGTGGATAGGTTGCAGCGGATCTGGAATCATGTGGTGGACAACTTGAAGTTGTCACAGGAGAAGGCTCAGCGTTTTGCCAACCGCCGCCGCGGTGTGGGTCCCCGACGTCGTGTTGGGGATTTGGTATGGCTGTCTTCTCGATTTGTTCCTATGAAGGTCTCCTCTCCTAAATTTAAGCCTCGCTTCATCGGTCCTTACAAGATATTGGAAATCCTTAATCCTGTGTCCTTTCGCTTGGATCTTCCGGTGTCGTTTGCCATTCACAACGTGTTCCATAGGTCTTTGTTGCGGCGGTACGTTGTACCTGTGGTTCCTTCTGTTGAGCCTCCTGCTCCGGTGTTGGTTGAGGGCGAGTTGGAGTACGTGGTGGAGAAGATCTTGGATTCTCGTCTCTCCAGGCGGAGGCTTCAGTATCTGGTCAAGTGGAAGGGCTATGGTCAGGAGGATAATTCCTGGGTGGTTGCCTCTGATGTGCATGCGGCCAATTTAGTTCGTGCCTTTCACGCTGCTCATCCTGATCGCCCTGGTGGTCTTGGTGAGGGTTCGGTGACCCCTCCTTAAAGGGGGGGTACTGTTGTGAAATAGACTTTTTTGGCTCCCTCTTGTGGTCACTAGTGATATGACTCTGGGATTGTCTTTCCTCAGTTTGGCACCCACCTGGGTCGTTAGTTCAGGGGTGTTGCTATATAAACTTCCTGGTTTCTCAGTCCAGTGCCTAGCATCGTTGTAATCAGTTCCTTTCTGTTTGCTCCCATCTGCTGGTCTTGGATCTTGCAAAATTAAGCTAAGTCCTGCTTCCTTGTTTTTTGGTTATTTGCTTTGCTCTTATTTTTTGTCCAGCTTGTACTAAATGTGATTCCTGATTTTGCTGGAAGCTCTAGGGGGCTGGTGTTCTCCCCCCGGGCCGTTAGACGGTTCGGGGGTTCTTGAATATCCAGCGTGGAAATTTTGATAGGGTTTTTGCTGACCGTATAAGTCATCTTACTATATTCTGCTATTAGTCAGTGGGCCTCTCTTTGCTAAATATCTAGTTCATTCTTACGTTTGTCTTTTCTCCTTACCTCACCGTTATTATTTGTTGGGGGCTTGTATCCAACTTTTGGGGTCTTTTCTCTGGAGGCAAGAAAGGTCTATCTTTTCCCTTCTAGGGTTAGTTAGTTCTCCGGCTGGCGCGAGACGTCTAGAACCAACGTAGGCACGTTCCCCGGCTGCTGCTATTTGTGGTGCTAGGATTAGATATATGGTCAGCCCAGTTACCACTGCCCTATGAGCTGGTTTTTTGTGTTTGCAGACTTGGTATGTACTTTTGAGACCCTCTGCCATTGGGGTCATAACAGTCTGTTGTCTGTACAAATCCCCTTTATAATTGTAAAGCGCTGCGGAATATGTTGGCGCTATATAAATAAAATTATTATTATTATTATTATTACCTTTACTGATGTTGTCCTGTAACAAAATTCACAATTAAGACAAAGAAATTGGAATAACATTGGAAAAACCACATACACTGAAAGTGCAGAAATAACGTAATCACAAAAATACTTCTATCTCAGACACTTTATGTGATAGAGCAAAACTAAGCGCACATCAAACTCCATAAAACAGACAGATTACATTTGCTGATGATTTTTTGTATTGACCAGTGTTATCAGAAATTTTGCTTCTGGAGAATAGACTCAGGTGGATGTGCTGGGGAATCACAGACCGGAGGCAGGTGGAGGTGCTGGGGAATCACAGACCGGAGGCAGGTGGAGGTGCTGGGGAATCACAGACCAAAGGAAGGCGGAGGGGCTTGGGGATCACAGACTGGAGGCAGGCGGAGGGGCTGGGGAATCACAGACTGGAGGCAGGGAGAGGGTTCAGGGAATCACAGACTGGAGGCAGGTGGAGGGGCTGGGGAATCACAGACTGGAGGCAGGCGGAGGGGCTGGGGAATCACAGACTGGAGGCAGGTGGAGGGGCTGGGGAATCACAGACTGGAGGTAGGTGGAGGGGCCGGGGAATCACAGACTGGAGGCAGGGAGAGGAGCCGGGGAATCACAGACTGGAGGCAGGCGGAGGCGCTGGGGAATCACAGACTGGAGGCAGGCAGAGGGGCCGGGGAATCACAGACTGGAGGCAGGGAGAGGGGCCGGGGAATCACAGACTGGAGGCAGGCGGAGGGGCTGGGGAATCACAGACTGGAGGCAGGCAGAGGGGCCGGGGAATCACAGACTGGAGGCAGGCGGAGGGGCCGGGGAATCACAGACTGGAGGCAGGCGGAGGGGCCGGGGAATCACAGACTGGAGGCAGGCGGAGGGGCTGGGGAATCACAGACTGGAGGCAGGCGGAGGGGCTGGGGAATCACAGACTGGAAGCAGGCGGAGAGGCCAGGCAATCACAGACAGGAGGTAGATACCATAAGAATAACAGAGTACACGTCCAAATCTTTTTTGTAAAAAAGATATAAATATACTTTTATTAAAGCCAATCAATACATGTATAACAGCCAAGTAACAAAAAAAGAAAAAAATTAGAAAAGAATTCAGTAAGGGAACAACTAGAAGCAACACTGAAAAAACGGTGATATCCCCTAGTCCCAAAGTCAAGATAGCATTCAGGTATCGTGCACCAGATACCGCCACCCAAATCCTCCAATCTTACCCATGATGCAGAGTACCGGGGGTCACCGTCCACGCCCCAACGCGCGTTTCGCGTTCGGCTGCCCCCTGACGAAGCCTAACGCGAAATGCTATCTTGACTTTGGGACTTATTACATGTTATACTGTAGTCACCCATTCTCCCCATCTTCCCTTTGGTTTGTGACATGCACTTTTTTGCACTTTACCTATGTAATAGTCGCAGTTGTACCTAGGGGATATCACCGTTTTTTCAGTGTTGCTTCTAGTTGTTCCCTTACTGAATTCTTTTCTAATTTTTTTTTTTTTTTTACTTGGCTGTTATATATGTATTGATTGGCTTTAACCCCTTCCTGACATCAGACGTACTATCCCGTCGAGGTGGGGTGGGCCCCCATGACCGCCGACGGGATAGTACGTCATACGCGATCGGCCGCGCTCACGGGGGGAGCGCGGCCGATCGCGGCCGGGTGTCGGCTGCATATCGCAGCTGACATCCGGCACTATGTGCCAGGAGCGGTCACGGACCGCCCCCGGCACATTAACCCCCGGCACACCGCGATCAAACATGATCGCGGTGTACCGGCGGTACAGGGAAGCATCGCGCAGGGAGGGGGCTCCCTGCGTGCTTCCCTGAGACGATCGGTACAAGGTGATGTACTCACCTCGTACCGAACGTCTTCTCCCTGCAGGCCCCGGATCCAAAATGGCCGAGGGGCTGTATCCGGATCCTGCAGGGAGCACTTCCGGGTTGGAGCAGGCTGCAGATGAAAGCTGCAGCCTGCTCCGATGAAAGTATGATCGCCGATCTGATAGAGTGCTGTGCACACTATCAGATCTGCGATCTGTGATGTCCCCCCCTGGGACAAAGTAAGAAAGTAAAAAAAAAAATTTCCACATGTGTAAAAAAAAAAAAAAAAAATCCTAAATAAATAATAATTAAAAAAAAAATATTATTCCCATAAATACATTTCTTTATCTAAAAAAAACAAACAAAAACAATAAAAGTACACATATTTAGTATCGCCGCGTCCGTAACGACCCAACCTATAAAACTGGCCCACTAGTTAACCCCTTCAGTAAACACCGTAAGAAAAAAAAAAAAAAACGAGGCAAAAAACAACGCTTTATTACCATACCGCCGAACAAAAAGTGGAATAACACGCGATCAAAAAGACGGATATAAATAACCATGTTACCGCTGAAAACGTCATCTTGTCCCGCAAAAAACGAGCCACCATACAGCATCATCAAAGAAAAATAAAAAAGTTATAGTCCTCAGAATAAAGCGATGCCAAAATAATTATTTTTTCTATAAAATAGTTTTTATCGTATAAAAGCGTCAAAACATAAAAAAATGATATAAATGAGGTATCGCTGTAATCGTACTGACCCGACGAATAAAACTGCTTTATCAATTTTACCAAGCGCAGAACGGTATAAACGCCTCCCCCAAATGAAATTCATGAATAGCTGGTTTTTGGTTATTCTGCCTCACAAAAATCGGAATAAAAAGTGATAAAAAATGGTCACGTGTCCGAAAATTTTACCAATAAAAACGTCAACTCGTCCCGCAAAAAACAAGACCTCACATGACTCTGTGGACCAAAATGTGGAAAAATTATAGGTCTCAAAATGTGGAGACGCAAAAACTTTTTTGCTATAAAAAGCGTCTTTTAGTCTGGTTTCACACTTGCGTTTTTATCTGCATGCGTTTTTAAAAAAAAACACATGTGTGAAAAAATGCATGTAAACGTGGTAAAACGCATGCGTTTTTATAGAAAAACACAAGAAAACAAGAAAAAAACAAAAAACCCTAACCCTACCCCTAACCCTACCCCTAACCTGAAATACGTGGCACAGAAATACGTGGCACTGAAATATACGTATATATACGTATATACGTATATAAGTGCCACGATATTTCAGTGGCCACGTATTTAAGTGCCACGTATTTAAGTGCCACGTATTTAAGTGCCACGTATTTAAGTGCCACGTATTTACGTGCCACGTATTTACGTGCCACGTATTTTTCAGTGCCTGAAATACGTGGCACTGAAATACGTGGCACTGAAATATCGTGGCACTGAAATATCGTGGCACTGAAGTATTTACGTGCCACGTATTTTTCAGTGCCTGAAATACGTGGCACTGAAATACATGGCACTTAAATACGTGGCACTTAAATACGTGGCACTTAAATACGTGGCTCTTAAATACGTGGCTCTTAAATACGTGGCACTTATATACGTGGCACTTATATACGTGGCACTTATGACTGTCAGAAAATGTTCAGTAAACGGTTAGGGGTGAGGTTAGGGGTAGGATTTCAGGTAGAATTGGGGAGTTTCCACTGTTCAGGCACATCAGGGGCTCTCCAAACGCGACATGGCGTCCAATCTCAATTCCAGCCAATTCTGCGTTGAAAAAGTAAAACAGTGCTCCTTCCCTTCCGAGCTCTCCCGTGCGTCCAAAAAGGGGTTTACCCCAACATATGGGGTATCAGCGTACTAGGGACAAATTGAACAACAACTTCTGGGGTCCAAGTTCTCTTGTTATCCTTGGGAAAATAAAAATTTGGGGGGCTAAAAATCATTTTTGTGGGAAAAAAAATATGTTTTATTTTCACGGCTCTGCGTTGTAAACTGTAGTGAAACACTTGGGGGTTCAAAGTTCTCACAACACATCTAGATAAGTTCCTTGGGAGGTCTAGTTTCCAATATGGGGTCACTTGTGGGGGGTTTGTACTATTTGGGTACATCAGGGGCTCTGCAAATGCAACGTGACGCCTGCAGACCAATCCATTTAAGTCTGCATTCCAAATGGCGCTCCTTCCCTTCCGAGCTCTGTCATGCGCCCAAACAGTGGTTCCCCCCCATATAGGGGGTATCAGCGTACTCAGGACAAATTGGACAACAACTTTTAGGGTCCAATTTATCCTGATACCCTTGTGAAAATACAAAACTGGGGGCTAAAAAATCATTTTTGTGAAAAAAAAAATAATTTTTATTTTCACGGCTCTGCGTTATAAACTGTAGTGAAACACTTGGGGGTTCAAAGTTCTCACAACACATCTAGATAAGTTCCTGGGGGGTCTAGTTTCCAATATGGGGTCACTTGTGGGGGGTTTGTACTGTTTGGGTACATCAGGGGCTCTGCAAATGCAACGTGACGCCTGCAGACCAATCCATTTAAGTCTGCATTCCAAATGGCGCTCCTTCCCTTCCGAGCTCTGTCATGCGCCCAAACAGTGGTCCCCCCCCCACAAATGGGGTATCAGCGTACTCCAGACAAATTGGACAACAACTTTTGGGGTCCAATTTATCCTGATACCCTTGTGAAAATACAAAACTGGGGGCTAAAAAATCATTTTTGTGAAAAAAAAAATAATTTTTATTTTCACGGCTCTGCGTTATAAACTGTAGTGAAACACTTGGGGGTTCAAAGCTCTCAAAACACATCTAGATAAGTTCCTTAGGGGGTCTACTTTCCAAAATAATGTCACTTGTGGGGGGGTTTAATGTTTAGGCACATCAGGGGCTCTCCAAACGCAACATGGCATCCCATCTTAATTCCAGTCAATTTTGCATTGAAAAGTAAAATAGCGCTTCTTCCCTTCTGAGCTCTGCTATGCGCCCAAACAATGGTTTACACCCACATATGGGGTATCGTCGTACTCAGGACAAATTGCACAACAACTTTTGTGGTCTAATTTCTTCTCTTACCCTTGGGGAAATAAAAAAATGGGGGTGAAAAGATCATTTTTGTGAAAAAATATGATTTTTTATTTTTACGGCTCTGCATTATAAACTTCTGTGAAGCACTTGTTGGGTCAAAGTGCTCAACACACATCTAGATAAGTTCCTTAAGGGGTCTACTTTCCAAAATGGTGTCACTCGTGGGGGGTTTCAATGTTTAGGCACATTAGGGGCTCTCCAAACGCAACATGGCGTCCCATCTCAATTCCAGTCAATTTTGCATTGAAAAGTCAAATGGCGCTCCTTCCCTTCCGAGCTCTGCCCTGCGCACAAACAATGGTTTACACCCACATATGGGGTATCAGTGTACTCAGGACAAATTGCACAACAATTTTTGGGGTCCAATTTCTTCTCTTACCCTTGGGAAAATAAAAAATTGGGGGTGAAAAGATCATTTTTGTGAAAAAATATGATTTTTTATTTTTACGGCTCTGCATTATAAACTTCTGTAAAGCACTTGTTGGGTCAAAGTGCTCACCACACATCTAGATAAGTTCCTTAGGGGGTCTACTTTACAAAATGGTGTCACTTGTTAGGGGTTTCAATGTTTAGGCACATCAAGGGCTCTCTAAATGCAACATGGCGTCCCATCTCAATTCCAGTCAATTTTGCATTGAAAAGTCAAATGGCGCTCCTTCCCTTCCGAGCTCTGCCCTGCGCCCAAACAATGGTTTACACCCACATATGGGGTATCAGCGTACTCAGGACAAATTGCACAACAATTTTTGGGGTCCAATTTCTTCTCTCACCCTTGGGAAAATAAAAAATTGGGGGTGAAAAGATCATTTTTGTGAAAAAATATGATTTTTTATTTTTACGGCTCTGCATTATAAACATCTGTAAAGCACTTGTTGGGTCAAAGTGCTCACCACACATCTAGATAAGTTCCTTAGGGGGTCTACTTTCCAAAATGGTGTCACTTGTTAGGGGTTTCAATGTTTAGGCACATCAGGGGCTCTCCAAATGCAACATGGCGTCCCATCTCAATTCCAGTCAATTTTGCATTGAAAAGTCAAATGGCGCTCCTTTGCTTCCAAGCTCTGCCATGCGCCCAAACTGTGGTTTACCCCCACATATGGGGTATCAGCGTACTCAGGACAAATTGTACAACAACTTTTGGGGTCTATTTTCTCCTGTTACCCTTGGTAAAATAAAACAAATTGGAGCTGAAATAAATTTTGTGTGAAAAAAAGTTAAATGTTCATTTTTATTTAAACATTCCAAAAATTCCTGTGAAACACCTGAAGGGTTAATAAACTTCTTGAAAGTGGTTTTGAGTACCTTGAGGGGTGCAGTTTTTAGAATGGTGTCACACTTGGGTATTTTCTATCATATAGACCCGTCAAAATGACTTCAAATGAGATGTGGTCCCTAAAAAAAATGGTGTTGTAAAAATGAGAAATTGCTGGTCAACTTTTAACCCTTATAACTCCGTCACAAAAAAAAATTTTGGTTCCAAAATTGTGCTGATGTAAAGTAGACATGTGGGAAATGTTATTTATTAAGTATTTTGTGTGACACATGTCTGTGATTTAAGGGCATAAAAATTCAAATTTGGAAAATTGCGAAATTTTCAAAATTTTCGCCAAATATTCGTTTTTTTCACAAATAAACGCAAGTTATATCGAAGAAATTTTACCACTACCATGAAGTACAATATGTCACGAGAAAACAGTGTCAAAATCGCCAAGATCCGTTGAAGCGTTCCAGAGTTATAACCTCATAAAGGGACAGTGGTCAGAATTCTAAAAATTGGCCCGGTCATTAACGTGCAAACCACCCTTGGGGGTGAAGGGGTTAATAAAAGTATATTTATATCTTTTTTACAAAAAAGATTTGGACGTGTACTCTGTTATTCTTATGGTATCTATCTATGGTTGTAGGAGTGTCCTTGTTATATGCAGGTGATACTGGAGCGCCCCCACACCGCCGCAGGGCCTAGGGGTACCCGGAGCCGGGCCTCTGAGTTTCAGTCCTGGGGTTGTCACGGTGGCTAGACCCGGTCCGTGGCCCTGTCTGTCAGTGGGGGACGTCCGGTGCAATAAGTGGTGTTTTGACGGTGCAGTTGTGGGGTGCAGGTCGCGGTAAATAACGAGGACACCAGGTTGCAGTCTCTTTACCTCTTTACTGAAGATCTCTGGGTCCTCAGTCCAGAATATGGTTCGCCAGGCCACGCAAGTCCGGCCGGTCCAATGGCACCTCCAGAGTTCCCTTCACAGGTGGAAATCGGTGCCTTCCTTCTAGCGCTATGTGTTGCGGTCCTCCCCTGCTGTGCTCACGGAAAGTCCCCACAACCGTTGTGTCTGTTTCTTAAGTTCCCTCACAACTGTATTAAATGATCTTCTTCTAATCTTCTGTCCCTCCCTGATATTCTGGTTGGAACGGCACCCGTTTGTCGGGTAGGCCTGGAGTTCTTCCGGGACCCTAGAGACGCCCCTCTCCCGCAATTGCCTCCCAAGACTTCATAGGTGATATGTGTTAGACAGCCCGCCTTAAACTGACTGTCCTGCCGCTGTTTAGAGTATTGCTTGAAGCTGATGGTTATAATACTCCCTCGGCGTTCCGGCCACCGGTGATGCGCCTCAGTAGGATGTTGCTCCGGTCTTACAGCACGACCCCTACTGGTATTCTCCTATCGCTTGATCTCGTTTCTCACTCAGCACAATCTATCTCGCTTCTAGTCCTTTCTTGGGTCCCGCCGCTTCCCGGAGCTGGCGCGGACCCGTTACGTTCTTTCCAATGCCAAGCCTCTGTCAGGATCCCACCCCTGACAGAGACCCTACTGTCTCTTCCTCCACAACACCCTCTGCCACCAGGTGTTGCTTCGTTCAATCCAGTCAGCTTTCTCCTCTAACTTCCTGCCTGACCCCCAGTTTACCCACTATGGTGGGGAGTGGCCTAATGAATAGAACCCTTAGCTCCCCCCGGAGGCCCAGCTGTGAAATGTATTGGTGTCTGTGATACCTGATCAGAGGAACTCCTTCAGTGCCATCGGACGCACCATGGCTCCCCATAGTGGCGGAGCCACAGCACTGCAACGACCAGGACTCTGGGGCGCTGCACTCCCCCCTGGTTAAACACAGTACTCCGGGACTGGGAAGAAAACAACAATACAAGTTAGCAAAAAGACATACAATTTTGTTGAGTGCAGAACAATAAGTATACTTGAACAGGCTTCCCTTTATGGGAGGTGAGGACACTTGAACGTTACAAACATAATTAACATTATAAATTACAGGCTATAAATAACTCCTGTTACCCAACCGGGTATTCTACTAAGTGCAAAATTGTTGAACAATAATTTAACATTGCCTTTAAGGACTCACACTCTAAATCCACTAAAGACCTTCCTATAATCACATTATAAGGCACTTTAACTTTTTCATTCTCCTACTTTGGATCTGCAGGACCGCCTGTCCTATCGGCACCAGACCTACTGCCTCTCCTTTCTATTACAGGACCGCCCCGTTCAGCCAGGGCCTACTGCCTTTTCAACTACTATACACAGTATAGAACATAACTTTTCTTTCAGTTTGAGAACACCGAGCCGGCTCTACTTGGCTCCTATAAGGACTCACTCACTAACCCCTACGGGTTCACTTTCTGTCCTTAGTAACACATTACTAACTTTCGATGGGGAACGCAGGGTTTACCTTCTATCCCCCCCCCCTTTTCTTATCAACATTATCAATTATCTTCTTTTCTTAACATTAGACCTTCTTATTATCTTTCTCCCTTTCTTGCATGCTGGACACCACATCTATCCCTATGGGTCCACTGCATCCTTCTTCTATCTTTCACCTTTTACTTCTTAGAACACATCATTAAACACTTCTTTCTTTCAACAATTTAGTTACATACAACTTGTACATATCAGCAGCATCATTAACTTTCTTTTTAGAGCAACATCATTCTCTAAGTACCATCAGTGAACATCCCCTTTAAGAGGGGACCAAGTCTCTATGAGGTAGTGCAACTCCTCAAGCTGCAAGTCTGTTTGCAATAAGGACTCCAGTGATGTTTTCAAAAAACAATATCTTCGCAAAGTGTGCTTTCTTCATATAGAACCAGTAGATAGCACCTTTAAGAAGGTGCAAACTATTTACAAGAAGTTTGTATCATGCATTGTTCATGATTCAGCAGTTTTTATAACATTGTGGAACAAAAAAACAAAAATGAAAGTGAAAGCAAAAATAAAAAGCAATAGGGATCCCGGGTAAACAAAGGGATCCCTTTAAGAGTTAACCCAGGACGGGTTTTAGCAGCAAAACAGCAAGGAAATAAACAGTTAACTATTTACAGTTTCAGGTTTCCTAGGCTTAGTGGGACGGCTTCCAGGGCTGCACCTGGCACTTAACCCTTCTTGGCCTGGGAAGAGTGAGGTCCAGGGTTACACCCAGTGCTGGACAAACGCCGTTAATCCGTCTTGCATGTACGATTAAATCATGCGCAGCGATGGAGGTCTGCGCAGCTTGAGTATGGGCATCTGCTGCAGCAGAGGTAGCGGCTGCTGCAAGATCAGTCACTGGAAAGAGGTCAGCAGCTGTGGCACTAGCAGTCACTGGAGTGGTGTCGGTCGTCAGGGCAGGGTCGTCCTTCATACCTGCTTCAGATGCGGTCCTTCCGGTGCCGGTCTGCTCTGCCTCCGCTGGGGTCTGGAATGCTGGCTGCAGGGCCTCGTGCTGCGACGTTATCATCTCTGCTCGCAGCATCTCGCTTTCCGGCAGGGCCTTGCTTTTCAGCTTCGGAGCGCTGGGACTTCTTCCCTGCTCCGGACCAGATGAGGCTGCCGACAGACGTCTGGGGAGGCTCCCGATGATGGTCTTCTTCCACCCGGCCTCAGTGCTCAGCTGCGTCCGCCGGGGTCGGTCGCTGAGCTCGTCCACTCCGGCCTGCAGGAATTCAGCGTCAACTGTGGAGGTCTGGCTGCGGTGCCTCTCCGGGTAGCTGGGGGAGTCCTCGGCTCCGACCCCACGCTCCGGCTCCGGGCGGCTGGCCATGGCGTCCTCCATGTCGCTGACTTTTTCTTCCTGGTCCTTTTCCCGCTCTCTCCTTCGTGGGCGGTTTCGTTTTCTCTGTCTCTGCCCACCATTGAGGATCAGGAGGCGGATCTCGGCTGCTGACGGACACGTCCTCAAGGGGCCGAGATATTTAGACTGGGCGGCCATTGTCTTTCGCGCTCTTCAGCTTGTTCACGCCCACTTCCACGCCCTTCTTCTTCTCCTTAGCGCTGTAATGGCGGCGGTTTTGGCGCGAACTTTTAGCGGCAAGTGGCGCAGCACACAGTCCTTGCAATAAAGTACAGTCCAAGCACAGTAAATCACAGTCTCTAGGCACACATGACCTGATTCTTCAGGCTTAAGTAGATCCTGTTCGTGACGCCAAGTTTGGAGCGCCCTCACACCGCCGCAGGGCCTAGGGGTACCCGGAGCCGGGCCTCTGAGTTTCAGTCCTGGGGTTGTCACGGTGGCTAGACCCGGTCCGTGGCCCTGTCTGTCAGTGGGGGACGTCCGGTGCAATAAGTGGTGTTTTGACGGTGCAGTTGTGGGGTGCAGGTCGCGGTAAATAACGAGGACACCAGGTTGCAGTCTCTTTACCTCTTTACTGAAGATCTCTGGGTCCTCAGTCCAGAATACGGTTCACCAGGCCACGCAAGTCCGGCCGGTCCAATGGCACCTCCAGAGTTCCCTTCACAGGTGGAAATCGGTGCCTTCCTTCTAGCGCTATGTGTTGCGGTCCTCCCCTGCTGTGCTCACGGAAAGTCCCCACAACCGTTGTGTCTGTTTCTTAAGTTCCCTCACAACTGTATTAAATGATCTTCTTCTAATCTTCTGTCCCTCCCTGATATTCTGGTTGGAACGGCACCCGTTTGTCGGGTAGGCCTGGAGTTCTTCCGGGACCCTAGAGACGCCCCTCTCCCGCAATTGCCTCCCAAGACTTCATAGGTGATATGTGTTAGACAGCCCGCCTTAAACTGACTGTCCTGCCGCTGTTTAGAGTATTGCTTGAAGCTGATGGTTATAATACTCCCTCGGCGTTCCGGACATCGGTGATGCGCCTCAGTAGGATGTTGCTCCGGTCTTACAGTACGACCCCTACTGGTATTCTCCTATCGCTTGATCTCGTTTCTCACTCAGCACAATCTATCTCGCTTCTAATCCTTTCTTGGGTACCGCCGCTACCCGGAGCTGGCGCGGACCCGTTACGTTCTTTCCAATGCCAAGCCTCTGTCAGGATCCCACCCCTGACAGAGACCCTACTGTCTCTTCCTCCACAACACCCTCTGCCACCAGGTGTTGCTTCGTTCAATCCAGTCAACTTTCTCCTCTAACTTCCTGCCTGACCCCCAGTTTACCCACTATGGTGGGGAGTGGCCTAATGAATAGCACCCTTAGCTCCCCCCGGAGGCCCGGCTGTGAAATGTATTGGTGTCTGTGATACCTGATCAGAGGAACTCCTTCAGTGCCATCGGACGCACCATGGCTCCCCATAGTGGCGGAGCCACAGCACTGCAACGACCAGGACTCTGGGGCGCTGCACTACGGTCTCTGTTCATGATATATATAACACACTGCTATGAGCGTGTGGATGAGACAGTATTTTCTTTGGTCCATATTGGGCTGTATGTATTTAATCACAGACAGGAGGCAGGTAATAATAACGTAAGAAAAATTAGCTTCCGTTACCAGTCTTTTATTGCAGGCTGATTGTTCAACTGTTTCCAGTAACGTATGCGCTCATGAGGCTTTAAGGTTGCAGTTTATACAGAAAGAGCAACAAAGCTATTAAATTTTACATATTTAATCTGAAAATTGGCAGTGTTTATAAAAATATTCAAAATATATTACAGAAGGGAACAAAACAATACAGTATCTGCAATCACATAAAATTAAAGGTGATAAAAGAAAAGTACTAGAGCTGATGTCACAGAAATGGTGCAGATCATATTGCAGGGGAGCATTCTGTTTGAAATATGGAACAATCCTATAATATATAAACAGCAAATATAAAGCATATACTGTATATACAGCATGTATCTTCCTAATTTGAACAATGATTATTATTCAGAATCTGCTTTTATGAGATAAAAGTCCCATATATTTCCCCAAAGATGAGGCTGGTCAATGGGATGCAGCTAGGTGCCAATGGTTATAAGTGTTACCAGTGTGATGTGTGATGTGTGATGGCCGCTCTCTGGTCTCCTGATCTCACAGCAGAGCTTGGGTGATTATAACTGACACATCTGCAGGTTCCATCTCCCAGGAGCCAGTACAATACAGCAGAGCTGTGAGAGCTGCAGCTGCTAACATTCAGATCTCCTGTTCTGTTCACACTGGTAACTCGCCCTTGTATTTAAACTAAGCCCTGTAGGCAGAATTTCATGCAGATCAGTATCCAGCCCACAGATCATTTACATATAAGAAAAAAACGGATTTCTCTGGAACAAGACATTTTACCACAAGTATCAATTTATCATTTTACTCAGCTTCCTTTTCCTACATGCCCATATAGACTGCTCTGGAGGGACGATCCTATTAAGTGATTTCCCTTACAACAACATCATAAAATTACATGGAGTGACAGAAAAAAGAGACTACAGATTTATTATGGCTTAAAAAAGAAAGCTTACCTTGCCAAGAACAAACGATCAGAAGTTGAAAATAAGACATGATCTTTATCTTCTTTGACATTAACTGTTGGGACAGTCAGGAGACCCTCATACACACTAGACTGCTGGCCAAGCCTGACGATATTGGTAGGTTTGGATGAGGTTAGTCTATTGTGTATAGTAATATATGTCTTCAGGAGCACAGTTCCCAGCATTCTCACTTCCTAGCTGCTGGCATGGGCAGGCATTACTTCTTGAGTGACAGTTCTGGTTGAGCAGCATTGCCCTTCTACAGACCTGAATGTGCTATTGTGACTGACAAAGCTCTTGTACTACAGTCTGCACTGTAATCGCGATGTTTGCAAATGGAGAGAACATGTCTTTGATTAGGAGAATTGCTCTCGCTACGCAATTTGACTATGGGGACCGAAGGCTTGTGATTTTGCAGGACTGATAATAGCAGCTACAGATCAGGAGCTGACAGATTGTGGGAGTTGAGAAGCACAGTCTCACTACTCTATAAAAACGAGGCTTTCATAAACTTGTACTGAAAAGTGACCTCTGACGCGCTCCAGCATACACTGGAACTGTGGGGCAGGTCACTTTTCACTGGAAACGGACCGGAGCGGTGGGGAAACCAATGAAGGCAGCAGAAGGTCAGTATGAGATGGGGGCAGGGGAAGTACAAGCACCACTCCAGCGGTGCAATAAAAAAAACGCTGGAGTGGTGTTTGAAACCTTATTTATATAGCTAAGCACATACACTTTCCACTCACTTTTAAAAAGAGCCGAAGAGGCAATGTATAATAGGAAAAAGTCACAAATATGAAACAACCTGCAGCACAGCTGCTCCAGGTTGTGTCATATTTTTGTAAAACTGTGTGACTTTTTGCCATTTTACACCACATTTAACACCTGTATGTTTTCCTGCAGGAAACTTCATTCCCATTGGTGAAAAGGTGGAGTGGATGAAGAACTACATAGACATGATGTGCAGACTGGAAGATGCAGAACTCAACCCAAGCTACTCTGACTTCATTTTCCCCATCCTCATATTCAGGTGAGGGGCCACAGACCCCCAGATCAGAGTAATAGGGCCACAGACACTCAGATCTTAGTAATAGGGCCACAGACACTCAGTTCAGAGAAATAGGGCCACAGACACCGAGATCAGAGTAATAGGGCCACAGACCCCCAGATCAGAGTAATAGGGCCACAGACCCCCAGATCAGAGTAATAGGGCCACAGACCCCCAGATCAGAGTAATAGGGCCACAGACACCAGATCAGTGTAATAGGGCCACAGACACCGAGATCAGAGTAATAGGGCCACAGACCCCAGATCAGATTAATAGGGCCACAGACACCGAGATCAGAGTACCCAGATCAGATTAATAGGGCCACAGACACCGAGATCAGAGTAATAGGGCCACAGACCCCCAGATCAGAGTAATAGGGCCACAGACCCCCAGATCAGAGTAATAGGGCCACAGAACCCAGATCGGTGTAATAGGGCCACAGACCCCCAGATCAGAGTAATAGGGCCACAGACCCCCAGATCAGAGTAATAGGGCCACAGACCCCAGATCAGTGTAATAGGGCCACAGACCCCCAGATCAGAGTAATAGGGCCACAGACACCGAGATCAGAGTGATAGGGCCACAGACCCCCAGATCAGAGAAATTGGGCCACAGACCCCCAGATCAGAGTAATAGGGCCACAGACCCCCAGATCAGAGTAATAGGGCCACAGACCCCCAGATCAGAGTAATAGGGCCACAGACACTCAGATCTTAGTAATAGGGCCACAGACACTCAGATCAGAGAAATAGGGCCACAGACCCCAGATCAGAGTAATAGGGCCACAGACACTCAGATCTTAGTAATAGGGCCACAGACACTCAGATCAGGGAAATAGGGCCACAGACACCGAGATCAGAGTAATAGAGCCACAGACCCCAGATCAGAGTAATAGGGCCACAGACCCCCAGATCAGAGTAATAGGGCCACAGACACCAGATCAGAGAAATTGGGCCACAGACCCCCAGATCAGAGTAATAGGGCCACAGACCCCCAGATCAGAGTAATAGGGCCACAGACCCCCAGATCAGAGTAATAGGGCCACAGACACTCAGATCTTAGTAATAGGGCCACAGACACTCAGATCAGAGAAATAGGGCCACAGACCCCAGATCAGAGTAATAGGGCCACAGACACTCAGATCTTAGTAATAGGGCCACAGACACTCAGATCAGGGAAATAGGGCCACAGACACCGAGATCAGAGTAATAGAGCCACAGACCCCAGATCAGAGTAATAGGGCCACAGACCCCCAGATCAGAGTAATAGGGCCACAGACACCAGATCAGTGTAATAGGGTCACAGACACCGAGATCAGAGTAATAGGGCCACAGACCCCAGATCAGAGTAATAGGGCCACAGACACCGAGATCAGAGTAATAGGGCCACAGACCCCAGATCAGAGTAATAGGGCCACAGACCCCCAGATCAGAGTAATAGGGCCACAGACACCGAGATCAGAGTGATAGGGCCACAGACCCCCAGATCAGAGAAATTGGGCCACAGACCCCCAGATCAGAGTAATAGGGCCACAGACCCCCAGATCAGAGTAATAGGGCCACAGACCCCCAGATCAGAGTAATAGGGCCACAGACACTCAGATCTTAGTAATAGGGCCACAGACACTCAGATCAGAGAAATAGGGCCACAGACCCCAGATCAGAGTAATAGGGCCACAGACACTCAGATCTTAGTAATAGGGCCACAGACACTCAGATCAGGGAAATAGGGCCACAGACACCGAGATCAGAGTAATAGAGCCACAGACCCCAGATCAGAGTAATAGGGCCACAGACCCCCAGATCAGAGTAATAGGGCCACAGACACCAGATCAGTGTAATAGGGCCACAGACACCGAGATCAGAGTAATAGGGCCACAGACCCCAGATCAGAGTAATAGGGCCACAGACACCGAGATCAGAGTAATAGGGCCACAGACACCCAGATCAGAGTAATAGGGCCACAGAACCCAGATCAGTGTAATAGGGCCACAGACCCCCAGATCAGAGTAATAGGGCCACAGACCCCCAGATCAGAGTAATAGGGCCACAGACCCCAGATCAGTGTAATAGGGCCACAGACCCCCAGATCAGAGTAATAGGGCCACAGACCCCCAGATCAGAGTAATAGGGCCACAGACCCCCAGATCAGAGTGATAGGGCCACAGACACCCAGATCAGAGTAATAAGGCCACAGACACCCAGATCAGAGTAATAGGGCCACAGACCCCCAGATCAGAGTAATAGGGTCACAGACCCCCAGATCAGAGTAATAGGGCCACAGACACCCAGATCAGAGTAATAAGGCCACAGACACCCAGATCAGAGTAATAGTGCCACAGACACCCAGATCAGAGTAATAGGGCCACAGGCACCCAGATCAGAGTAATAGGGCCACAGACACCCAGATCAGAGAAATAGGGCCACAGACACCCAGATCAGAGAAATAGGGCCACAGACACCCAAATCAGAGTAATAGTGCCACAGACACCCAGATCAGAGTAATAGGGCCACAGGCACCCAGATCAGAGTAATAGGGCCACAGACATTCAGATCTTAGTAATAGGGCCACAGACCCCCAGATCAGAGTAATATGGCACATCAAGTTCTGAATACAGAGTAAATATTCGGTAAAGTGATTCATTTCTGCTCGTCTTTTGTTTGTGGGTGACTGAAAGCTGAGACATGATTGGAAGGATCTTTGACTTCGTCCTCTGGACTCATTTACTCCTTTATCCATGTGATTATTGGCCACAACTCCCTATAATAATCTAAATAATTGGGTATCTGGGAACACGTGGAATAAAATATGAGCAGAAAATTGAAATTTCCGCACCCCCTTTTACACTTGTCCCCGCAAATTTAATGTGTGGGTCTTGTGGCGGAATATGTCGTCTGTCATGAGACCTTTGCTCCTGGAGGGTCTCCATTTTTTGCAGTAGGGTTTGCTTCTTTACGAGTCATGGTTAAATGGCTGCGTTATGTATTATACCGAAAGGGAACAATGATACGGTATGCCTACTAACAAGAAAGGGACAGATCTTCATCAAAGTATAAGGGAAGGCTCAGCTGCTTCCCTCAGCTGGTCCCTTAAAATGAAGCTTACAAAGAGCAAAGGTGAGGAATAAACACCAAGAAGATGGAAATATCTAGACGTAGACAAGCAATAATAAAGAAAATCAAGAAGGGCTACAATGTAATTATCACGGGGAGCAATGTTTCTCTGGTTCTGAGAACCGTCCAAAGGTTATTAAGGTAGACGAAATGTAAAAAAAGCATAAAGTCTACAAAAACAAAAACCATAGAAGACAAAGAGTGAATCAGTTCTGCTCCAATGTGGAGGGAACAAGAAGGTTCCCAGGAAAAGCTGAAGATAACTGAACGTCATTTTCACTTCAGATGAAGGTTCCCTTGGTGCTGAAGCAGTGGAGGCTTCATCTAAAAGTCATGGAAGTTTCATCAGAGCCGACACTTGTCTTACCAATCAGCAAGGAGTTGGACCTCGTGTATTGAAGGAATAATTATTAATCCTGGGACTGAAGTCCGCCATGACAGGCACCAGAATGTCTCATGTCCCTGACCAGCAACATGAGGCCGAGGAGACAGAAGTTAAGGCGCCATCCTCAGCTGCACGGGTTGTCTCATACCCATCTCTGTATGAAGCTTCTTACACGGCTGATGCTTCGGATTTCACACCCATCTCTGCTGATTCCCTTAGATGTATCCATTCATATTATGTGTTGTGCATAAATATGTGATTCTCCTGATGCCTGATGAAGGGACCTGTGTAGTCTCGAAAGCTGCAATTTTTTACCATCTTTTCAGTTAGGGTATGTGTCCACGTTCAGGATTGCATCAGGATTTGGTCAGGATTTTTCATCAGTATTTGTAGCCAAAACCAGGAGTGTAACAATTAGAGGAAAAGTATAATAGAAACATATGCTCCACTTCTGCATTTATCACCCACTCCTGGTTTTGGCTACAAATACTGATGGAAAATCCTGACCAAATCCTGATGCAATCCTGAACGTGGACACATACCCTTAGCCACTAAAAGGTATCAACCACTGAGGACTCTAGTCTCAAGTCTAAATATTTTTCGATCTACCTATCTACTGGCTAACACGGTACCAAGATATAGATCTTTCCTGTATCCATTCATATTGGCGTCCGGGAAACATCAGAATTGTATCATATTTGTATCACATTTTATTAATTGATTTATTCTTATTTGTGTTTCCTCAGCGCCAAATGTCTGACAGAGAATGAGAAGGAAGAACTGAAGCGATTTATGGACAATTGTGTGAAGATGATGATGACAGGTAGGGTGCTAATAAATTATACCAGGGACAGAGAGAAGGAAAGGTAATGTATGTGGGGTGATTTCAACATGGAAAACAGGTGAAGAAAGATTACTGACAAGTTACCCATTATACAGTGCAGTTACAGCGCACCCTAAATACAGTCTAGTCACAATGCGCCCATCGTAGAGTGCCTCCTCATACAGTTGTAAGGATGTGGCAGGGACCCTCACGTGCCTCCTTTCTCCTGGCTACTGTTCACATGTTTACATGCGGCACCTCCTGGTTCACTAATGTTATTCTGCTTGTAGTGTATTGTAATGTGATGTATTTGTTGTAATACTGTGCATACGTTTAGGGAGAGGATAGAATACAAAAGGGTTAAACAGTTGGGAGGAGAAAAAGTGGGACAGTACAGAGCCTCAGAAATATAGGGGAAGGACTTCCTGATTAGAGGCAGAAGCCCGGGCAGGCTTGCCCAGGGCATGACGCAGTAGCATAGCTAATGGGGGGGGCAGAGGGTGCAGTGGCGCCGGGCCTGGTGCTCAGAGGGGGACCACCTGTGTAATGACCAGAGGTCCGAATAAGATCCAGTGAGTCACAAACCAAGACTAAGGCAGAAATCTCCAACGGTATTTACTCAAAGGCAAAATAATAAAGGTAATATGGAGAATATTAAAGTAGATGCACCCCAAAGATACACCAGCTCAGCAGCAGCTGAAATCACTGTGCCACTCCAAGGTCTCCTGAGAACTGTATGCTACAACAGACTAGTAAGAAATTTACCTAACAGGGAAACTAAAACAGGAACAAGTGTAAATTGATTGTAGTGTTATCAAGGGAGCCCCTGGAACGGCACACTGAGTATAACTTACACACCTCTAATATAAGATACACCTCTAAAGTAACAATTTAACACTCTGAGCAGGGATACCCGGGTATCTATGACTATTGGTACCGTATCCTGAGATAGATGTCCTCTCAGGAATCCGCACAGGCTGCAGCCAGTCTATATCTACAGCGCCAATGAGTTACAGCAAGCTCCTCTTGTCTGATCGGCAGATGCCGAGCCCAAACGCCGGGGACTTAGTTGGTGGTCTCACGATGTTGTCTCTGCTTCTGTAGCTCCTAGGAATACTTCCACGACAACCCGTCCGTTTCTGTATCAGCAGTCTGTCAGACTTGTTTCTCCACTTGATGCACAGGGAATCCACAGACTCTCAAACACGTAGTGGGTTTGCAGTAAAGTTTCAGTCTTTCAAAATAAAGGTTAGCTCCTCTCCAGAAAAACGTTAGGAACAAAAGGTCTCTCACAGAGTTGAACAAAAGGTTAGCTTTTCTCCAGGGAAACGTTAGTAATGAAAAGTCTCTCAATAGCTTCTCTTTCTCCAACAAACTCGCAGTAAAATCCACACACAGTCTCTTTGCTATATCACGGCAGCTCTGCTCTTTCTTCCCGCCTTTTTCTCTCTCCTCTCACTTCCTTGTTTCACTTTACACACGAGATACCAGACCCCACCCCCCAGCACACATTGTCTCCCGGAGTCTTGCAGGGTCTGTTCTCTGCTGCAGCAGGCAAAAACCACAGGGTCCTAGTGCCCTCTCAGTGGGACTACAGTTCACCCTCTTACATGCCACCCCACTAGAGGTTGGCGTCCTCGACATACCTTCCCACTCAAATTCATCTTGAGCATATCGCTGAGGCGGTATTCCTGCCGTAGATCGTGTAGTTCTCCTGAGTCCTACATCAACAGGTGCAACCTTAGAGGGAGCTAAAGTCTCTTCCGTGGTCGTGTTAGTGGGCGCAAGTGGAGTTGTCTCCTCCTGCGGCTCGATGTCCTGTGATACAGCGTCAGGACCAAGCAGTTGACCTGATGCACTCTCCTCAACAACATCCTCCATATCCCCAACATTCTCATCACCCGAGGCCAGATCGGTCACAGGGGGCAAATAAGCAGGCGCAGGGGTAAGCACACCATCAAACTCAAGATTGGTCACAGGGGGCAAATAAGCAGGCGCAGGAGTAAGTACACCATCAAACTCAAGATCATTCAGAGTTCCCGCCCCTTGGAACATGGCCTCTGGCTCTAGGGGAGTAGGCGCCGAATCTTCAAACCAGCACCGTTGTAACATGTTACGATGCAAATTACGGGTTGGCCCCCCTGTCCCCACCGGTTCGACCTCGTACACTGGAATCTCAAGGTTCACCTGTTTTTTTATCAGATACGGTATCGCCTCCCATCGGTCACTCAGCTTTCCTGACCGTCATTTTGTCCTCACCAACACTCTGTCTCCCGGAGAGAACAGCTCTGTTTGTACAGGTCGCGTGTCCCTATGGACCACCTGGCGAAGGCGGTCGCCCACCACCTGATGCACCACCCTCAACCGCCGCCGATGCTCTCGTACCCACTCGGATGCAGTCCGAGGGGGGGCAGAGGAGGGATCTGGCATGTTCAAATCCTCAATGTCTCGGCCAGGTCTACCAAACATTAACATGTGTGGTGAGTAACCAGTAGTACTGTGCACCCTGTTATTGTAAGCCCACATCAATTCGGGGAGATACTCAGGCCAGCATGTCTGTTGCTGACTCTCTAAGGACCTCAACATTTGCAACAAGGTCCGATTAAAACGCTCACACGCCCCGTTACCCTGAGGGTGGTAAGGCGTTGTTCTCGACTGCTCGATACCATAGAGCTGGTGCAACTCTTTCATCAGCGTCCCCTGAAAGCAGGCCCCTTGATCTGAATGTATTCTCTGCGGACACCCGAACACTTGGAAGAAATGTCGGCACACTGCCTCAGCCGCCGACTTGGCCGTCTGATCTCTTGTCGGCACCGCTACAGCATACTTGGTAAAGTGATCTGTCATCATCAGGCAATAGGAGTACCCTGATGTAGAGTACCCTATCAACACGTAGTCAATCATGAGTAACTCAGGGCAGTAGAGGACTCGCTGCAACCACTGAAGTGTCTTTTCACTTCCAAAATGGGCCCCCTTCTCATGCACCTCACGAGCGACCACTGGACCCATCCCCACAGGAATTATCAGTTGGTACCGATGCTGCAGCTCCGATGGCAGGTACACCTTACGATACAAAAGACCTTGTTCCACACACAATTTATCCCATTGTCGAAGGAGTTTCATTCCTTCCATGGACAACTGAGCCTTGTCCTCTGCACTGGGCCAGGCCTTGTTTTGTACCCAACGGCGCACAAGTGCAACGTCCGGACACTCATCCTGGACTCTTGTCCAATCTGAAGATGTTTTACCCAGGACACAGGGCATCCCGGTGGCCACCCCACTTGAGTGTACCACACTTTGGAAGATAGGTATCTGCCCCAAAGCTGGAGTTTCAGTGTCCTCAAGTTGTTCGTCAACATCTTCCCCTGATGACCCAAGGGGCACTCTTGACAATGCATCTGCATTGCTGTTTTCTCGACCAGAGCGAAATTTAATGCGGTAATTGAACTTGGCTAGTCTGGCGACCCACCGCTGCTCTAACGCTCCCAGTTTTGCATTCTCTAAGTGAGCTAGCGGGTTGTTATCTGTCATGACTAGCACCTCAGCACCTGTTAGATACTCGGCGAAGCGTTCTGTCATTGCCAAACCAGGGCCAGCAATTCCAGCCGGAATGAGCTGTAGTTAGCCGGATTTCGCTCGGAGTCTCTTAAAGATCTGCTGCCATAAGAAATCACTCGCTCTCGGCCGTCCTGCACCTGTGCTAGTACAGCCCCCAACCCATGAAGACTACCATCGGTATACAACAAAAAAGGGGTGTCAAACCGGGCGTAGGCCAGCAATGGGGCACTCGTTAGGGCGATTTTCACTTCATCAAATGCCTTTTTCTGTAGGGGCCCCCATGGAATGGGGCGATTTCGAGGACCCAGCGCTGTCCCTCTCAAAAGTTCATTCAAGGGACTCACCACTTGTGAGAATTTAGGCACAAACCGCCGATAGTATCCTGCTAGGCCCAGGAAGGCCCGCACTTCTCGCAGGTCACAAGGAGGGGGCCACTCTTGTACCGCCTTGATCTTACTGTCTAAAGGTAGTACCCCGTCCGGGGTCACCAGATGCCCCAAATATTCAATCTGGTTTCGTAACAGTTGACATTTTTTTGGCTTTATTTTCAGGCCGTAGCTCTTGAGCCGCCGGAGAACTTGACGCAGCTTCTCCAGATGATCTTCAAATGAGGTTCCGAACACCACAATGTCGTCTAGATATATCAGGACTGATTCAAAATTTAGATCGCCCAAGCAATGTTCCATCAGGCGTTGGAAGATTCCCGGGGCGGTAGCGAGGCCAAAGGGCATCCGGTTGAACTCAAAGAGCCCCATTGGCAAGACAAACGCCGTCTTGGCCCGATCTTTTTCAGCCATTGGGACCTGCCAGTACCCACTTGCCAAATCCAACGTTGAGAAATACTTGGCCCGACCCAGGGCCGACAGGGATTCTTCAATACGGGGTAAAGGATATGCGTCCCGTACGGTGTGGGCGTTCAATTTTCGATAGTCCACACAAAATCGGAGTGTCCCATCCTTCTTGCGGACCAAGACTACAGGGGCCGCCCAGGGACTCCGGCTCTCTCGGATCATCTGGTTGTCCAGCATACTGGCCACCATGCTCTTCACCTCTTGATAAAGCGCTGGAGGAATTTGACGATATCTTTCTCTAATGGGTGGAGTATCCCCCGTTGGAATCTCATGCTCAATCGTCTGGGTACACCCGAAGTCCTCTCCATGTCGGGAAAAGGTCTCTTGATGTTCCCACAAAACTCTCTCCAACTGCTCCAACTGCACGGGGGTCAGCTTCTCCCGATCCACTCCCATCTGCTCCATGATCACATGACCATTCCATTCCGCCGTAGGAGGCTCAGTCTGGCCTACCTCGACCGCAAAGGTCCAGGATGACTGTTGGTCTGGTCGCAGTTCGAATCCTGCATTTTCCGGCACCTTTTCTGCCGGCACGAACAGTTCAGCCAGTATGGTTCCAGAGGGAATTGCAACAGCTTCATCTAAAACATTGATGCATCGGACCGGCACTCGTCCATTCTTCACGATCGCCAGAGACCGGGCCACATGTACCTTGGCAAATGAGGAACCCTCTCGGGCGGGCTCAAGTAGCACTTCAAGCCCATTCAATCTCTGTGCAGCTCCCACAGGCAGCATTAAGAGTTCCTCTTGTCTTGGTCCCAGCAGGATCGGGGCCCTCGATGGCACTCGGACCCGGCCCACCCGGCCACCTGGGACCGCACTTTTCAGCAAGTCGCAACTCAGCACTAGACGGTGTAGAATTCTCTGTGTGGGTCGGTGTCTTGTCGCACGGGCCCAGTATCGGGGTCCTTCACTGGCATACATCTGGTGATTCAAGTCTCGCAGCACGTTCATTCCGAGCGTCACTTCCATCCCTCTTCTAGGGGGGTGATCCACCAGTACTACCCCTTTCTGCCCCAGGTCTTGACCAAACATTTTTAGTTGCATCCACACGATTCCCTTGACTGACAGTTGACCATTATTGGCGGCGGTCAGTCGTATCACTCGGCCATCCTCTGGAATCACTAGTCGACTGAAGTATCTCTCATATACTTCTAGTGGCATTATGGTACATTCGGATCCCGTGTCAACCAAGCACCTCATCTTCCTTCAAACTCTGCTTCTATCACTGGACTACATGCAAACAAATCTTGCTCATTCCGTCGAGGGCTTTGTGTGGGTGGGGCCGCTGCTGCTTGCCCTCTCATGGCAGCGGCCGGAAGTTTAAAGCCGGCGACGGAGTTTCTGGGGCTGCAAGCGTCCGGCAGTAACGAGAGATGTGTCCCTGGCGCCCACACTTCCAGCAGGTGATTGCTCCTCGTGGACGAGGGCTTGACTCATTCTGATAGGACGACCTGGCCGTCTGTGGGGTCACCGTTCCAGGGGGTGGGGCAGGAGGCCCCCGTGAGGGGGTAGAGGCGGGATCAACTGTCAGTTGAGACAATTTCAGCTTCAACTCCTTCACCTCAGCACGCAAAGCTTGTACCACGCTTACCAGCCCCTCTCCCCCTAACCCTGATGACCCACCTTCCTCCAGCTGGGCACTGTTCACTGACCCCTCGGGCACATGGGCAGATTTCTCTTCCCTTTCCACTGCAGCTCAGTAAATCTGCCAGAAGGATAATTCTGGTGCAGCCCGGGCCATTTCCAACAGTTTGTCCCGGAGAAGTCTATTAGCTAAACCGGTAATGAATTGATCCCGGAGCAAGCGGTCTACCTCCCGGAACGCTCCCATGGCCCCCTGGTCTAGTCGCTGCATCTCATTCAGCGTCTCTTGCAAGATATTAGAGTACTGCATCAGGGACTCACACTCTCTCTGGGGACGATTAAAGAATAGGGACCGCAGCTGGGCCACACGCGCTCGGCCCTCCAAACTCCCCTCTAACAGTTCCAAAATCTTTTCTAACGTATCCCTCTCTGATTCTGGGCGCACCATCACCATACGCCTAACATCACCCTCCAGTGCATTTAATGCCAGCTCAGCGCGTAACGCGGGGGTCAAATTACACATGCGCAGAATACTCCGGATTCTCTCAGCCCAATCTTGCAACGCCATATTGCGCCCATCGTATTTCGGCATGTGCTGAAGTAAAGCTCCTACAGGCACATACCCTCCCGGAGTCGCCGCGGCTGCCAGGGGAACCCCAACCCCCGAGGAGGATGCGGATACAGCGGGGTCATTTCCACCCTCGCCCTCGTCCATGACAACACTGGATCCTGCCGACTACGCCAAAAATGTAATGACCAGAGGTCCGAATAAGATCCAGTGAGTCACAAACCAAGACTAAGGCAGAAATCTCCAACGGTATTTACTCAAAGGCAAAATAATAAAGGTAATATGGAGAATATTAAAGTAGATGCACCCCAAAGATACACCAGCTCAGCAGCAGCTGAAATCACTGTGCCACTCCAAGGTCTCCTGAGAACTGTATGCTACAACAGACTAGTAAGAAATTTACCTAACAGGGAAACTAAAACAGGAACAAGTGTAAATTGATTGTAGTGTTATCAAGGGAGACCCTGGAACGGCACACTGAGTATAACTTACACAACTCTAATATAAGATACATCTCTAAGTAACAATTAAACACTCTGAGCAGGGATACCCGGGTATCTATGACTATTGGTACCGTATCCTGAGATAGATCTCCTCTCAGGAATCCGCACAGGCTGCAGCCAGTCTATATCTTCAGCGCCAATGAGTTACAGCAAGCTCCTCTTGTCTGATCGGCAGATGCCGAGCCCAAACGCCGGGGACTTAGTTGGTGGTCTCACGATGTTGTCTCTGCTTCTGTAGCTCCTAGGAATACTTCCACGACAACCCGTCCGTTTCTGTATCAGCAGTCTGTCAGACTTGTTTCTCCACTTGATGCACAGGGAATCCACAGACTCTCAAACACGTAGTGGGTTTGCAGTAAAGTTTCAGTCTTTCAAAATAAAGGTTAGCTCCTCTCCAGAAAAACGTTAGGAACAAAAGGTCTCTCACAGAGTTGAACAAAAGGTTAGCTTTTCTCCAGGGAAACTTTAGCAATGAAAAGTCTCTCAATAGCTTCTCTTTCTCCAACAAACTCGCAGTAAAATCCACACACAGTCTCTTTGCTATATCACGGCAGCTCTGCTCTTTCTTCCTGCCTTTTTCTCTCTCCTCTCACTTCCTTGTTTCACTTTACACACGAGATACCAGACCCCACCCCCCAGCACACATTGTCTCCCGGAGTCTTGCAGGGTCTGTTCTCTGCTGCAGCAGGCAAAAACCACAGGGTCCTAGTGCCCTCTCAGTGGGACTACAGTTCACCCTCTTACACCTGGAGCTACGCTACTGTAACTGTATTGGCATGCACAGCGCGCCGATACAGTTACATTCTGTAACAGAGCAGGGAAAATCAATCTCCCTGCTCTGCCGCCAGCCGCTATGGGGCCCCTGAGCAGGCAGGGGGGTGGTGCCAGCAGTGGGCCCCCTGCCTGTCATCGCAGGGTCAGCTGTATAGGCATTTAGCCGATGCAGCTGACCGCATTGATGAGGGAAGGAGCGCTATACTCCTTCTCCCATCATCCCCCTGTCAGCATCTGACATAACCGATGCCGACACTGACAGGGGACGCAATGACGTCACTGCCCAGCACCTGCAGTCTGGAGGTGAGCAGAGAGCAGCGCAGGAACCAGGAAGAAGAGAGGTGAGTATTTATTTATTTTTCTTTATGGGGGCTGCTTTATACCACAGAGTCTGTCTGTGGGGGGGTGTGCTGTCTTATACTACAGAGTCTGCCTTTTGGGGGGTGTGCTGCCTTATAATACAGAGTCTGCCTGTGGAGGGGTGCTGCCTTATACTACATAGTCTGCTTATGGGGTGCTGCCTTATACTAGAGGGACTGCCTATGGGGTGCTGTTTTTATACTACAGAGTCTGCCTAGGGGGTGCTGCCTTATACTACAGGGTCTGCCTATGGGGTGCTGCCTCATACTACAGGGTCTGCCTATGGGGTGCTGTCTTATTCTACAGGGTCTGCCTATGGGGACTGCCTTATACTACAGATTATGTTTATGGGTGCTGCATTATACTACAGAGTTTGCCTATGGGGTGCTGCCTTACACTACAGAGTCTGCCTATGGGGTGCTGCCTTATACTACAGAGTCTGCCTATGGGGTGCTGTCTTATACTACAGAGTCTGCCTATGGGGTGCTGTCTTATACTACAGGGTCTGCATATGGGGTGCTGTCTTATACTACAGAGTCTGCCTATGGGGTGCTGCCTTATAGTACAGGGTCTGGCTCTGGGAGCTGCCTTATGCTATAGAGTGTGCCTATGGGGTGCTGCCTTATTCTACAGGGTCTGCGTATGGGGTGTTGTCTTATACTACATGGTCTGCCTATGGGGTGCTGCCTTATACTACAGAGTCTGCCTATGGGGTGCTGCCTTATACTACAGAGTCTGCTTATGGGGGGTGCTGCCTTATAATACAGGGTCTGCCTATGAGGGTGCTGCCTTATACTGCAGAGTCTGCCTATGGGGTGCTGTCTTATACTACAGGGTAAGCCTATGGGGTGATGTCTTATACTACAGGGTCTGCCTATGGGGTGCTTAGAAATAAGACCGTAGGCACTACTATATAATGTGGTGCTCAAGTAGGTGCCCAAGCCAAACAATATTAGAGATAAACTTGGCACGCACGTGGTAAGATGCAGTGTAAATTTAATGGAGAAGAGTACATACAGTAGACGTTTCGGTCAAAACTAGACCTTCATCAATGTACCTCTCTTAGAGCTTATGGAATTTTCTAGGGTCACAAAGGGTAAATTTAGCCACATTAGTAGTAAGAAGCCAGTCTTTGGTGAGGCCGAATCCGGCACAGACGAAAAGGGGTAACGGACGCGGTGTCCACCGCTAGTCCAGTGTGTGTTTTGACCGAAACGTCTACTGTATGTACTCTTCTCCATTAAATTTACACTGCATCTTACCACGTGTGTGCCAAGTTTATCTCTAATATTGCCTATGGGGTGCTGTCTTATACTATAGAGTCTGCCTATGGGGTGCTGCCTTATACTACAGGGTCTGGCTCTGGGAGCTGCCTTATGCTATAGAGTCTGCCTATGGGGGTGCATTATACAATATAGAGTAGGCCTGTGGGGAGTGCATTATACTATATTGAGGACTATTTGGTGCATTATACTATATGGAGGCTATCTAGGGTATCATCATACAGTGTGGAGATTACAATGAAGGGGTCATCCTACAGTGTTGGAGCCATCAAACAGTTTTGGGGCTACTAAGGGGCCAGTATACTGTGTGGGTGGTACTATACAGTGAGGGGGCATTATACTGTGTATAAAAGAGCATCATACTGTGTATAGGGGAGCTGTAAGGGGGGAGACTCGGGACATTATTAAACGTAAAGTGGGCACTTATTGTTATAGGGGAACTCAGGTTACTGTGACTGTCAAAGGGGCACACAGAGCATTATTACTTTCTAGGGGGCAAAATATGGGCACTGTTTTCTAGGGCACTTGCACCCGGCATTACTTTATTAAAGAGGGGTGCTTAAGAATTTAGAGGGCACAGAGAACCACACAGCAGGTGCAGTAATAGGGACACATACGGCAGCAGCGGTTCAGTAATGGGGTATCAGGGGCAGTAATAGGGACACATATGGCAGCAGCGGCTCAGTATTGGGGTATCAGGTGTAGTAATAGGGACCCATATGGCAGCAGCGGCTCAGTATTGGGGTATCAGGTGCAGTAATAGGGACACATACGGCAGCAGAGGCTCAGTGTTGGGGTATCAGGTGCAGTAATAGGGACACATACGGCAGCAGCGGTTCAGTAATGGGGTATCAGGGGCAGTAATAGGGACACATACAGCAGCAGCGGCTCAGTATTGGGGTATCAGGTGCAGTAATAGGGACACATACGGCAGCAGAGGCTCAGCATTGGGGTATCAGGGGCAGTAATAGGGACACATACGGCAGCAGCGGCTCAGTATTGGGGTATCAGGGGCAGTAATAGGGACACATACGGCAGCAGCGGCTCAGTATTGGGGTATCAGGTGCAATAATAGGGACACATACGGCAGCAGCGGCTCAGTATTGGGGTATCAGGTGCAGTAATAGGGACACATACGGCAGCAGAGGCTCAGTATTGGGGTATCAGGTGCAGTAATAGGGACACATATGGCAGCAGCGGTTCAGTAATGGGGTATCAGGGGCAGTAATAGGGACACATACAGCAGCAGCGGCTCAGTATTGGGGTATCAGGTGCAGTAATAGGGACACATACGGCAGCAGAGGCTCAGCATTGGGGTATCAGGGGCAGTAATAGGGACACATACGGCAGCAGCGGCTCAGTATTGGGGTATCAGGGGCAGTAATAGGGACACATACGGCAGCAGCAGCTCAGTATTGGGGTATCAGGGGCAGTAATAGGGTCACATACGGCAGCAGTGGCTCAGTACTGGGGTATCAGGTGCAGTAATAGGGACACATACGGCAGCAGAGGCTCAGTATTGGGGTATCAGGGGCAGTAATAGGGACACATACGGCAGCAGCGGCTCAGTATTGGGGTATCAGGGGCAGTAATAGGGACACATACGGCAGCAGCGGCTCAGTATTGGGGTATCAGGTGCAGTAATAGGGTCACGTATGGCAGCAGAGGCTCAGTATTGGGGTATCGGGCAGTAATAGGGACACATACAGCAGCAGCGGCTCAGTATTGGGGTATCAGGTGCAGTAATAGGGACACATACGGCAGCAGCGGCTCAGTATTGGGGTATCAGGTGGAGTAATAGGGACACATACGGCAGCAGCGGCTCAGTATTGGGGTATCAGGTGCAGTAATAAGGAGACTGCAGAGACCCGTGTGTCGTAACCGTGCCTTCCCCCGTCCCACCACTCCGTAATAAAAGATACCAAGAAACCTGGATGGGTTGAACAGGTCGGTCACAGTTTATTTTGCAAAGTAGAGAAGGGCAATTACATTTCGCGACGGACTCATTGCTGAAGGCCCCAGCCGACGACCGCTGGGCCAGCAAGCCGATGAGAGGTTACGAACCTTTGCCCCCCTCTACCTACCGCTGTGACGTATATAAAAGGAACGTCTTTTTTTTTTTTTTTTTTTTTTTAAATAATTTAAAATATTTTAACAATAATAGCACAGTACATTCAGCCCTTTATAAGGGAGGGAGGGTGGGACAACAGCTTCCGAGGGTCAGCCGGGGAGAAAGAGGGAGAATCCGGGCCCGGCACTAGAATTTAACCCCTGAGGGTGTGGCCAGACTTCCCTCCTCTCCCCGGTTGGTCCGCTGGGCGTCCCAATCATGACATCACCTGGGAAAGTAGTGGGAGGGGGGAATTTGGGCACTGCACAGTTTTCCCCTCTAGCTATCCCTTAAGGGCTCCGCAGTCAGAGGCACGTTCCTTATACAGTGCCGTGCCTACCAGACTGCAGAGACCCGTGTGTCGTAAACCGTGCCTTCCCCCGTCCCACCACTCCGTAATAAAAGATACCAAGAAACCTGGATGGGTTGAACAGGTCGGTCACAGTTTATTTTGCAAAGTAGAGAAGGGCAATTACATTTCGCGACGGACTCATTGCTGAAGGCCCCAGCCGACGACCGCTGGGCCAGCAAGCCGATGAGAGGTTACGAACCTTTGCCCCCTCTACCTACCGCCACGGAGGATCATGTGTATAACCTACACAGGACTCCGACCCCCCACACAACCTCGTTAGAGCCTGTTCAACACCGTCCTGCAAACCCTATGAAAATATGTCGAGCCCGACGTCCGTGAGGTGGATGCCATCCGGTCTTAGTGAAGCTACATTGTTCCCGTCTAGCTCATGGTGGCGAACCACAATGCCGTAATTTTCTCTCACCAACTTCGACATCTTTGTGTTAATCCTTTTTCTTGAGTTTTCGATGGCTTTCACGTCCTTGGCTCCGTGCCAAACCGCTCGAGGTATTATCTCAGACCACACCACCACCATGTCCGGTAGTAAACAAACAAACCGTTCGACATCTGTTGACCTTACTGTGTACAGCTCGGCCCCTTTTCGTTTGCCCAAATCGTTGCCTCCAGCATGTAGCAACAGCACCACCGGCCCCTTGGCCCTCTTGGCGATGTCGACCATCTCCAGGAAGATCTGACGCCACCGGAGCCCTTTGATGCCTCTCCAGCTGACTTCCAGCTTCGGGAAGCCAACATTTGTTCTGCCCGGCCGCAGTTTGGCTCTTTCGTACGCCCAGTAGGCAGAAGAATGCCCCACTACCCAAACTGTGGGCTTAAAGCTGCCTGTAAGAGACAAAAGTGTTAAAGCAGGTCTGGTCTTATGTATCTGGCAAAGCATGCGGATCTCCAGCGGCCCATTCTCTGCACCTCGACTTCCGATACCCCCGCTCTAGCTGCTTCGGTAGCCGCCCCTATTTGGAAGGAATGTGTCCCATATTCTCTCGGAGCCACGCCGACTGCCTCTAGGCACTGTCTAAAGATCGCTTGAAATTGATATTTTGTAAGAGGGGACCCGTCGGTGTTTGAAAGAGAAAATCTACCCGAATGTCTTACTACCGCAGTGTTTAACTTTTTTTTTTTTTTTTTTTTTTCTTTTACGGGGCATATAGGGCCGTCTGACGCCTTGCCCAGTACCCATGTCCCCCTCCCGGTGGGGTCGTATTTGGATCTCTGTACTCTAATGCGCAGAGCTTTCCTGCATATGACGATGTCTTCGTTGATTAAACCGCCTACTGATGCTGTTTTTAGACTGCGGCACTAATTCACTGATGCGAAGCGCCCCGAAGAAGGCGATTGCGTACGCCGCAGATATCAGCGTTGCCTCTTATTGTGACTTGCACACTGATGAAGATATTGCAATTATGTCATGCAGTAACCGTAAGGAAACTGGGCGATGGCCATTCCTGGCTAGGTTGAAGCCTTCTCCAGCCTTTAACGGCTTGTTTGATGAAAAATATTTGGTTATGTCCACCCACCCCAGCAGCTGAACGAATGAGGCTATTCCCGACAGATGACGTTGCGCTAATGTCCCTGACGCACCTCTCCGCCCGAGCCGTTGTAAGAGTTCTACTAAGACGTCGCATCTCGCCCGGTCGCACCTATCGATTGGTATTCCTTGCGTTAGCGAGCACCACTCCTCCCACGCCTTACCGTAAACCTGACAAGTCGCCGGTGTCACTGAAGCGCGGATCAAGGGCATCAGTGATTGGCCACCATGTCCCAGAGGGAAGGAGGACATTGTAGGCCCGACGTTTGCTCCCTGGAGAGTTTGAATGCCTGCCAATCGGAAGATAACAAAGTTAAACAATTCTTTCATCTACAGTCGCCGTAAATGTAGCCCGGCACCAGATGTTGTGTTTCAGGCATAGTAGTGCCAGGCGTCGCAACAGCGCGAGTGCTGGCTGAGAAGAAGAGGGCATGCTGTTTAGGGCTTTTGCTGTTCTCAGCTGTTTGGTTAGAAATCTGAAGTTCGTATTTTCCAATTGGGCCCCCATAGCTCGACTGATGAGACTATTGCCAAAATTTCTACCAGTGCTGGGTCACGGCCCCATGCGGCCGTGGTCCATAGTTCAGGCCATTGGCCTTTTCACCACTGGTCCTTGTAGATTGCTGCGAAACCATCTGTAATATTTCCACCGACCATTAGGCCTAAATCTTAGTTTGGCGTCTCCCGCGCCATAATGCATATATGCCCCGCGCCATAAACTTATAGGACTTCCGGAATGTCCTCCAGACCGGCAAGTCTGCCTTCAGGGAGCGGTTGAGTCTAATTTGTAGTATGTTGAAGAAACCGTATGTAAAGCTGGGGTTTAATTGATGATTGGTATGTCAAGCCCATCAATAATCTCATTTACTGTCCTCTGAGCACATTCCCCGGGACCTGTATTCATTGCCTGCATTATGAAACCATATTTCACCCGTTCTCAAAGTCCACCTCAGGGACCCTTGTTCCACCGCCCGCTGAGCCCCAGACCATGGAGTTCGCCAAATGAAAAACACTCACCGCTATCTGATTCTGGCAGAGTGACTCCCATTGATGGAGGAACTCCTGCTCCAGTGTAGTTTATTCTCATTTGCCAGTAAAAGCCTCGTTCGGCATTGATTTATCATTGATTCGTCATCGTCATAGTAACCGCCTTTTTCGGCATCGATTCAAGTAACCACCTTTTCGGCGTTAATTCATTATTGATCATACCATGCACACCGATTGAGTGCTCCGACTCCTGTGTAGCTCGTTTGTAAACCCTTCAGTTGAAGGATGAAAAACCGGCTCCTGTTGGTTGGACTGGCTGGTAGCCCTGGGTGAAGCTTCACTCAGGCTGTCAGTCAGCGATGGAGCACACAATGATTTTAATGGGCCCGCCATCGTGCCTAGTTCTACTCCTTTTGTAAGATCTTGGGGAATTCGCGTGCTGATTTTAACTTGGGACTGGGTTAGAAGGGGATATAGAGCCGTATATAAAGCAGAAATGTGGCTGTTGCGCCGCTTTTTATTGGGATAACGGTTTAGCCATGGGCCCATCGCGGTTATGTTCGCCGGGGTGAAAACCTCGCAGGCGCTCTGTTTGCTTGGCGGGTACACCTGGATGCAGGGTGTCCACCTCCGCAGGAGGAGCAATATCTCCACGTATTCATTACCCCAAACTTTCTGCTTTGCCTCTAAGTCTACGTGCGCTCCCAGAAAATTACTTTCACGGGGGATAGAACTCAAGTTGTCTATGTTAGAACACAGGAGCTTAACCACTCAGCCATCAGCTCAACTGGCGTAACCAAACGTCCGTCGGACCATATGTCTACGTAAGCATTATCCCAAATTTTTTTATTTATTTTTTTTTTTTTTTTTGCTTTGTCACTAACTCAACGTGCGCTCCTAGCGGGCTAACTCCACAGAAAAATGCATCCTTGTGCAGACTAGCTGCTTGGGTGGTGCTAGTGTCAGTTGGTACGCCTGGGCGTGTCAACTGCTGAACTAGGGTCTAAATAGCGGCTGCCAGCTCGCTTTCTCCCGCATTTCGTATTGTAGAGTGCTCACCGACATCAAAGAACTCACCGCTGTCAGATGCAGGCCGAGTGTCTCCGGACGGAGGTACTCTGGCTCCTGCCGTGGCGCTGTCCTTGTGCTGGCCGCCCGCCCAGGAGGATGAAGATGGCAGGCCAGCGGCCAGCGCCGTGGCACGGGGATGTATTCTGCTGCATTGTGTCTGGTGCCGAGCGTCCCCTGGAGAGGGAGGTGCTCCGGCTTCTATTGTTTCGATGGTTCGGTGCTGGCTGGTGGACCGGGGAGGTATGTATAGCATGTCTCCCCGTGCGTCAGCCCAGGACGGAGCACGTGACGGATGACCTCTGTCGTGTGTTCGAGGATGAGAGGCTATTGGGGCTCCGATCTCTGCCTGGTCCGTAACGGGGGGTGTCAGTGTCTGTTCCCACCGGGTACCCGCTATGGGTGTCCGGTGAGACCGCCATCTTTCGGCATGCGACCGGTACCGCCCGTTGTAAGTCCCCGATGTCTCTGAGCCGGTTGTGGATGGTGAGCGCCATCCGGAGGAGCGGGATCTATAGTGGCTCCTGTGTGAGTGGTGTCGGCGTCTGGAGTGGGAATGCCGACAGCTAGAGGGACAGCGGGAACGGTGGTAGGAGTCTACTGATGAGGGTGAGGACGATCTGCGGCATCTATGCCTGCGATCGCCCTGTCTGGGGGTTGTGTTAGGTGCATTTACCTCGGGAGTAGGGGGGACGTTACCTTGGCCATGGGGCGTGAGTGTGCAGGGAGTAGGGCCGGGGAAGGTGCGGAGACTATTAGGCTGGCACCGCAGGGTGACCGCAGAAGGGCGGGGACTGATAGGAAACTGTCTGCGATTTGCGTTTGGGAGCACGGGGGTGTTGGGGGCGCGTAATTTATTGCAGCTGTGTTAGTGTTTGGTGCGACTGTGTGCGTGTTTGGTGCGTACATTCCTGGCTGAGGAGCGTGCTGGCTGGTCTCGATCGACCAGTCATCACGCTCCGCGGCCGTGTTCGTGGCTCTGGCCCCCGACTGCCCGCTCCCCCGCACAGGCAACGCCGATGTGCCTGCTGGGGGGACATGGCAGGCAAGGGGTGGGCTGGCCAGAGGCCCACGGTGGTGCAGTCCTGTTCTGGCAGGGGCCTGTCCAGCGCTCCGTGGTGGGTACTGGCACGGGGGACTAGTGAGCGCTGTCTGCGAGGCGCCCCCCCGACCGATTTGGCGGGTTGGGGCCCCACAGGCTAACGCTGCACTGCTGCTGCTTCCCGGGGAGTAAGTGGGCGGGGCTTGGCGGTCCCATGCCGGCATCAGGGAGGGGAGACTCCCTGACGCTGCAGGGGACTCGCGGTGTGCCTGGGCTTCAGTGCAGGCCTTCAGGGAGGGTGAGCCTAAAAGGGTGGGGGCTTATATTAAACTGCTAGCGAATTGCGTTTGGGACCATGGGGGTGTTGGTGGCGCATAATTTATTGTAGTTATGTTTGTGCTTGGTGCTGTGTGCGTGCTTGGTGCGCACTCTCCTGGCTGTAAAGCGCGCTGGCCGGTCCGGTTAGACCGGTCATCGCGCTCTGCGGCCATGTGGTGGGCTCTGGCCCCTGACCCCCCGCCCCCCCCGCACAGGCAACGCTGATGTGCCTGCTGGGGGGACATTGCTGGCCAGGAGTGGGCTGGCCGGAGGTCCACGGCAGTGTAGAACCGGAGTGGTTGGGGCCGGTGCGGCGCTGCGCAGCGTGGCTCGGTCCTGGCCTGTCATGTAATTAGGCCTAGGCACCGAGGAGAAGGGAGAGGGAGCCAGCAGAGCTCCAGCTGCAGGACCGGAAGTTCGGGGCCGCAAACCGGAAGTGGGCGGGGCTTCGCCTGATCGCGATGCAGGGGCCTGCTAGCTGTCTGAAGCCGGGACCTGAAACACCCAGACAGCGGCCCCTGCATGGCGCCCCCCCCCCCCCGCAGCAGCGACAGATGGAGCGGCAGCGGAGGGGGCACGTCGGGTCGGGAGCGCCGGACCGCCGCCAACATGAAGACGCTCCGGGGGGTGGGAGAGCTGCAGCCATGGGAGCGGTGGACAGTGCAGCGCCCCAGAGTTCTGGTCGTTGCAGTACTGTGGCTCCGCCACTATGGGGAGCCATGGCGCGTTCGATGGCACCGAAGGAGTTCCTCCAATCAGGTATCACAGACACCAATATGTTTCACAGCAGGGCCTCCGGGGGGAGCTAAGGGTGCTATTCATTAGGCCACTCCCCACCATAGTGGGTAAACTGGGGGTCAGGCAGGAAGTTAGAGAGAACGCTGACTGGATTGAACGAAGCAACACCTAGTGAGAGAGGGTGTTGTGGAGGAAGAGACAGTAGGGTCTCTGCCAGGGGTGGGATCCTGGCAGAGGCTTGGCATTGGAAAGAACGTAACGGGACCGTGCCTGCTCAGCATAGCGGCGGTGCCCAAGGAAGGACTAGAAGCGAGATAGATTGTGCTGAGTGAGAAACGAGATCAAGCAGAAGGAGAATACCAGCAGGGGTTTTGTTGAAAGAGGCAGCACCTTGCTGAGGCGCAATACCGGTGGCCGGAACGCCGAGGGAGTGGAATAAGATACAGCTTTAAGCCATACTCCAAACAGCGGCAGGACAGTCAGTCTCAGGCGGGCTGTCTACCACATATCACCTATGAAGTCTTGGGGGGCAATTGCGGGAGAGGGGCGTCTCTAGGGTCCCGGAAGAACTCCAGGCCTACCTGACAAACGGGTGCCGTTTCTTACTGTAACATCAGGAAGGGACGGAAGATTAGCAGAAGACCAGTTAATCGAGTTGTGAGGGAACTTAAGAAACAGACACAACAGTTGTGGGGTACTTTCCGTGAGCACAGCAGGGAAGGACTACAACACACAGCGCTAAGAAGGAAGGCACTGATTTCCACCTGTGAAGAGAACTCTGGAGGTGCCATTGGACCGGCCGGACTTGAGCAGCCTGGTGAACCGTATTCTGGACTGAGGACCGAGAGATCTCCAGTAAAGAGGTAAAGAGACTGCAACCTGGTGTCCTCGTTATTTACCGCGACCTGCACCCCACAACTGCACCGCTACACCACCATTAACACCACCTATTGCATCGGACGTCCCCCACTGACAGACAGGGCCACGGACCGGGTCTAGCCACCGTGACAACCCCAGGACTGAGATCCTAGAGGCCCGGCTCCGGGTACCCCTCGGCCCTGCGGCGGTGTGGGGGCGCTCCAGACAGCATGGGGGAGGAGGTGAGCAGGGACCGGGTAGCGCGGCCTCTATGGCGGGGAGAGAGCCCGGAGTAAGACTGGGGCCCGGGGGATGAAGGGGAGGCCAGCGGTCCGGGCTGGAGTGGGGGCCCGGGCAAAGCGGTGGAGGCCCGAAGGAGCGCGGGAACATGCAGGGCCGACGAGCTCAGCGGCACGGGAAGGGATGGGGGCCCAGAGCCTGTGTGAGACGACTGCAGCCTGGGAACGGATGGCGCCCCTGGGGAAGAGGGAGAGGCCTGCGGTGCAGTCAGTGGGTCCTGAGAGGGCACAGGGAGGTGAGTCCCCAGGCTGGATGCAACATCTCTTAACCATTCCTCACCTTCCTGTGCTGCTCTCCGCCGCAGGCCTCAAACAAAGCTTCGGACATGGCTGCAGGGGGTATCCTGGGACAACAGCTTCCGAGGGTCAGCCGGGGAGAAAGAGGGAGAATCCGGGCCCGGCACTAGAATTTAACCCCTGAGGGTGTGGCCAGACTTCCCTCCTCTCCCCGGTTGGTCCGCTGGGCGTCCCAATCATGACATCACCTGGGAAAGTAGTGGGAGGGGGGAATTTGGGCACTGCACAGTTTTCCCCTCTAGCTATCCCTTAAGGGCTCCGCAGTCAGAGGCACGTTCCTTATACAGTGCCGTGCCTACCACACATACGGCAACAGCGGCTCAGTATTGGGGTATCAGGTGCAGTAATAGGGTCACATACGGCAGCAGCAGCTCAGTATTGGGGTATCAGGGGTAGTAATAGGGTCACATACGGCAGCAGTGGCTCAGTACTGGGGTATCAGGTGCAGTAATAGGGACACATACGGCAGCAGAGGCTCAGTATTGGGGTATCAGGGGCAGTAATAGGGACACATACGGCAGCAGCGGCTCAGTATTGGGGTATCAGGGGCAGTAATAGGGACACATACGGCAGCAGCGGCTCAGTATTGGGGTATCAGGTGTAGAAATAGGGACACATACGGCAGCAGCGGCTCAGTATTGGGGTATCAGGGGCAGTAATAGGGACACATATGGCAGCAGCGGCTCAGTATTGGGGTATCAGGAGCAGTAATAGGGACACATATGGCAGCAGAGGCTCAGTATTGGGGTATCAGGGGCAGTAATAGGGACACATATGGCAGCAGCGGCTCAGTATTGGGGTATCAGGTGCAGTAATAGGGACACATACGGCAGCAGCGGCTCGGTATTGGGGTATCAGGGGCAGTAATAGGGACACATACGGCAGCAGCGGCTCAGTATTGGGGTATCAGGTGAAGTAATAGGGTCACATACGGCAGCAGTGGCTCAGTATTGAGGTATCAGGTGCAGTAATAGGGACACATACGGCAGCAGCGGCTCAGTATTGGGATATCAGGTGTAGTAATAGGGTCACATACGGCAGCAGCGGCTCAGTATTGAGGTATCAGGTGCAGTAATAAGGACACATACGGCAGCAGCGGCTCAGTATTGGGATATCAGGTGCAGTAATAGGGACACATACGGCAGCAGTGGCTCAGTATTGGGGTATCAGGTGCAGTAATAGGGACACATACGGCAGCAGCGGCTCAGTATTGGGGTATCAGGTGCAGTAATAGGGACACATACGGCAGCAGCGGCTCAGTATTGGGGTATCAGGTGCAGTAATAGGGACACATACGGCAGCAGCGGCTCAGTATTGGGATATCAGGTGCAGTAATAGGGACACATACGGCAGCAGCGGCTCAGTATTGGGGTATCAGGTGCAGTAATAGGGACACATACGGCAGCAGCGGCTCAGTATTGGGGTATCAGGTGCAGTAATAGGGTCACATATGGCAGCAGAGGCTCAGTATTGGGGTATCAGGTGCAGTAATAGGGACAGATACGGCAGCAGCGGCTCAGTATTGGGGTATCAGGGGCAGTAATAGGGTCACATACGGCAGCAGTGGCTCAGTATTGGGTATCAGGTGTAGTAATAGGGACACATACGGCAGCAGCGGCTCAGTATTGGGGTATCAGGTGCAGTAATAGGGACACATACGGCAGCAGAGGCTCAGTATTGGGGTATCAGGGGCAGTAATAGGGACACATAAGGCAGCAGCGGCTCAGTATTGGGGTATCAGGGGCAGTAATAGGGTCACATACGGCAGCAGTGGCTCAGTATTGGGTATCAGGTGTAGTAATAGGGACACATAGGGCAGCAGCGGCTCAGTATTGGGGTATCAGGTGCAGTAATAGGGACACATACGGCAGCAGAGGCTCAGTATTGGGGTATCAGGGGCAGTAATAGGGACACATAAGGCAGCAGCGGCTCAGTATTGGGGTATCAGGGGCAGTAATAGGGTCACATACGGCAGCAGTGGCTCAGTATTGGGTATCAGGTGTAGTAATAGGGACACATACGGCAGCAGCGGCTCAGTATTGGGGTATCAGGTGCAGTAATAAGGACACATACGGCAGCAGCGGCTCAGTATTGGGGTATCAGGGGCAGTAATAGGGACACATACGGCAGCAGCGGCTCAGTATTGGGGTATCAGGTGCAGTAATAGGGACACATACGGCAGCAGCGGCTCAGTATTGGGGTATCAGGTGCAGTAATAGGGACACATACGGCAGCAGAGGCTCAGTATTGGGGTATCAGGGGCAGTAATAGGGACACATACGGCAGTAGTGGCTCAGTATTGGGGTATCAGGGGCAGTAATAGGGACACATAAGGCAGCAGCGGCTCAGTATTGGGGTATCAGGTGCAGTAATAGGGTCACATACGGCAGCAGTGGCTCAGTATTGGGTATCAGGTGTAGTAATAGGGACACATACGGCAGCAGCGGCTCAGTATTGGGGTATCAGGTGCAGTAATAGGGACACATACGGCAGCAGAGGCTCAGTATTGGGGTATCAGGGGCAGTAATAGGGACACATACGGCAGTAGTGGCTCAGTATTGGGGTATCAGGGGCAGTAATAGGGACACATACGGCAGCAGCGGCTCAGTATTGGGATATCAGGTGCAGTAATAGGGACACATACGTCAGCAGCGGCTCAGTATTGGGGTATCAGGTGCAGTAATAGGGACACATACGGCAGCAGCGGCTCAGTATTGGAGAATCAGGTGCAATAATAGGGACACATACGGCAGCAGCGGCTCAGTTTTGAGGTATCAGGTGCAGTAATAGGGACACATATGGCAGCAGCGGCTCAGTATTGGGGTATCAGGTGCAGTAATAAGGACACATATGGCAGCATAGGCTCAGTATTGGGGTATCAGGGGCAGTAATAGGGACACATACAGCAGCAGAGGCTCAGTATTGGGATATCAGGTGTAGTAATAGGGACACATACGGCAGCAGCGGCTCAGTATTGGGGTATCAGGTGCAGTAATAGGGACACATACGGCAGCAGCAGCTCAGTATTGGGGTATCAGGTGCAGTAATAGGGTCACATACGGCAGCAGCGGCTCAGTATTGGGGTATCAGGGGCAGTAATAGGGACAGATACGGCAGCAGCGGCTCGGTATTGGGGTATCAGGGGCAGTAATAGGGACACATACGGCAGCAGCGGCTCAGTATTGGGGTATCAGGTGCAGTAGTAGGGTCACATACAGCAGCAGCGTCTCAGTATTGGGGTATCGGGCAGTAATAGAGACACATACGGCAGCAGCGGCTCAGTATTGGGGTATCAGGTGCAGTAATAGGGTCACATACGGCAGCAGCGGCTCAGTATTGGGGTATCAGGTGCAGTAATAGGGTCACATATGGCAGCAGAGGCTCAGTATTGGGGTATCAGGGGCAGTAATAAGGACACATACGGCAGCAGTGGCTCAGTATTGGGGTATCAGGGGCAGTAATAGGGACACATACGGCAGCAGCGGCTCAGTATTGGGGTATCAGGTGCAGTAATAGGGACACATGCGGCAGCAGTGGCTTAGTATTGGGGTATCAGCAGAATGAGGAGTTTGTGCAGGTTGGAAATAGATGGTGATGGGGCTGGAATATGAGAAGTGAAATGTGTCTTTGTTGTTTTCTCTGCAGACGAGTCGTGGCTGGAAGAAGTTGTCATGTCGGTCTGGGCCAGATGGAAAAGACAGGAAAAATGAACGATTCTATCAGAAAGAACGTCAGCGGTAAGTCATTATCTGTAACTGTGCTGTGATCTATTATATGTTCGGTAGGGCTGGTATCTACCACTGACCAAATGACGGTAATATCCATGTTGGTCGTTATATAGAGATTATCTTCAGTAACAGCGCTGTCATCTGCTGAAGTTCTCCTCCACTATTACGGTGCCTCACCCAGTTGTAATCAAGCTGGTTAGGGGCCCACTCAGAAGCTTAGCCCCCCCTGAACCAAAACCCTCGCTACGCCTCTGACCAGCGTTCTTGACTATCTTCAATGTGAGCAGTAATGGTAGGACTGTCCTTTTCAGCAGAAAGATCAGATAGATCCTGGGGTTCCGCTCTTCTGCAAACTGGCAATGGTTCTGGTTTGAGAACATCAGCATTTACGGACTGGGGACCTTCTGCAGTCTCAAGATAGGTCAACAGTCTTCACTAGAGTCACTGTCAGGGAAAAAAAAGAGGAGTTGATCCAGCTTCCAGAATTTTTTGCCAAAAAAATTATTTGATAGGAGAAGGTGCAAAAAAATATGTTCAAAAATCAATAAAAGGACAGCATAGCAGCAACGCGTTTCAAACGCACATGGTGTTCTTTGTGATTGCATCTTGTCCTATGGATCTCATGCCTCCAACTGTTTATGGCATGGGTGAGCTGGTATTTTTTTATTCACTGTCAGGGAAAGCCAACCTTGATGAAGGAATAGGGGAAGCTGCTCTTGGGACAGATGTGGGATCTTCTGATTGGCATGGCCTTAACATTTTTCTTGAGTTCTCGGATCAGATTCCTCATTTTCAACTTGTACTTCATACACCGGGCCGTTGAGGTACACTGTTTTGATCACTTTGTATGGTTGCACCTCCCAAAGTTCACTTAGCTTGCCTTTGGGATGTCTTTCCCACATCAGCAACCATTCTCCAGTATGGAGCAGAACTTCCTGAAGTGGAGGTTGGCTGTTATAAGTTTTCTCTTGGAACCACTGGCCTGCTAGCCTCCGGATGGTCTAGAGATGTTGATGATGTTCTTCAACCATGAGGTGGTAGATCATTCGAATAGATCCTCTGGCTGTTCCAGATTTAGTTTAACAATTTCTCGGCCAGCTCTACCAAACAGTAGCATGTACGGGGTATAAACTGTGGTGGTGTGGACCTGATTGCTTTAGGTCCAGAACATTTCAGGCACAAGCGGTTCTTTGGTCTGTATGGTGTGTACAGGTGCCCTCTGTCCTGTGCTTTCGGTGAGGTCACATACTTGACTCTGTTGGCAAAGTTCCTCAACCATGGCCTCCAGCCACGGGCAATATATGAAATGTCACACAAGCCCCCAGAAAGCCTGTAGCGCGAAGCGTGCATCGGGGCTACTGCACAAGAGCACCCAGCTGTTAATTTCCCCTGGGGAGGGACTATTATCAGCACTTTACCTACATGTAGACATTAGGACCATGTTCCTTATATGTATTTCCTGATTGCATTTATGGACAGAGAATGTGGGAGTACACGTGGAACACTACCTTTTGTTCCAACAAGCCATTTGGCGGTTATATGATTGTATTTTTTGAAGTGTACACATTTGACTCCATTCCCTGTTCTCCACAAAGAATTTATACCTCTAAGATATATTTCAATATGGAACTATTTTGATCCTCAAGCTACTTGATATAGTGACTTAAAGTATTTTTCTACGGTGCGGTCTGTCTTTGTCATTAGTCAAAAATGTGAAACTAATACATTTTTGGAGGGCACCACACAATACATATGGGGATACACCTGTAGTCATTACAAACACATCTTACATACCACAAAGAAAAAGCTACAGACCATAACAGGGATCACCGCAAAATACAAATAATTTTTATTGAGTACAAAACAGACCAATACCATAAAAACATTAAAAAGTTATAAACATTACATATAGAAAGCCCTGATGGCTCATAATAAAGCCATAAGCTGCCCCTCAAAAAAGCCAAAACACATAAGTACAAGTGGCTAAAGATTAAATGCAGATGTATTATACCATAAATCAATCCAAATCATGTATGCTATGCTGGCTAATGAATAGGTTATTTTACTATACTGAATACCAACTATGTACAAAATACATGTATGGATGAACAGCACAAATGTAACAATAACTGAGACAAATGATAGATAATTAACATACATGTAAAGAGAAATAGAATGCCACTGAACCAAAAAATCCTGTTCTGCCGTAAACCTATTGACAGTGAAAATTCATCATATAAAGGAACCCATACTCACAATAGAATAGATAAGCAAATAGATCCATGACCCAAAGGAAGTAACCCGGTAAAATGCCCTGGTATTACGAGAACTAAATATTAGCAAGGTGGCGACACGCATCGGGCATCTCCACAGGCTCCCCCATTCTATGGCCGTACCACCAGTGTTTTGCTGCGTCCATATCTAATATTTAGTTCTCGCATGTGTTGAACGGGCTGCTGTTATCGCAATGTGAACCTGGCCTTACTGTATCTAGCCTGTCCTATCACACTGCAGGTGGTACTACCTCCCCCTTCGCTGGTCTACTCTGCTGGTGATAGTCTTTAGTAGATTCTGCTTTGAGTATCTAGGCAAGTCAGATAAGTGTACTGCTGGGTTTTCTTTTACGCTGCACTTCGCTCCCTTGGTTCCTTAGGAGGTACGAGATACATTCAACAGCCTTTCAGGGAGCCAGGTCCGAGTGGTCATCTTTAGTTTTACCTTCAGGGGTTATCCAGGTTGCGCTGAAGCCGCAAGGGCCTGCGTTACTGGATACTTTAGTCTGTACAGGAACCGGGTGGGATGCGTGCATTTTCTTCATAGTTAATTTATTTTGACCCATGTTTACTACCACATGTGCATAACAACAGCAGTTGAGACTAACACTATACATTTCACTGGTTTGAAATGGTGGAGATCATTTCCTGTAATCACCGGCAGAGGTCTTCCGACTGGGAAGATGTGAAGATGAGCTTCCTTTGGAACAACGACGTTAGTACAATCTTGAAAATTCCCTGGATTCTGGTGAATGTGTCATCTTGAATTCCTGACTCACTCGGCTTGTACCTTGACCTTGTCGGATTGTGTTATCCTCCCTGTCCTGACATTGGCCTGATTGACTATATCTCACTGATTATCCGGTATCTGATTTTCTGACTATGGTTTGAGTTCTGCTTTTGTTGTTGTCTTGTCATTTCTATCACTGACCCGGCTAGTGAAAGTTTTCTTGCCTCTCTCCTCCGGCAGAGGACCCCACTATAAGTCATTATCCCTGTAAAGGCAGTCCCTAGGATATGAACTAGATAGGGACTATATGTTTATTTGTAACCTGAATTTGTATGTAAGTTGAAACAGGATCAGCAAAAAAAACAAAACGAACACGCACTGTGGTGAAATATGTATATATATATCTATATGTGTGTAGTGACATATGTCTAGGGTTATATGTGTGACTAGTGATAATGTAACATCTGTCCTGAAGGCAAGTTGCACCTAGGTGTTAATAGGTACTTCCTTGGGACTAGTAGAAATTGTGTCTCCATATCTCACCAGGAGGTCTAGCTAGGGCCAAGAAGAAAGGTAACATTTGGCACCTCCTAGGTCTTGGAGGGGAGATGCTAATTGTGGCCTGAGGGCATCTATTCCTGAGAACCTTTTCACAAGTGTCTCAAGAGAAAAATAATATATTCATTAGTAGCGTGGCCGTGGCCAATCAAAAAGCCAGCAATTATGATATTAACCTGAGGGGCCAGTCTAGAAACCTGACCTCCAGACCAAAGTTATAAATTTAGGCTGCAGACAAAGAATTGTGTTCACATGATGGGGGCAGCCTGAGAAGCTGGTGTGATCCAATCTACATTCTTCCTACCCTCAGGGAGCAGAAAGCAACTACCAGTTAGATAATTTCTGTAAGTTTCTCCTCTTTATTTTATACTGTTTTGCATAAGTTGTATGTCTTTTTATTATATTTTTATACCTTTTTCTTATTGTAAGCATTGAACCTTTTGTTATTAAAGTATAAAACTTTAACAAGTTGAACCTTGAACGTTCTAAAAGAATCCATAGCCTAAGGTGTGTGAGCCTTATGAGTGATGGACATATTTTATTAGTATTATTATTTCCGGGACTCATCGCCCGTGTGTTCGGTGAGTGGTGGCAGTGTGTATTACAGGGTGTGTGGCCTGGGTCGGTGTGTGATTTATGCTCCCATTACAGCATAGGACAGAGGTTGAATGCTGGGCTGAGAGTGGGAAGATAGATTAACCCTTGCAGGCGCAACCCCAAGCCACGTGTGAGAGCAGACACGTGACGAATAAGTGACACCACGGAGAAGGGATCCGTGACAATCACCCCTTCTGCTGCCCTGATGCTCTCTCCATGGCATCTGGTCCTCTTCTTTCTGCCATAGCACGCTGCATCTCCAGCCTCTTTACTATAGGTCATGATTTGAAGGTCACTGCATTTTTCAACATGTGACATATTGATGTCAAGACTAGTGTTGAGCGATACCGTCCGATACTTGAAAGTATCGGTATCGGAAAGTATCGGCCGATACCGGCAAAGTATCGGATCCAATCCGATACCGATACCCGATACCAATACAAGTCAATGGGACTCATGTATCGGACGGTATCCCTGATGGTTCCCAGGGTCTGAAGGATAGGAAACTCTCCTTCAGGCCCTGGGAACCATATTAATGTGTAAAATAAAGAATTAAAATAAAAAATATTGCTATACTCACCTCTCCGACGCAGCCTGCACCTTACCGAGGGAACCGGCAGCGTTGTTTGCTTAAAATTCGCGCTTTAACTTCCTTACGCGAAGTCCCGGCTTGTGATTGGTCGCGCGCCGCCCATGTGGCCGGGACGCAACCAATCACAGCAAGCCGTGACGTAATTTCAGGTCCTTCAGGATTTTAAAATTACGTTCCGGCGTTGTGATTGGTTGCGTCGCGGTCACATGGGCGACGCAACCAATCACAAGCCGTGACGTCACGGGAGGCAGGAGACGCGCGCATTTTAAAATGCGCGCGTGTCCAGCCTCCCGTGACGTCACGGCTTGTGATTGGTTGCGCCGCCCATGTGGCCGGGACGCAACCAATCACAGCAAGCCGTGACGTAATTTCAGGTCCTTCAGGATTTTAAAATTACGTTCCGGCGTTGTGATTGGATGCGTCGCGGTCACATGGCCGGTTCCCTCGGTAAGGTGCAGGCTGCGTCGGAGAGGTGAGTATAACAATATTTTTTATTTTAATTCTTTATTTTACACATTAATGTTGTTTCGATACCGATACCCGATACCACAAAAATATCGGATCTCGGTATCGGAATTCCGATACAGCAAATATCGGCCGATACCCGATACTTGCGGTATCGGAATGCTCAACACTAGTCAAGACATGTGCCACACTCTTATGATGCACAGTGACCTTTGATGCCTAGACATGGCTGGAAGTCTCAACCTACAACGAAGAGGCTATATATGTGGTGCAGAATGGCAGAAAGAAGAGGACTGGACAGCTGAAGAGGTTGGCAGTGAGGTATTAGTTTTTTGATAACATCTTATTTTAGTAACTAGAAGTATGCAAGTTGGATGATTGTAAGTCGGGGACTTCCTATATAGGACTTTAAGTGTCAAGGCTGAGGTTTCCTTCCCGGAGCATAGGAGACTGTGGTCGGCATTTAACCTTATCTCCTACACTGTGGCTGCTTTATTTGTGAACTATGCACAAGTCTTGAACTGTCCAGTCCACAGCTGTGGGTGGAATCAGGCACCATTTTATTTCAGCATTGAACTTTGCTCTGAGCTACAATCTTCCCATGTCAGTACTCAGGCAGTGTTACGCGTTGACAGGATGTTCGGGCAGCGGCAAGGCGAAGAGCATCCGGATAGCGGCAGCGAGCACAGGTCGGCAGCCTGACATTGTACTACTAATACCAATCTACCCAGCTGTTTCACTCCTGGAAGAAGTTACTTCTGCTGCCCTGCTCTGAGCAGTGAGAACTTTGCTGCAGTGGTCACTTCTTCCAATGGTGAGAGCAGGTTAGTAGCCTACAATTAGTAGTACAATGTCAGGCTGTCAACCTGTGCTCACCGCCATTGCCACTGCAGTGTTCAGTGTTCAGTGCACAGTGCTGATATCATCCCCTGCTGTGCTCCTACCACTGACTCAGCTCTGCTCAGTCAGTGTAAAGCCTAGTTCAGATGTCTGTGATGCAGGCATGTTTGAATAAGGATTTACTGATACATCTGCAAAGTGCATCAGAAGAGATGTCTTTATTAATGGCAATTGTGCTTTGTAAATTCATAATCAATATACAGAGCATATATAAGACGAGATACAAGGCTCAGCACACTATCATGTGTGATACAGTTTGCTGAGATGTGTATCTATTTTGTGTTATACTTATCGCTAAACTGTGTAATTACTGTGATCTGAGTGCTGCAACCTCAATGATATGACTGCTCCACTCAGATCTCTGTAAACACCAGTGAGCAGCTACGTCAACCAAGAGAATTGGCGCTGCCCTCGGTGACACTGTCCACATTTCAGTATCAGATTGCTGGCAGCAAAAAAACTGATGCCCCACTGTCATAATGCGAGCTAGCAGTATGCTAGGTTTTCACGGCAAATTTCAGTAACTGCTCCCCGTAGTGTTTCAAAGTTGAAAATATAAAAATGTTTGAAATAATTTTTTATATTTTAGATACAGTTTTAATTAAAACATTAACATTTTTCATTTTTTCAATTGATAAAAATGGCGACACATTAACTTTAACAGCAATGGGGCTGTTTCAAGTCAGAAGCCAGAGAATTGAGCTTAGAGAACCCTGGAGAGAGGATTTATGAGAGTCTATACCTTGTCAATGTGTTTGGATGAGGGCCTCCTGCTGCCACGAGTGAGAGCCTTGCCTCATGTATAGGAAAACGTCAGATCTGTGAAGATTGGAACTGCCAAGCTTATCGCCTCAGAGTGGGAGCTGGGTTTCTGCATAAAACTTTTTTGTTATAAAATGACCCAAATACACATTAAACTTACGTTATCTGAACCCTCTAAAATTGAAGGGATTGCCTGAGTCTAATTTATATGGGACCCCTGTCAGATGATTGTCGGAGGAAGTTAAGGATTTGACATGTGCAACTCCGGGCTGCTCGTCCTTTTGTTTTCTTTGAGACATCCATTATATCTACTTTAATAGCTACAGGCATAAAATCCTTTTAAATGTTTGGTTACTCCTAAGCGTGCATGGAAGTTTCTTTACCTCAACAAATAACATTAGAAACACAAAAAAAAAGATTGAAAGAAAAGAATTTAGAAATGTTATTGATGAATATGGTAACTTTTAATTAGGTTCTATGCATTACACAATGTTAATTCAATGTCACTTTTATCACTTGTAAATCATTCCGTCACATGGTCTATACTCATTTATGTAAAAGTCACTTATTAATTCATAAAGTCTCATTAACGGAATTCTGCAAGCTGGTAAATCATATACAATGAAGCAAATAGTAAGAGAACGAGATCAGATTCTGATTAGATGCTTGATGAGAAGATGCCATTCAAGTTCTGTGATTTTTTTTTTCCATTCAGAGAAATCAGGAGAAATGCAGCCGCAGCTTCACATGTGATATTGCTCCCGTCATGTGGGATAACTGGATGAAGCTGGTAAAATGTGTTATTACTATAGCTCTAGACTTAAAGTGCTATTCCCTTTTCAGCTGCTCATGGCTCAGATACAATTAACCCCTTGCCCACAGTGACAATTGGAGATCAGCTGAAATTAAAATAGCCCATTAAAATGACTTCTAAATAAAATACTTGAAACTCTAATTTCTGCAGACAGGTCTCAGCCTCAAAGTGTCAGTCAGCTGCTAATTTACATTAAATACTTCCTTTAAGATGGAAAGAGCTTGATCTCGTGTAATATGTTTCCAACCATCAGGCAGATCTGCTGGTTTGGATTTATATTCCTCTGCAAATTCTTGGTTAAATTTAACAAAAATGTATTTCCAGTAATCTGAGGACTCGATGCTGGGATCCGGTTGGATGGCCCAGTCTGGATAATACGTGCGATACTCTTTGAATGGGTGGGGTTTCCAATCTGTGTCTGAATTTTTGAATGTAGTTTGAGACACAACAGCCGTGGTGCATATGTCAGAAACAAGCTTTTCACTGGCTGTCCACCTGTATTGTCCCAGTCCTTCAGGTCTATGGATTGATGCAAAGTGTTCCTTATGGTCGGCTCCTCCGGCCTCACAGGGGACTTTACAGAACGGACACTGATGTCCACATCCAATCACCTTCCTGAACAGCTCATCCTGAGGCTGGAGTGTCAGCTTGGAAAGCACAGACTCAATAGTCATGGCCCCCAGCTCGGATAAGATTTGTGTTTTGGTGTCCATGAGGAAATGTTGAATATCGGCTGAAAACTGCTCCACATTTACAGTGTTATGGAAAGTGATCACATTCATCTCCTTCTTTGCAATGACCAATTCTGCTTTCATCATTTCACAAAACTGTTCTAATAAATTAGGAGCCGTGTTGGACTTCAGGCAACAATCGCTGTTTAGGACACGTTTGATCTCTTTATCGATGGATGAAAGGAGATTTGATTCCATAGGCTCTAAAAGTAGCGGACTCCTATATTTGTCAGTGATGTAACTTAAGATCCATTTTTTGGAAAAAGTTTCGTATGAATTAATATACTCTACATACTGTTTAAATGAATTTTCTTTGAGTAGTTTCTCCAGGACTGTGCATTGGAAGAAACTTCTGCTACTAAACGTTGAATTGTCAGAATTATTCATAATATCATCAACTATTTTTTTTCCAAGATGTTTGAAAATATAATCCATTAATGCTGGTCTAAGGCAAAGATCACAGAAGCGCCGAGCTCTGCTCTGACATTCATCTTTCTTTTGGAATATGCTGAGAAATGTGGAGAAGTATTGAGGTTTTAACTTCTCCAGGCAAAATTTGGGGTCATTTTCTTGAATGAACCGATTATGCATCTCCTGAAACGCCTTTGAAGCCTTTGAAAAAATGAAGCGCTTGATGTCCAACTCAAACTGGGATGTGTAGTGGAGCTTTTTTAGATGTTTGCTCTGCAATTTTTCATTTATCTTGTGCAATAACTCCTTACAATACATATCAGCATAATCTTGGGATGGCTTTTTGACCTTCTCTTTGACATATTGCTCACACATAGAAATCAGTGAAGTGGCAAGATCATTAATCTTACCAATAAGTTCTTGACTCATAAAAATGTGATGTCGACTAGCTGATGTCCACGAACGACTAATATGGGTTTCATTAACAGTAAAATTTCGTTCCTGGTTTCCTGATAAATGTTTCATGTTGATTAAGATTTCATTTATATCTGGAGTCGGACCTTTTCTGCTCATGTCATTTTTTAGATGTTGTAGGATGGTTTGTTCAATATCACGTATCTTCAGTGGCTGAACCCGTAAATCCAGCAAAGTCTTTTTCCACATAAGTTCAAATTCTTCTATGATTTCTTGCTCACTCAGTTCACGATTTTTCTTCTTGCAGGTATCAAGCAGATTGGTTATTTTGTCTTCAATAAGCTTCTGAGTCCCATTCTGAATATTCTGAATTTCCAACTTTCCTTTCTGAATGGAAACTGCCTCATCATATTTGTTAAGAGCGTCTCTTCCAAGTTCCTTTCTGAGATTTTGTATGTCCCTTTTAAACTCTTCTCTGTATCGTTCAATGAGATTAACATTTTCAGAATTCTCAAAATAGCTTTCTAATAATGCAGTCATTTTTTTTTCTTCCTCTAATAAAATGTTCTGGAGATCCTTTTTCCTATCAGCTACTTCTGTAGACAGATTTTTAACATGATTTTCCATGCTGATAAACCAGTCAAAAATACTTTTTGAGAACTGCCATTCCCAATCACTGTATGCTATAGTCAATTTATTGTAAGCTTTGGCCACCAGACTATTTCTGAAACTGTAGATGAATGTCTCATGTTTCACAGCTGTCCACAAACTTTTTATCCATTCAATAAAATCTAAGATTTTAAATGGCTTTTGATGAGTTTTCTGTGTTTTCATAAATTCAAACAAATATTTTTTAAGTTCAAAGACATTTGCGCTGTAGCCAAGATTTACTGGAGCCATTGGGGGGTCCCCCTGCCACAGCCCTGGAATGTACCAGTTGTGTTTCTCAAGATCATAATCCATTACATCACTAAAAGTTTTGACACCAGCTTTTTTCTCCATTGTTGCAGCCACTTTTGTCATTTCATCTAATTGTTCTAGAAGTTTCTTCCGATCTCTCATATTCTTGTCGTGGGCAGACACATCACTAACGTTCTGATGGACAAACTGACAGCTCGACTTTCTGCCATTTACTTTCATCCTTAGAAATGCATGGACAACTATCTGTAAAATATCCTTCATCTCTGTGGTATTTTCCATGGCCATATTCACTATAGTGATGTCACTTAGCCCAACCACTAGTGTGGCCAACTCATTGTCATGTTCATAGCTATCATCAAGAGAAGCCAA